>NW_016107460.1:2524398-2634942 GCF_001604975.1 Cebus imitator | reverse complement strand
GCAGTGATACAATCTCAGCCCACTAAAGCCTAAACCTCCTGGACTCAAGCGATCCTCCTAACTCAGCCTCCCACTTATCCACAGGCATGCACCACCATGCCTGGCTAAATTTTGTAACTTTTGTAGAGATGGGGTTCTGTCATGTTGCCCAGGCTGGTCTTGAACTCCTGAGCTCAAGTGACTTGCCTGCCTTGGCCTCCCAAAGTGCTGGGATTACAGGCGTGCACCAGTGCACCCAGCCTTGCTTATTCTTTTATGTATTAATAATGTCATATGTGTTCTCTGTTTCTAACATGTAGTATGGCTTTTTTGGCAACATAAGGTATAGAGCACAGGTTAGATCATACACACACACACACACACACACACACAGGCACACCATCATCATTATCATCACTTTCTGGACAAGTTTTTAAACTTTCCAAAGCTCAGTTTTCTTATTTGTAAAATGAGATTCTAAGAGGATTTACCTCAGAATTATTGTAAAATTTTAAAAGATAATGCAAGCAAAATACTTTGTAACGTAATAGTGATTAACAGTAAGGATAGCAAAATACTTTGTAACGTAATAGTGATTAATAGTAAGGATAGAAGTTGGTACTTAGAGGCTTTTATTTTTCTCAGCTTCTCTCCATTTATCAAACATGATGCAGCGCAAACCAACTTTTCTTTTTACTCTCAGCATCATCAGAAGATATTTCAAGTTGGAGAAAAGTCAGCCTCTTCAACGTATCTTTGCTATTTAATACAAAAAGAAGAAATGCAAAGATAATCACCAATTCTATCTAAAATTGAAGGGAAAATAAAGCAAGTTATAGACTGCTGTTCAAGAAGCAAACGAAATCAGCATAAGCAATGAATTCAAAATCCTGAGCTATAAATGAAATTGAAGCCAATTTCTGCAAATATATCTCATGCTTACTCTATACCTCCCTATAATGCTACAACTCCTGCTTTGCCATATGTATATAAAAACAAGCCTAAGACAGGAAAAAGGAACTTACCCACGAAATTCTCTTTTTCCTGCTTCTCAGGTGAAGACACCCCAGAATCCATCTCATTCTTGAGAAGCTTTTATACTTGGCAATTTTTCATGGGTTTGGGGCTGAGCGTGAAGTCCAGACAGCAACTGAGATGTGCTTGGGCGAGGGGAGAGGGGAAGGCATGAGAGAGTGAGAGACATTCCTTCTCTTTAGTGAACTCCCTAAGGAGTCGTTGCCCTGGTGAGGGAAGCCTGGTAACATAAACAAAAAGATTTATTTTATGAGTTCAGAATGCCTTTGCTCACAGAGCAAACTTGAAAGAATATGACCATCTAGGGGTATTGCATCCTGTAAAATATCACTGTGTAATTTTTCTATAGCACTTATATTTCGTAAAACACTTCTATGTACCTTGTGTAATCTTGTGCGATCACTGATTACACAATGACCTGTTTCAAACACAGGGCAAGTGTATCCATCCTCATGTTTCAGATGAGAACATTTAACCCAACTCATTCTACACACTTCATTGAGGGATCTTTTGAAACTCAAATCTGATCGCGTCACCATCCTGCTTAATATAAGTCCAATACTGCCAACGGTCAGTATTGTGAAGACCAAACTCCTAAGTGTCCTACACGACCCTGCTGGTCCGCTCCTCCCTCCCTTGCCAGCCTCACTCAGGTGCCACTCCCTGAAGCAGCTCCTCTGGTCTCCTATCAGTCCCTCCAAAGCTTGACATGTCTTCTTGCCATGGATCTTTGCATGTGTTATCATACGCATAATTATTTGGCTTGTGTCTGTTTCTTCTTCTAGACCAAGAATTGACAAACTGTAGCTTGCCAGCTAAATTTGATCTAACACTTCTTTTTAAAACATAAAGTGTTATTGGAACACAGCATGTCCTTTTATTTATTTATTTTTTTTGAGATAGGATTTCACTCTTCTGGCCAGGCTGGAGTGCAGTGGCACAATCACAGCTCACTGCAATCTCAACCTGCAGGGTTCAAGCAATCTTCCTGCCCCAGCCTCCCCAATAGCTGGGACTATAGGTGCACACCATCATATTTGGCTAATTTAAAAATTTTTTTCTGTAGAAATGTGGTCTTGCTATGTTGCCCAGGCTGGCCTCAAACTCCTGGGCTCAAGTGATCCTTCAGCTTTGGCCTCCCAAACTACCAGGATTGCAGACGTGAGCCACCATGCCTAGCTCTTTAGTTTTTGAATTGTCTATGGTCAATTTTGCATTAAGCCTGTGGATTTGAGTAGTTGTGACACAGACCATACAAGCTGCAAGGCCTAAAATATTTACTGTTTGTCCCTTCACAAACATTTCCATGAGGAGAGTGACTTGGTCTAACATTTCCCATTGCATCTGCAACAATTAGAACATGTGGGCATATGGCTGATTTTCAACAATACTTGCTGAATGAATGAATAAATAATTCACAAATGGAAACAGCTCTCAAACGGCAAAGCCCTTTCTCAAATCCAGATCCTCGGGATCCTGTATTAGGATTCCTTCTTTCATCACACCACCTAGAACCAAGGACAATTTTGTGGGTATTCCAATACTGAGAACGCCAATTTTCTAATTTTCTGATATTCATTTCTCTCATATCAATATCCCGAATACATCTTGTTTTTCTTTTGTATGCTATTATGTTTATTGTGTGGCATTTATTATATTATATTGTGAAAACAAAATAGAAAAAAACTCAAATTTCTCCCTGGCCATCTTGTCTTTTCCAACCACCTGGTTATTTTCTTCTTAGCAACTTCATCTTTAAAATGTTCTCAAGAGGCTCAAGCCTGTAATCCCAGTACTTTGGGAGGCCGAGGCAAAGTGAGGTCAAGAGATCGAGACCATCCTGGCCAACATGGTGAAACCCCATCTCTACTAAAAATACACAAAAAAAATTAGCTGGGCGTGGTGGCGTGCGCCTGTAGTCCCAGCTACTTGGGAGGCTGAAGCAGGAGAATTGCTTGAAGCTGGGAGGTGGAGGCTGCAGTGAGTCAAGATTGTGCCACTGCATTCCAGCCTGGCACCTGGTGACACAGTAAGACTCTGTCTCAAAAAAANAAAAAAAAAAAAAAAAAAAAAAAAAAAAACTTCTCAAGAACAAGAAATAAAAGCTTCTCAAGAATGAGACGGATTCTGGGGTGTCTTCGCCTGAGAAGCAGGATAAAGAGACCTTTATGGGTAAGTTCCTTTTTCCTGTCTTAGATTCCAGCCTCGGCAACATGGTAAAATCCTATCTCTACAAAAATTAGCCAGGGATGGTGGTGTGCACCTGTAGTCCCAGGTGTACTGGAGGCTGAAGTGGGAAGATTGATTGAGCCTGGGAGACAGAGGTTGCAGTGAGCCAAGATGGCACCACTGCACTCCATCCTGGATGACACCACATGACCCCAACTCAAAAAATAAAAATAAATAAAGTAACATATTTTCCAGATTGGGGGTTACTTGTACCAACTACTTGATAATCTTAATTTCCTTCTCCACAAACTCAAATTGCGGGAATAACCACTATGGCTGTCATCCACAGTTTGTAATTGCAATAATTAATACAGACTATTATAAATTTAGGAAGACCAGAACACAGATTAAACAGACATGCATGATGTGTGCACAGAGTAGCAACTGTCTGCTCTCTGCATCTCCCTTAAACAGCCTCTCTACAGTTCCAAGTAGAAATGTTGCCAGAGGCACAGCTGGCAGGAAAGAGGGCTGTGGGCTCATACTGTCTGCATATACAGAAAACCTTGCTCTGTCATAAACCAGTGTGTGACATTGGGTGAGCTACTTAACCTCCGTGTTTTATTTTTCTCATCCATAAAATGGGGATGGTAACATAATATTTACCAAACAGAGTTGCCTATATGAGAATCTTATGAAAATTATAAGTAAAATATTCAGAATGACTAACATTAATAAATCATAACTATTATTACCATGAGTGGAAGCTGAGCTGTATTTCTCAGGACTCAGTTAACTTTGCTCTACAATGGCAATATTGGATTAATTTTTACAATGTCTCCCTTTTCCCCTAATTTCAAGTGAAAGGAAGACAGATAGAGATTGATTTGGTATGTTGATAGATTTATCCACTCTCTTCTCTCCCTGATCTAGCGCTACCTTAATTTGCTATAAACTTGAAAACCCAAGGCCCATTTCCTGGTCTGTATTGTTAATGGTAATTTCCATCCTGTTTCTTCCTGGCCTTTATTTTATCACCACGTCATCGTCACTTTGTAACTAAAATTGTTGCTCTTTCCATGAGAACGCTCTCTCATGGAAAGAGCAACAGAAAAACTTCCTGTTTCCATCATTTCTCCAGACCTAAGCCAAAGACAATCTTTGCCTAAAACGGAAAGCCCCTTTCCTTTTGAATCAGATGCTTCTCCATGGTCATGTGGCAAAGTGTTTCTGGAGGTGCTGGTTTAGCTTATTTCTAAATACACTTTCTCTTAATATTAGCCACGTACCACTCACGCTAGAACTGCCAGTCACTGAGATGCAAGGCTCAAAACAACAGAAACAATAATTATTCCCTGGGAGCCACTACAAAGAGCCTCAAGAGTGCTTGCTACGGTCCATCCCTTTGGAAGATGACTAAGCAACTGTTTTTCTTCCTACAGAAAGTTTCAAATGTCTCAGCCTAGAAAGCAAGAAGGGTTTCAGCAAGCAATGAGCACCCACGACAAACTGAATCCCCACAGCAGGGTTTCAGGAAATGAAACCTGAGCTCATTTTCGAGTTTCCTCCTTCTTTGTCTGTAAAATGTAAATTAGTAAGCCCAGAGGATGAAAGGAGGATAGGGGAATTTCTGGAAGATGCTCTGGATGAAGATGTTTCAGTGTTTCTACACTTTTACTCTATCAATTTCTGCACCAGTAAAAGTACTGGGATGACGAGAGCTCTTTTTTTTTTTGAGATAGAGTCTCACTCTGTCACAGAGGCAATCTCGACTCACTGCAACCTCTGCCCCCGGGGTTCAAGCAATTCTCTCATGCCTCAGCCTCCCAGGCAGCTGGGATTACAGACATGCACCACCATGCCCAGCTAAGTTTTGTGTCTTTAGTAGAGACGAAGTTTTGCATGTTGCCCAGGCTCATCTCAAACTCCAGGCCTCAAGTGATCCCCCCCAACTCAGCCTCCCAAAGTTCTGGGATTACACCAGGGAGCCAATGCCCCTGGCTAAAGACAGCTATGTTTTCAAAAGGCCTAATTCTATTCCCACTCTTGCCATACAGGACATCTGCCCTTAAGTATGTATATTTGTTTTTCCCTGAATGTTTATCTTACAGCATAAACCCTCTCTTGAGACAGGCCTTTCCAGGCTTCTACCTGTTTCCTTTCCTAAGCTTCTGGTTTCAGACATCTCCCACCATCCTTTCTCGCTAAGAGATACCCAGGTGTTCCAGGACAGTGGCTGCTCTTTTAAGAAAACATGCCCTTTTCTTTTAATTGAAGTTCTCTGATCTGATCTCATTGACTATTTTTTCTTTCCAAATATACATCATACACTTCAGCTTATCCATTCTCATTTATTCAGTTCTTGGATTCGCACTTTCTTACTTACTTTTTTTTTTTGGGGGGGGACAGAGTCTCGCTCTGTCACAGGCTGGAGTGCAGTGGCGGGATCCTGGCTCACTGCAACCTCCTCTCTCCCTGGTTCAAGCAGTTCCCCTCCCTCAGCCTCCTGAGTAGCCGGGATTACAGGCTCATGCCACCACACTTGGCTAATTTTTTTGTATTTTTAGTAGAGACAGGGTTTCACAATGTTGGCCAGGCTGGTCTTGAACTCCTGACGTCAGGCAATCCACCCACCTCAGCCTCCCAAAGTGCTGGGATTTTATAGGCATGAGCCACTGCGCGTAGCCGAATTCCCACATTTTTAAATGACAAATTTGGTCTCCAAATCTGTAAAGATATTTATAGTGATAACTCCCCAAGCTACAGCTCTGGCTTAGACCTCTCTTCAGAATAATAGATATTTTTAACTATCAGCTGATAAAACATCTCTACTTGGGTGTCTCCCCAGTTAAATATTCTATATGTTAGAATGCAACTTATTGAATTAAGGCATCAGTATCATGGAATTCTTTTGATACATTTAAAGTGTATGTATTTATTGAATAAAGTAAACAACCATCAGTATACCACACAACAGCACCACTAGAACATTACCAATACCGTTGAAGCTGCTTGAGTATTCCTCCTGGGTCTCATCCTCACCTCTCTAAAACCACAATTTAGAATTTTGTTGATTATTCTCTTGCTTTAAAAAAAGAACTTTTTAAATTATATGTATACATTTCTAAAACACATATGATTTAGTTTTGCTTTTGCCTTGTTTAAAAATGTAGTGCTCTGCAATTTCTTTTGACATTCCATATTGTTTCTAATGTTCATCCACATTGTTGAAGGAAGCTATTGCTTTTTAATTTTTAATGCTAGTTGATACATCGAAGTGTAAATAGGCCACAGTTCACTTCTTAATTTGGATACTTTCAGGTTTTCATTATTACAAATCATGCTATAATAAACATTTTGTATATGTCTTCTGGTGTGTGTACATGCAAGAGTTTCTCTAAGGCCCTAAAATCCAGATACATACATCCAGAAATGAACTGTTATATTTTATGTTCAACTTTGCAAGATTATTGTAAATAACTTGGTAAAACTGCTTTCCAAAGTGGTTTATGTCAATTTAATCTTACCAGTAGTGTACAGGTATTCCCTTTGTTCAAATCACTGGTGGCACTTGTAAATACTTGACGATCTAGTCAGTGTAAAATTGTATTTCATTACAAATCTGACTTTAGATTTCCCTGAGTTTTAATAAGGCAGAACAAGTTTCACATGGTTGTTCACAATTTGTGTTTTCTCCTAAGATATCTTGGGGTTGGCACCCAAATCTGAGCATTGAGCCCATTTATATTTTATATATGCCTTATACACATAACCTGAAGATAACCTTATACAAGACTTAATAATTTTGTATGGAACAAAGTTTGTGTACATTGAACCCATGTGGACAGCCTGAGGTTGTTTGGCATGATCATCACTCCTGACTGAATTTCTGTGCTACCAATAAGCAATTGTTTTCTTATTTACACAAAAGTACTTAACAATAAAATGTATGACACACCATTAACACAGTGAAAAAATAATGTGTTCGGGGTAACTCAGCAGCACAATAGCATCACCAGAATACCTGGGATAGCTGTTAAACAGTAGCAATGACAACAGCAGGCTTTCAGCCTCTGCCTATGATGTTGTGTTTTGATTAAAAGGCTACGATATACTGTATTTTATTTTTTTAGGTGAGAAGAAACATCAGCAGCAGTTGAAGGACAAGGAAGTGTGTGCTCTAGGGATGAGGAGCCCCTCTGCTGGAAGGCCTTTTTTTTTTTTTTTTTTTTTTTCTTTTTTTTTTCCCATTTATTTATTTTATTGTATTTTAGGTTTTGGGGTACATGTGAAGAACATGCAAAATTGTTTAAACTGTTTCCTCCAGAGCATCTGCCTTGTTAACAGTGGTTCCTGTCTTAGACGTCACTCTCGGATTTCATAAGCTTACATTATTTCTTGTTCTATTATAAATGAATGCTGCTCTACCCCGTCAATAAGCCCATCACACATTTTCCTCATGTTGCCTAGAGGCACTTTTTTACAGCGTTAACAGCGTCATCATCACTATTATCGTGATCACCCTGACTGAAAACCATTTTGGCTACTTCACAGTCTGTCAATGAATGAACAAGTGGAACCTCATTCTTGAAGGTACAAATTTCTGTGATATCAATTTCATCCAGCTTATTGACAGACTCCGAAAGAATTTTTTTGCATATATAAGGAAGTCAGACATTTTTTTTTCATCTGACATATGGAATCCTTCGAAATCTCCATCTTGTTCATCACCTTCACTGAACATAGTCACAGGCCAGAGGCTGTACCAGGTACATATCACTGTGGCCTTAGTTCTGTGTTTCAAGAGAATGCAAGAGGCGTATATGGCACCTGCCATGACACACCATTCTGAAAACCCACACTCATGCATCCATTCACTGCTGCTGGCAGACTGGTCAAGAAAGTGTTTTCATTTTTACTCTTCGTTGATCTAAGGATACTCTGGTCACATGACTAATGAATTAATAAAGTCACATTTGGGGAAAAGTACATGACACAAACATTTTTTATGAGAATTTCAGCTGCAGAATGAGCAGAATAGTTATCACGGAATAACAAAACCCTGTGGTCATCATCCAGTCTAGCTTCCTTGCAGTGAGCAAGAGTTGCTGATATAAAATATCTGTGAAGCCCATCAGAAAAGTTGTTCCTGATTGTCCATGCCTTTTGTGTGTGTGTGTGTGTCAGAATAACGGACTGGTAAGAAATTCACTTCTTGGAAACAGCCAGGGATGCAAGCCTTTGCCTGTCACAACAAGCGTACCCTTACGTGTGCCTGCTGTGTTAGCACATCCCAGCACAGTTATGCTGTCCTTGACATCCTTAATGCCTGCAGGGGCTGTCTCATCAGCTGTAGTCAGGGGCCTTCCAGGGCAGTAAGGACAAAACAGTGATGATGTTCATCAGCAGTATAGGCTTGTTTTGGCATCAGATTTTCATCAGTGATGACCCTGACAAACTCATTAATGAATTTCTTCACTGACCTGTGACCAGCAGATGCTTTATCGCCACAAAGGTTTAAAAATGGAATGCCACGTCTTCTCTTAAATTTCTGCAACCAGCCTGTTGCATATTCACGGTCCCCATCAATTTTCAGTTTACCATGATCGATCTTTGCTTGTTTCATGATCAACATACCATTAAGCAGCGTATGCTCACTATAACACTGATAAATCAACTCTTCCAATAAACAATCAGGTCTTCACTTTTAGCTTTATGCAGTGTTTTTCTATTTTTCGTTAATTTCTGTTCATCACCCTTAGCATAGAACTTCAACAGCCTATCCTTCTGTTTCTTCAGGTCACATATGGTGGTCCTTCCAATGACATACTCTTCTGAAAGATGTCCCACACTTACACCACAGTCCAGTTCCTCCAACAGCTTGGCTTTCTGTCAAGCTACAGATAAACATAAGTGCTTCCTTATTTTCTTATTACTCATAGGAGTGTCTGCAGGCCTATTTGACATATTCAGCGATATCTTTACACCATGGGGCAGAGAATAAGTGAGTCACGCACATAGCACTTGGCCTCATGTGGGGCATCATGGAGACTCTGCCTTTGGTGTGTCTGGCCTGCACGTGTGCTATTTTTATTCCTTTTTGGGGTATGTTTGAGTGGGGACTCAGGATGCATGGAAAAGATATATTGTATCTCATAAGGCGGAGGAGGTCTTTTTTCCCTTGGGGATGCTGAGTAAGCTGTATTGTGTACCTGAATTTTGACTGTGACCTGTCCGTGAGATCAGGTGTGAAACGTTCCACTTGCGGTGTCATGTTGGTGCTCAAAGTTTCGGATTTCGGAGCGTGTCAGATTTTGGATTTTCTGATTTTTGAATTAGGGATATTCAACATGTATATAAATATATGCACACCTACACAATGTGTGGGTGTATAGATACACTTTATACATTGTATATACTTACGTATACTTGATACTTGACAGCACATACGTAACAAATATATTTTTCCAGTTGTCACCTGTTTTTTCACCTTGTTGATGATGTGTTTGATACCAAATAAATAAATTTTCAATATATTTAGTGCTTGGTGTGCCTTGTTTAAAAATCCTTCCCTTCCTAAGGTCTTAAAGGCCAAAATATCAAGTTTGACATTTAGTAGAGAAGGTCTCTCTGCTTTATTCATTCTCTTCAGAAGAATTTGGACTATTCTTCATCCTCTGGTCACCCATATATTTTAGAATAAGTTTGAAAACCTTATTTAAAACTTGTTTGGGATTTTGATTGGAATCGTGTGGAATTTGGAGATTGAGAGATTCTACATTCTAAGGCTATGATTCATAAGCATGATCATTGTGTATTCTCCATTTAAGTAGGTTTTCTTTAATGATGCTTATGAAGTTTAAAAACAAATTCACCATAAAATTCTTACTCATCTTTTGTTGGATTTATTCCTAGATGACATATCGCTGTTTTCTGTTTTTGAATGGAACATATTGGCCAGGCAGTCACGGTGGTCCATGTCTGTAATCCCAGCACTTTGTGAGGACAAGGTACGTGGATTACCTGAGTACAGGAGTTCAAGATCAGCCTGGGTAATAGGGCAAAACCCCTTCTCTACATAAAAATACAAAAAAAGACAACAACAAAAAATGGCCATGCATGGTGGCATGCTCCTGTAGTCCCAGCTCAAGGAGCTGGAAGATTCCCTGACCCAAGGCGGTGCAGGCTGCGGTGACCCATGATTGCTTCAGTACCCTTCAGCCTGGGTGAGAGAGTGACGCTGTGCCAGAAAAAAGAGAGAGAGAAAAAAGAGAAAGAAAGAAAGAGAGAAAGAAGAAAGAAAGAAGAGAAAGAAGGAAGAGAAAGAAAGAAGGAAGAGAAAGAAGAAAAGAAAGGAAAGGATAATACGCTATTGAGCTCATTTGAAATGCAACTGACCTTTGAATATAATGGATCTGAACCTCACAAGCTTCATTAATTCTAATAATTTGTCATCTCTGAATATCGTCAGGTTTATATCTTCCTTTCCAATCCTTATACTTTTTACTTTTTTTGTACCTTACTGCACTAACTAGGATGTCTATTACAATGCTAAATTACTTTTCTTGATTGATAATCTGATTTTAAAGGGCTTTTTCTAGCATTTCATAATTAAAAATAAAGTATGCCATAAATACTTTCATAGATATCTTTTACCTGATAGTTTTTTTTTTTTTTTACCTAGTTTGCTAAGGTATTTAAAAAAATTTTTTTAGCCATTTTGGTGGTTGAATTTTATCAAATGTTTAATGTTTTTGATGCATAGACTGAGAATGTTTTTTGCCTATGTGGCAAATTGCACTTTTAGATTTCTTCATGTTATTTTACCCTTGCACTCCAGATGTAAACACAGCTTGATCATGCTGTCATCTTTTTTAAAAATAAATGCTCCACTTGTATTGCTAACAATTTATGATTTTGTGCTATTCTCTTGAGTAAGCTGACATGTATTTTTTATTTTTCATACTATTCTTGTCTGAGTTTTGGTATCATGGTTAAGCTGGTCTTTAAGAATGACTTGAGGAGTTGCTCTCTCTTTCTCTCTTTCTATTGGAAGAGTTTATATGTTCAAACGATCCATCCCTCAAAGTTCAGGACTCAGAAAAGCCTTCCCACACTGTTTCCTTTCCATTCACAAGTGTTGAGATTACTACCATAAGAGGTCCTCAGATATCCTTTCATTCAACATTGTTTCATTATAACCTGAGTGGCTGGGGCCTCTCTCTGCGTGGTTTGCATTCTCCCTATATCTCCGTCTCCACGTATTCCGATTTCTTCCACATCCCAAATTGCCTGTTAGATTCACTCGCGTGTCCAGATTGTCCCAGTCTGAGTGAGCATGGGTATGTGAGTGTATCCTGGGATGGGATGTCCTGTCCAGGGTGGGTTCCTGCCTTGCATCTTGAGTTGCAAGGATCAGCTCCAGCCACCATTGACCCTGAACTGGAATAAGTGGGTTGGAAAATGAATACGAATTGTAAAATAAAGGTTTGTAAAGTCATACAAATGCATGACAGTAAATGATGCGGTGCCTAAGTGCTCAGCGAGGCTGCCACGTTTGTGATTGTTTGTGAACTTCGTGGTGGTAGGAGGTGCTCCTGACAATTTTCATTTTGTAAAGGATACGTACGCGTATTGCTTGACTTAGCTCACCACCATGACCACCACCAGTCACTGACTGACAAAAAGTTGGGTAATTATCTAGTTTTTATGAATCTTTCTTAAATGTTTGTTTAGCTCACATTTATTTCAGTGTTTAATTAGAAGTGTTCAGGGTCTTTGTTTAGACATCTGGTGCAGTTTTTGTGACCAGAAACATGCCACAGGAACTTAATTTTGCTTACATGAATTAGCCTATGGTAAAATTGTTTCATTACAGTTACTCTTAAAGTTGTAGTTTCCAAAACCCTATTGATGACCCAAATGAAGGCTTACTGTACAGGAAAGCATAACAAACTTCTTACCGTGTACTTATTTCTTACACGTCTCTGTGCCTTTCTTCTTGTCTTTTATATGTTTTTGCTTATTCCAATTACCCTGTCTACAAATTAGGAGTTTTAAACACCACTGACTTTTAGCTCTTGTCATAAAATTGTCAGAGACATTTCAAGAATTAATATCATGCCTCATCTGACTACAGGCCCTTGGGGATGTTAAAGCAACAAAATACGGCCTGAGAAGGACTCTATATTTCTATATTTGAGTCCTTCTGGATGAACTGTAACCTAGCTTAAGATTCAGCCAAAATTGAAAACCTAATTTAGGAGTATGTGCCCGTAACAGTAACTGAGTCTTGGCCAATCCCGGCGGCCATACTTCAAGCATTCATACACTGCCAAATGTTCATATTGTGTTCAAATAAGGCAAACGCCAGCCTGTAAGCAATCCAGCTGTTTCTGTACCTCACTGCCAATTTCCGTACATCATTTCCTTTTTTTTGGTCTATAAATCTTCTTCTACCACGTGGCTGCACTTGAGTCTGTGAAACTGCTGTGATTCTGGAGGCTGCCCAATTTGCAAATTGTTCATTCTCAATTAAACTCCTTTAAACTTAATTTGGCTTCAGTTTTTATCCAGTACAATTTAGATTACCCTTCCCAACTTACTTGCTAATGTTCAGTATTTAGCTTTGTAAGTGACCAAATTATATACTGTTTGTTTGCCAATATGCTGTCACCTCTAAAAACATAAAACCTTGAGTCCTCATTAAATTTGGAGTCTTTCCTGCAATTCTGAAACCAACTATATTTTATAAATATACAAAGTAAGCTTATCTGGCAAATCAAATGGTGAGGCTTAAAGTTCATCAATTATATGAATTAACAGCTTTTGCAAATCTTATATACATTACGAGCCTTTACATAAAGGGGATAGAGAGGAACACAATCCTCATTTTTGTGTTTCTCCAATAACCTCTAATCCAACCTCCATGCTGCAGCCTAAGTGATTTTTCTAAAGCACTAGAATGCATTTCCAAACTTAACCACAGAATAAATCCCCAGTTCCCCGGTATGGTGGTATGGTTTAAACGTCTTTCATGATCAGGTACCTCTCTTGCTTTTCATCCTCAAACTACTATGCTCCATCCAGTTGTATTATATTGCTATGCTATTGTCATATTTTGTGCCTTTATTAATCATGTATTTCTTAGTCATTCTTTAAGACTTTAATGTCACTTGAGAAATCTTTCTAGACTCCCTCAGGTAGTAAGGTATTCCCCTCACTTCTCATGTTTTCTTAGCACTTGGTAGTAGTATTCATAGTAGATGCTTGATTCAGATTTACCACTTATCATGTGACTTATATCTTGGATTCTTTAGTGAATTAGGTTACTTATCCCATATAGTTGGGAAACATCTACATAAAGCTAGCCTCCAGGAATTAGTGCAAGGATTCTAAAAACATTCACTTTTACATATACCTTTGAGTGCCCAATTATGTGTGAGGCCAGGGATCTATAAGATGAACAGGATATAGCTTCTCTCAAGGGGCTGATCAAAAAGCAGAAATACACTTTGTAGTGGCATCACATTGTATCAGGACGACTCATTTAATAATTATTTTCTGAATGGTCAACATATATAAAAAAACACAGTATCATTTTTTAAAAAGTTTTATGGGTATACATTTAAAAAAAATAAATGACAACTTTTAGCAACTGGAATCAGATTAAACTACAGCGTACACTCTGTTTAAAGATATAAGAAATGGGCGGGGCGCGGTGGCTCACAGCTGTAATCCCAGCACTTTGGGAGGCTGAGGAGGGCAGATCACGAGGTCAGGAGATTGAGATCATGGCTAACATGGTGAAAGTCTCTACTAAAAATACAAAAATCGGCTGGGTGCAGTGGCACACGCCTGTAATCCCAGCTGAGACAGGAGAATCACTTGAACCCAGGAGGTGGAGGTTGCAGTGAGCCAAGGTCATGCCACTGTACTCCAGCCTGGGTGAGACTCTTGTAAAAAAAAAAAAAAAAAAGATAAAGACATAAATCAATCAGATCACGTGTTGGTTATGACTTTTACAAAAGATATCATTTAAACGAATGAGAAATCAGTAGTATAAACTGAGTTACAACTAAATTTGGCTTAAAATGTTTAATATATTAACTCTTAGCGCATGCACAAAAGTAGAAAGCCTATTCAAGCACTTAGCAACACACACAGAATATTTGTCATATCCATAAAGTTTATTTTAAAAAATTGTTAAAAACTAACCATACAGGTTTATTAATATACTTAAAAAGTTTGTTCCCTATGTTGAAGTAAAATACATTAGCAACATCTTCCAGACACCATCTTTATAAAAGTAAAACTTCTAGATCCTGAAAGGTACTACAGTAGAGTCTATAGTGTACACTTTTCATCACAGGATTGGAATTCATTCTCCTTACTCCCCTACGCCCCTCATGTGGCAGTTATTACTCCTAAATTAATGACATTCTCTCATGTTATACTACCACAGATCCTTAAATAGAGTACATACTGCATAATTACTAACAGAGCCAGTCTTCTCTATTTGTTGTCACATTTCATATATAGAAATACTACATCCCATAATTGTAAACATTCACCAAGAGCTTCCAGAGTACATTAAGTAATAGAGGTGGCCCAAGAGTCAGTCAAGTGTTCTTCACTCATTGGATACTGCTGAGATTAGAAAAACTGTTTTGAAGGCAAATTTTCATAAGTCTTACTTGTATTTCTATAAGGACGCAGTTCTGGATATATATTTTTAGTTGAAAACACCTGAAAGTCATTCTGAAGACTACATTAAGCACCATTTTCACTTACCTGAAATATAGAGTTAAATTCAGCAGTATGTATGACTGTTAACATCAGCAATTAAAAGTAACTGTGGGTGTCAAGCTCCCTTTTGTGGATACATACAGAGTACTGAGTTCCCATTGATGCTAATAGGAACCGCTCATGCATACCAAGGGTAGTAACTCCCCCAGGGCCACATGCAACCCCTAAGTCTGAGGCACAACTATTACTTCTGTCAGTGGATGCTATACAAGCATATTTAAGGCTGTATTCGGCTATAAAGAGTTCAATCTACTCTTTAATATTCGTCTATGTAGATCACATACACAATTCAAAATTTTATAGGACAGGAGGTGAAAAGTCTCCAAACACTTTTTAAATACCATTCTCCATACAATTTATTGTCAGCATATTTACATAGGGGAGTGTTCATACTTAAAACCATTTTTTAAAATGCAATCACAATATTCAAACTGTTGTCACAATTTCTCCAGGATTATCCTCATTCTCATTTTCTGACTTTCGGCCACCTTCACATTTGTCAGATTGTTCACTGCAGTTCTTAGGCAATTCTGATGTTGCTCCAAAGGAGAATAAAAGTTAAAAAAGTATTCACTGCCACCCACTCTGGGAGAGGCTTGGTTGCAAAGAAAATGGTGTTCCTGGCGCTGAAGGATAACTAGGAAAACCATCAGGCTGAGCTGGATAGCTTTCCAGAGCCGAAGCTGAATGGACCTGATGGAAAGAAGAGAGTGTGGTTTAGCAGAGTGCCAAGTTCAATCAAGCCTGCGCTTGCTTGCTGATGCCACACAGATATCCAGAATAGGAAAGAAAAGACAAAACTCGGAGGCACAGGAAAGTCTGCTCAGTCACCTAAAATTTGTAAGAAAATGCTCAAATTTTTTCAGGTGAAGGAGATGCATAGAACTGTCATTAAAATATTTAATATTCTCTCAAAAGTCAATAGGTTTTCTACAGATAATTTGCTTTAACAGTCGATCGTTTTAGCTTAAATTATGGAAAACAAGTTAAGAGTTAACTGTCATGAACAGATTCTTAAACTTTATTAAGTAAAGTCTATAAGCAGGAAAAACAATTCATACAGATGACTATATCCTACCACGCTTGTTACTCTCCTGAAAGAAGACAAGCATAATTTGCAAATTTGGGGAGAACTAATCACCAAATCTCTACCCATTCTGCTAAGAGCCATTTTTTGCCAATGTTGAGACAGTGCAAATGATACTGGCAACATTATCAGTACAGAAGTTAGTTATATATGTTACCATGTTATTTATGCCAGCCACTGCTTGCTTACCTGCTGTAACAATGCTGACTGTGCAGCTGCATTATGCTGTAATTCTTGCAAGGATGACTGTGAAGGATTCTGGGAAAACCCCGGGATACCCGGGAGAGACAAAAGGCTTGGAAAAACAGAACCGCCTGCAGCTTGAAGTCCAGATGATAAACTAAAACAATTCACAGAAAAAGAAGTTAACTGAAGATAAGACATAAAAGCCACTGCTTCCATATTTGCAATACAATATGGAATTTTGTATTGCAAATACAATCTTAAGATATTAAAGACAAAAAATCCCTTAGAATTTATTCCTCTTTTGGAAGGACCATAACAATCAGCCATTCACTAATATGAAACTGACTTTCTACTGTAAAGTATATTTGAAATTCAGTAAGTCTGTTTTGCATATAATCCTTTCTGCTTATAAATAAATCCTGTCTTATAAATAACTACCAAATACAAATCCAAAAATTATGTCAACAGGCATTAATATTTTATACATTTGTCTTACCATGGTTCATAAAAGATGTTTTGAGTACTAAAGTTTCAGCCCAGAAAAACATCATTTAGATTTTGACATTCACTTGGATGACTTAAAGTAAGGCTATGAACTACAAGTTAGGTGAAAAATAATTTTATCCTATTTCCAAAGTATCCACATACCCGGCTTGTGCAACAAGAGCAGAGTTGAAATTGGAACTGAATGCCGAGGCGAATCCTGGGAGGACCGGTGCCGGGGATGGGGCTGTGGCAGCCACAGGTAGTGGTGTGACAGCTGCAACTGTAGAGGGCGCCTGCAGCCCCGGGAATGAGGGAAGAGCAGGGGTAACGCCTGGGGTATTAGAGACAGAAAAGCCTGGGTAGGAGGGATTTGAAGATGACAGAGGTCCTTGAGTAACTGAGAAAAGGGAGGGAACAGCGGTAGACAGGTTGAGGGGGAAAGGTGCTGCTGAGACTGGTGCCGAAGCAGAAAGCCCTGAGAGAACAGCTGCCGTAGAGCTGGGATGAGGGATGGACGCGGAGGTGGCAGTGGTAGATGAGGTGGCTATTAGTGACCCTGGGAGAGAGACTGATGGATTAAGAGATGGGTTGCCAGTTAAAGGAAAACTGTTGGTCAATGAAGTAAAAGGAGGAAGGGCAGTGAATACTGGTGCGATAGGAGTGGAGGAACCATGTGGGGGAAGGGAAATAGAGGAAAGGGGATTTGAACCATTTAAGGGAGTACTCAAGCTGGAGAGACCTGACAATGCAGGATTAAGGCAAGTAGATAAACTGATGGGCACGGATGTTGAAGTATATGCGCGGCCCAATGTCCCTGACAAACCTAAAGTGCCATGAGAGGAATTCCCGGAATGAGACGGACCTTTGAAAGCTGAGGGAGTAGGACTCGTGGGCTCAGTTTTGATCATAAGAGGAAGAGTTGTTACAGCAGGGGTAGATGAAATATGCAGATCTGAGGTACCTGGGTGGGGGCCATGCAAAAGGGTGGCTGAGGAGCCACAGCTAACTGGTGCTGACGTGGCAGCTGATACAGCAGTGGCTAAAGGAGACTGTACAGGCAAAGTCGGGGGAGTGGAAGTTGAGTTAGCCACAGGAGACGGCAGGCCTGGGAACAGGGCCAACCCTGGAGTGGAAGTCCTCTGTGGGGCAGGGATGGCCGATGGAGCAAAGCATTTGTTAGGGGCTGAAGCAGAAGGGTCAGAGTTCTGAAGAGTAAGAGAAGACATGGAAGCCAGCCCACTTGTGACAGCAGGGGATAAGACAGAGGAGTTGATTAAATTGGTGTCATTGGATGTCAGAAAGCCTTTTAAAGCAGACAGAAGAGGACTGTTCACACCAAGTGAACCGGCAACGCTGGGAGTAGAACCACCAGCAATCACAGGAGTCAGGTTGGATAGGCCTTGGGATGTTGGTGGTAAGGGCAAGGGGAGCCCTGCAAAAACTGATGACAATGAAGCAGAATTAGGGTTGCTGGTGGAAGTAGCAGCAGAGCTGGTGCAAAAGGGGAGGCCAGTGAAAGGGGCAGAAGTAGAAGCAAATGTTTCACTGGAAGCAAGAGTGGACCTTGGTGCAGATGTGGCCTGAGGGGCGGGGGTAGGAATAGCAGAAGGACCTGGCAGTGACACTAGGCCAGAAAAAAGGGAAGGAACAGGAGCGGTGGTTGTACTGTGGATGGATGTAACAGGTGCAGTGGCCAACGAAGGGGTTCTGATAACTGTTGGGTTTGGCGTTGATGGCTGAGGTGTGTGAACGGCTGAGGAGACCTGCCCTGGGAACACAGGAAGGACAGTATTCGGCAGGTTCAGTCCAGAAACGGTGACAGCTGCTGATGCTGATGGATGACCGATTGCCTTGACTGGGGATGCAGTAGGAACAGGCGTTGCAGCAGGTGTTGAAGGATTAGAACCATGAGGTGAAAAGAGGTGACCTGCTGGGGTGGAAAATGCTATATAGAAGGGGGAAAAAGGCAAGAATGTATCATCATGCTGAAATGTCAAAGTTTAAATAAAAAAAAAGCATAACCATATTTTCTAATATGTAACAAATACCAAAGAAAAAATGACAGGTGTAATAGGCTCTTATAATATTTAAATTGCTGGGTTCCATTTCTTAGATCTTTACTCTGGGGCCAGTCAGATCCAGTTGTTGTCTACATTCTGCTCTTGAGAAGCTTGCAAAGTGTCCTTTCACATCTCTCCACTTTTTAAAAATTCAAAGCATTTATTTTAATTGTGATTAGTGCTGCTTCACTGCCTTTACCTCTAATTCTTTCCATCTATTTAACTAGAGTAATAAACAAACACAAGTCAGCCCCCTCTCAATAGGAGCTTTCACAACATGGCTTCCCTTGCAGGGCCAAACAAGGGTTCCAAGGATTCATGCACATCTCTCAAGTATAGTTTGTAGCCACTCTGTGAGTTGAATCTAATATTCCAGACTGTTAACCTGTACAGTTGCCTCGCCTCACCCCCATACATTTGCTCATACTGACCACTCTACACAACATTAACCCCCAACTTTTACCTGGCAACTCCTTTAAGGGCACAAGCTGTGTCTAATTCATCTTTACAGTCTTAGTACCTGGCGCAGAACACAGCACCTGCGTACTTCATGAGTGTCTGCTGTGCTGGATATATCATGATTACCTCAAACTGCGGTTCCCAAACCCACTCAAGGACTATTCTCAACACTATTTCTAGAGTTTACTATAGTATTTTTATTCTGACAAACTCTACAAATAATAAGCATTTTGGGGGATGATGTGGGTTCCTCTGTGAATGTTCTCCCACCTGTGATAATCTTGGTGTCAAGGGAAACTATGACTTAGGTAGTTAAGTCATAAAGACAACTATCATGTGATAATGTACTCACATCGAATTCTGTTTCAGTTGTAAACAGAGTATGTTCCTGTTGCAGTAATAATCAACTGAGAAATATTTTCATGGAATAAGACATTTTAAAATTTATGTATAATTGACTCTTTTGACACAAGAAAGCTGACATGGTCAATGAATACACTATGCTACTCATAGATGGGAAGGGACGATATTAAGAAAATGGAGGTAAACAACACATAGACAGCTCATTTGCACTAAGGGCAGGCCAAAGGGTGTCACATCGGGCTGAACAGATTTTGTAGTTCTTTTAGAAAAAAAAAATTGACAAGCAGTAATATTAGAGTACACAAACTGCAAACTCAAAAGTCCTAAGTCTGGACCGATTTTTTTTTTTTCTGAGACAGAGTTTCACTCTGTTGCCCAAGCTGGAGTGCAGCGGCACAATCTCGGCTCACTGCAACCTCCACCTTCTGGGTTCAAGTGATTCTCCTGCCTCAGCCTCCTTTATAGCTGGGATTACAGGGGCACGCCACCAAGCCCAGCTAATTTTTGTATTTTTAGTAGAGATGGAGTTTCAGCATGCTGATCAGGCTGGTCTTGAACTCCTGACCTCGTGATCTGCCCACCTCAGCCTCCCAAAGTGCTGGGATTACAGGCGTGAAGCACTGCGTCCGACCATCTGAACCCTATTAATGGTTGTAAGCAGTGATTTGGTTTCAGCAAATCATGACTATCATTTAAAACTTAGAGTACTTACAAAATACTTTTTTGTATTTATTTTATAAGAACTAGAAGCATAAGGAATATATACCTAATCGTTTGTTTGTAAATAATGTAACAAAAAGGTGTTAAGTCCACAGATGTTGGATACTATCTGAGAATTCACTATCTTATTAAACTACATGTTGAAGACCATGCAGCTGATGACAAATCTAAGGTAAAACCAAGTTATTCTAGAGTGTTCTTTATAGGAGCCTCTGTTGGATATCTTTTTATTTAATATAGCAAAAGCTATGCATTATTAATCATAGCACTTGCAGGTAAAAATGAAACAAAAATTTAAAAATCCCAACCACATACCATAATAAACAGCACTTTTCTGTCGTCTAATGTGGTTATCAACCATAAAACATGATCTGTCTGTCAAACCCTGTGCTAAGTCAGGCCCATGATTTCACTTGTCCTCACAATAACCCTCTGAGATAGAAACTAACACCCTCATTTTATAGATGGGCAATCTGAGGCTTGCTGTGACTAAGCAACTAGATAAAATATGCAGCTACTACATGGTGGAGCCAAGACTTGAACCTGGGTCTTTCAGACTGACATCTTTAACTACTATACTAGTTTATCTTAATTTCTGTTCTTAATATAGTTCCAAAAGGAAAAAATAAAATCTTAATCATGCTAACATCATACAACATAGGAAAATGAAATATGCTATTCCCGCCAATAGTACTTAACAACTAACCTGATTACTACCCGTCAAAAACATTTGAACATAAAATAATGAAGTTGAACATACAAGCTGAAGTTTCCTTAATTTCTTTTACACAGGAGTTAAATTACCTGTCTAAGGTCACAAAACTAGGTGGTGCCAGAGGCAGGATAAGAAACTGGGTGTCCTGACACCTCTCTTAGTGTTCTTCATACCCACTATGCTATCTCCTTTATAAATTACCAGCTCAAAAGCACCTGCTAAGCACTGTGGTCAGGGAATGGAATTCTCCCACTGAGACTCCTAACCATGTACAATGGTTAGACTCATGTGCTACTTTGCTACACAAGAATTGATGTCAGTTTTTGTCTCATACAAGGAAGCCTCTCCTTCCTGACCACACAGATCTTTAGGGAAAAAACACAACATCACAGCACTGCTGCCATCTGAAGGCACTATGTAGGATACACTTCATTTTTATTTCTCAATTCCATTTTCTGCTTTGGTGCCCGTTGTTCTTTTCTACATTAAGATATGCTTAATAATACTTATTGAAATAATTAAATCGAAAAATAGAATCTGAATAGCATTTGTCAAGAAGGATTTTTATCACCCCATGTGTTTATATCAAAAAAGAAATGAGGTTTCCAGTATCACAGAATGTAAAGTGAATGTGGACGTAATGCTACATAGTATTTAAATTAGACTGCAAGTTTTGCAAATTGCATACAAGGTCCTAGGATTAATTTTAAATCCAGTTACTATGTGCATTTCATGTTATGTACATAAAATGTAACACTAGCAAACCACTTTTAACAAGCGTTAATTATATTCTTTGACTAGAAACTTTTCCTAAAACATAACAATTCCAAACACACTCAACTCAAATTATTCTCAGTGAATAATACAGCAGACAACCATGACAGATATCCACCATCTTTGGATCAAATTTGGTACTTACTTTGATTCTGTATAGGTTTTGACTGATTGGAAAGGTCTTCACTCTCTACATAAAAATAAATAAAAGTTCATTTTAAAATTTAATAAAAAATCTGCCAACACAATAAACAGAGATTTGGATCAAAGGAAAAATGCAAGATATAAATATATATGTATACTGTGTTAGGAAACAAAATGTACACATATGGAAAAAGAAAACAAAAGAAAAACGGTAGTAACTGTACTACTATTACTACTAATACTTTACTACTCTATCTGAAGATCAAGAGGATTACAAGCAACTGAGCAAGTGCTCTTTTCTCCCCTAGCATCTCCATCTCAGCTTGTCAAGTTTTAAATACACATTGTTAATTTTATATATACACTGTATTCAAGAACACTTTCTGGAAAGATGCTGGCCCAAGGGTGCCATCCAGAGGAAAGTGCACTCTGCAGCTGTAGTGCAGAGAGGACCACTGTCACTGGCTGAGCTGACAGCTCCTCTGAGCACCAGTGTCCACAGGAGTGGGAAGACGGGGAAGTGAAAGGTGGCAGCTGGATAGAATTCACTGCCATTCACTGTGAATTGCCCAAGCCAACAGGAAGAAATTGCTCTGCCCATTTGCTGTACTCAGCTCTGGGAAAGGTCCTGTATTAGGCAGCTGGGGCTGAATTGAAGTCTGTGAGACTGACGATCTAAAGCACACCCCTCAAGGGAAAGGATCTATCCAACCAGCCCATTAGCAAAGGATATAAAGGGGGAAAAATTTACCCTCTTAGGGCTTGACAATAACTGCCCAAGAAACCAATACTGTGACAGGCATACAGTGTAAAAGAAACCTCCATGCCTTGGTATAATGAGCAAAGAAAATGCACAGCTAGTTTAAGGAATTCACAAGTTTGACAGAGGTGACAAGAAATAACCACCAAAACAATGGAGATTACATTAAAGAAAAAGAATGTTTAAAACCTGTAATTCTCTCTCTCTCTCCTCCTCTCTCTCTCTCTCTCTCTCTCACACACACACACACACCCTCTATACCAGGAAATAAGCAGAGAAGACTTCTACATATAAAAATCTGATTTCAAATTAACAAATGAAAAGAATAAAGATTAGAAATAAAATGCCTAAAAGTTATGGTTGGAAATGAAACAAATACCACTTAGAATGTCAAAAAATAAAAACAAAAAATTTAAAGGAAAAGATGTCATAAATGAATAGGTAGCAGGCTTAGAAGGCAAATTTAATACATGTAAAATGAGAGTAGTGGAAGGAGGGGAAAAAAGCAGATGAAAACGCAACAATTAAAAGAATAACAATAAAATTTCCCTAAGCTTCAACGACTTGAGTTTTCACATCCAAACGACTTACAGAATGACAGAAAGATTAATGACAAGCTGCACACCTAAACATCCTGGTAAAATTTCTGAAATCCAAAGATAAGAAACATTCTTTATAAGCTTACAGAAAGAGACTAAGTTCCCAATAAAGAAAATTATCTGGAATTGGATTTCCCATCCACAACTCTGTGTCCTTTCTGAATAAATTTCTTAAAGATATTTTCTACCAAAAAAAGTTGGCATATCCAGACAAAGAATAAAACAGCAGAAGAAGAAACAAGTCATGATCAAAGGCAATTTTAAAGAAATTAAATATCAGAAGCAAAAATGTATAGTATCCCAACCAAACACACAAACTGATTTTAAAAAGGAGAGAATATGGAAGTAAAATGATGAATAGAACAGTCTTAAGTTTTGTATACTGACAACCATGAAGAACAGGAAGGTAATCATTGGTGAAAATTTCTAAGATTGGGTAGGGTCAAGAAGAGAACAGTTGTTAAAAAAATAAAATGGCAATTTGACCTATACAATTTAGCAAAGGTAAGAAAAAAACTAATAAAAGAATAATAAAAATAAAATGGAAGGACTAAGAACAAATGTGTAATATTTATTATTAAAAATTCCTATTAAAAGTCTAAGAGGTTTAAAAATAAAAATTCAGCTATATGTAATTTACGAACCAAGACAATCTACCAAATAAAATCATAGAGGAAAAAAGTTGAAAATAAAGGTACAGGCAAAATAATTTTTTTTTTTTTTAAGACGGAGTTTCGCTTTTGTTACCCAGGCTGGAGTGCAATGGCACGATCTCGGCTCACCGCAACCTCCGCCTCCCGAGTTCGGGCAATTCTCCAAACAAAATAATTTTTATAAAATAAGTCAGAATAATGTTATTACTCAATAAGGCCTAAGAAACAAAGAAATGTTTTATAGTAAGACTATAACTCAGTTGATATTTTATATCTAGAAAACTCAAGAGACTTTAAAAAAAGAAAAAAAACTAGAGAGAGTAATTGGTAATAAGCACCTAGAAATGAAATATTCTATTTATAATTGTAACCAAAAAATCTTTTAAGTTATCTTTTAAGACTTAGAATATCTAAACCATCCCAGGATAAGATCTTCACCAAGGCAACTTGGTTCCAGGTTTGCTTTCACAGCCTGTTTTTGTCTAGGCAAATGTATAAAACTCAAAACTCTAAGGGCAAAAGGTACCATAAAAAAGGGCAGGAAATAAAATGATAATTTTGGAAAAAATCTTTTGCAACTTTCATCAGTCAGCGTACTCAACTCCTGCCCAGTAAAACAACAACAAAAGAATTATATATTATTGACCAACTTAAAAAGTCTCTAGGAAGGGCAAGAAAATAATTAAGCTCTATTCCCACTGCACAAATATACAAAAATATGAAGTGTGGTCGAACTAAAAGCTATACATTTAAAAGAACAACTTTAAAACTGATTAGAGAATATACATGATATTTTCATACTGCTGGGGTGAGGAAGAATTTCCTAAGCAAGATACAAACTCCTGAGTCAAACAAACATAAATAAAAGTTAAATTTGTAAAAACAAAAAACAAAAATGTAAGCTAAATTAGTCTACCAGACTGGCAAAGTTAAAAACAGAAAATCTCCCATGTTGAAAGGGTGTGAAGAAACCATTCTCACATACTGTTATGGACAGGTATAAACTGGTAAAGGGTTTTTGGAGAATAGTTTGACAATATATGGGGAAACACTTATTCTTCATATCCCATGTTACCAAAAGACCGAGTGAAAAAGGTCGGCCTGGTAAGTGTTGGGGAGTTTTAGTCCTTCTCACTGTTTTTTAATGAGCCCTTCCTCTCCGTGATAGGAGTAATTTACCCAAATGATGGCATTTATTAAGTAATGACACTTCTCCATAGCACGTCAAAGTTTTACCACTCATGAGAAATAGTTTTTTCCCATAACTAGCCTGTGTTCACATATGTGGCCCAAGGCCACTTGAATGGAGTCTTTATGCCATTAGCAAAGTGAATGGGGAGATAACCATGCCAACTGGCAGTGGAACTCAGGCTACAGTGGGCTGAATTCCAGCTCCCTTCCTACCTCTGCCAGGCCCCTCCCCAAGTTATTACTCTTCTCATCTGCATGTGATAAACTGCCTTTGGGCAGAGTATTCTTTGCTACCCTGCTGTCAACTCCATATATATTCATCCATCAGTTTCAGTTTCTGACAGCTCAATTTCAGTTTCTCAGCTTGCTGAGTCAGAAAGATGCCTAACCTAGTGTCCAAAGTTTCTTAACAAAAGTTTGGAGGCAGAAAGCCCCCCAGATCTCTTCAATCTGGCATTTAATAAAAATCCTTGAAAAAAAGGTCGATACTTTATCTCTCTTGGATTCTCTGTGCACAAATTCTAGTATTCCCCGATCTTACCTGAAGATCATTAAAAAAATAAAAATACCAGGCACCCCCCACAATACACTGAATAGAATCTCTACAAGTGGGGAAACAAGGATATTTTTAAAAAGTGCCCTGGGTAGTTCTAGGCTACAGAGAAACCACCACATTGTTACCTTGTCATTCCTCATATTTCATTATCAGTCTCTTTTTACCTGTTTCTTCCTCAACTCAATTAAATGGCAACTTCATTATTGGGGCAACAACCTTTAGCAGTATATCATGCAAGCAGCTCATATTTACTTTAGTGAGGCTGGTTTGCATGCCCCTCCTATAAGGTTCCATAGCACCCTGGAATACTGATCATTCCAACTTACCTCTTTGAATCTACAATGCCACTTGATGTAAACCACATTTTAATTTCAGAGAAATTAAACTATAAAAAATGTGCAATTCAGAACTAATGATGTAGAATATATAGAAATGGCCTTCTCTTTCCTCATCTGTATTTTTTCACTAAACTCTCTGCAAACATGACTTTGTGTAGCTTTGTATCCACAGCATATAGCAGGTGATAGGATCATCTAATATTCATTAAATGTTACTGAACAAATACTATTAAAATGTTATCCTCTATTACAAATAGGGAAAGTGAAGTCCATCAAGACTACAAAAACTGTCCAATTATTACCAAGGATTCACTTCCAGATCCTTCAGGCTCTTGAGCTTGTTCTCCCTCTGTTAGAATATGTCATGTCGAACAACTGTCCCTTTCAAGTGTACATTTGTGTATGAATTAAGTTACTTAAACACCTGCAAATAACATGACTTTACCTGTTCCTACAGCATTAGGAGTATATGGAGGTGGAGGGGGCACACCTGGAGCTATGACATTGGCTAATGGTACCAGACCTGCATTGTTATAAGCACCTAAAATAAAAATAGAAAAAAATATAATTTAGTATTGTTCTGTGATTAATACTGTCCTAGGAGTTCAAACTGTATTAATGCAGTTACTCATTTTTATTTTAAAAACTCCTATTTAATAGAGTTGAATTTTAGATGGAGGTTTAGGTCTGGAGTTAAGTGAAAACCGAGACCAAAGGAAATAGGTCTCAGTTCCTAAAACAGGAATCAACCAGATTCTTATTTCCCACTGCACTGCATGCTCATTGCAGGGATAAGCTCAGTGAATGGCACAGTAGGCAGAACCTGATACACTTACATTGTTTGTCTTTTCTGCCAAACACCCATATTTGACCTTTTTAAGTGAAATGCATTAATGATGCCTCTAAACACCAACTACCAAAAAAGGAATTCAAGATGATTTACCAAAGTAAAACCCCATAAATTATAACAAATGACTAAAAATAATCTCTAATTAATTTATCATAAAGAAAACATCCTAAATAAACTTGGTCTGCTGCAGTGTTGTAGACCAGGACACTACTAGCTAACTATGTGCATAATTAAGCTCACAGTAGCATTTCCTAAGTGCTACAGATTTCCCAAGCACTTACTTTCAATCTAATAAATAAACAGTAAAAAAGAAAAACAAGTAAAAAATAAGGGAACTCCTTACTTGGTGCAATAGTTGCATGTGGCCGGCATGGAGGTATCGGATAAGGAACAGGTTTATGTGGATTATATGTTGAAGGAGGCTAAATGATGGGGGAAAATATAGTAGTTAGAAGAGACCCAAGTAAGCTGTCTCCTGGCAACCTGTCTTTCAAAATATTTAGTCCTAATAGGCTAAAAATGTCCCAGCATATCAAATACTACTGGACTACATGGCACAAATGAGGTAAATTTTTTGCTTTAATAAATGTGGTTGCTATTAAATTCCAAAGGTAGATCTTGCCAAAGATGGCCATGGAGGTATTTATTTTTTAAATCGTCTCCAATAATGGGTCAGATTTCATACTAAACAGCAAACTCCTCTCAGGTCCAGCCTAAGCTAATCCAAGAATTCCTGTTTCCTCCTACATAACAAAGACAAGAAACCTTCTAGGTTTTACAATCTCAAATTACACAAGACCTCCCAATGGCAACATCGTCCTAAACTGACAGGAATTCATTCTCTCAATCCCATCCTCTTTTCTCCTTTTGGAAGAAAAAAAGCACTGTTTGCGTTAGCATTAGGCTTTCTGACACTTCTAGTAGAATGTAGACTGGAAATGGGAATTCAGTATTTTAGTTGTTCTGTCTTTTGAAATCCATAAATCCACAAATACTTATTTTATAGTTAATGGAGCTTATCTAAGTAACACAAAGCATTCAAAGAACTGGTCTTTAGAAAACTAGAAGTACCAGAAGTTAAGCAAAATGCTGTACTTTTTACTTACAGAGACAGCATGTGTGTGCCTGTGAGGCAGGGGAATGGATCCACTGGTGGTATGAGAGGCAGATTCTTTCCAGCTCCCATAATTGCGGCCCTATCTGAAGTCTGTGCAAGGACTATCATCTGTGGCTATTCTGCGATAAACAACTCCACTGGAGTTCTTGCCATGTGGACGGGCAGGTTTTGCAAGGTGGTTGTATGCAGGCCTGCAGTATGTCAACTCCAAAGATCCTTCAACTTATGGGGTTGTCTTCTCCTGTCTAGTTTACACTGTAGTCATTATAATCACTATCTTGTAAATACTTTCAATTTCCTGGCTTCACTGTGGTTTCACTAACACTAATTCAGCTAAACTACAAACTTAGTTAAAACAAACTCTCCACACCCCGTATCTCCAGCTGAGCAGCTAAATGTGTCTAGAGAAAAAAAATTTAAAGCAATTTGACTGATTTTACTTTAAAATAAAAATCATTTGGCTGATTTTACTTTAACCTCAAAAGGGCTCTTACTAATGTTAAATATTTATATTTCCCTCAACCACTCCACTCCCCCACTCTCCTACAATTTCTAGAATACTTCAAACTTTACAACACAAAAATAAAATGTATGCTTTGAGTAAATGGAAAACTTTATGTAGGAAGGAGTTTGGGCTTGTTTCCTTATTTTCTAAACATACTGGTTTGGATGGTCCAAGAATTCGTGCAGCTATTCCTTTGCCTTCATTGGTACATTCTTCGCCATCTTTTTTCAAAGGAGTTCCCTATTAAAAAAATAAGAGAGAGAGAAAGGTAACTGAAACTTAAAAAAAAACCCTCAAGCGAATAACAATAACCAACCTCACTGTATTACACTGAGGAAAAGGACTTGGTTAGAATGTAAAGACTTGCATTCCCGTTTCAATTCTGCTCTGCCTGGCAGTGTGACCTTGATAAGGTCCTCAACCCTCCTATGCTGGGGAACTCTCATATCACATGCAAAGGTATTCAGAAGTGAACATGCAAAATACAGAGAGGAAAAGATAAAGTATCCACCTCCTCCATAGATACCAAAATACATGGATGCTGAAGTCTCTTATATAAAATGGCATAGTACTGGCATATAACCTAAACATATCCACCCATATACTTTAAGTAATCTCTAGACTACTTATAATACCAAATACAATGTGGATGCTATGTAAATAGTTGTTATGCTGCATTGTTTTATTGTATTATTGCATTTTTTTGAATACAGTATGTTCTAAATTTTTTCCTTCATAAAAAGGAGCAATCAGAAATGAACTTCCAATACCACAATATGTATACTCCTCAAAAAATAAGAGTACCTGTGTTACAGTTGAAAATAGGTAAGAAAACATGCCATTCTCTATAAAGGGTGATTATTTATATTGTCAAGGATGAATGAGACCTTATTCAAGACTGCTAAAATTAACAGATCAGAATAAGTTGATAGATTATTACAGTGTGTCATCACCCTAATATGAGTGTTGCTGAATGGTATATACTAGCATGGAAGCCAACTCTCCCAAGATGTCCCCCACTGATCCTCATCTCCTATGTGGCCTTGCATCATTCCCTCCCAAAATGAATGGGGCTGACCTGTATAACACATGACACATTACAGAAATGATGGCATCTGACTTCGAGGCAGCTTCTACTTGTCCTCTCTTGCTTGGATTCCTTGCTGTGGTAGAAGCCTACAGCCACATCATGAGGACACTCAAGCAGCATTACAGAAAAGTCTTTGTGGTGGGCAACAAAGGTCTCCTGCCAGCCACCAACACTAACTTGCTAAGTATATAAACGAGTCACATTGAGGCCCTATTCTTGGGCTCCAGTCAAACTTTCAGATGAATGTAACCTCATGAGAAGACATGAACCAGAACTACCCAGCTAAGTGCTCCAATATTCCTGACCCATAAAAACTATGTGAGGTAATAAATGTTTATTGCTTTAATCCACTAAGCTGTGGGGTTGTTACAAAGCAATAGAAATATGACATTCTTTGTTGTTTTACAAAGAGGTTCAAGAACATTAGATGATATAAAAACAAGTTTATTTTTTATAGCACTTCTCAGAGCCTTTATATGCAATGTGATTCTCCAGGAAGGAAACACTGCATGCAGTTTCCCAGACACACTTCTCTGAATGAAACTGAGACTGTAAGAATACTAAGAATTTGAGAACTGTTCCTTCATTAAATGTAAATCAGTGCTTTTAAAGTACTTTGAAAAATAAAACAAAACAAAATCATCCTCTCTTCTATTTGTCTTGTTCTATAGATTTTATATAAATACCCTTAATACTTTAATGAAGTTTAGACATGAACTTTCAATCAGTGGTGAGCCTATGAATTATGCTGCTGACATAAATTCCTTTCCTTTAAATATCATTAACTTATTCTACACTTCATATTTAACCATGAGAAGTTTTATACACAGCCATAGAAGTATGCTTACTGGGAAAATTCCATTTATGCGGCTAGGTTTTCCTTTGGGATATGGATTTCCTGGGATCGTTCCACAAGAAGATATCATAGCATGAGGAGCTTTGCAGCCCCCCTTGAATGCCTGTAACATAAAAAAGAAGATGGCAGTAAAAAAAAAAATTCTTTAAGTCAAGTATTCTGGACACTGGGAAGCTCAGCAAAGAAAAAACATGAATTAAGGAACAGGATTACACTCAATCTGCTCATACATCATTCAGCACTTAACAGTGGTGAATGGAACCAACAGTAGTAAGTAAAATTACTTTACTTAAATGGAATAATTAAAATGGTAACATAATGTTAATGTTGCTACTAACAGACTCATACAAAGATGTCTTCACAGATTTTGTAAACTGTGTAAAAAAGTATTATCTAATCTTTCCCATTTCTTCAACTACCAAGAAATTACAGTACCAATTTACAAACGCCAAGGTCGTGTTATATTTCAGGAAAGGAAGACACAAAGATGAAGGAAACATGGTCCCTGCTCTTTACAACCCAGTGGAGATCGACATAAATAACATGACATTGGGTGGTCTGAAGAGCTATATACCACTGAAAAACCAAGTTATAATGTTCAACATAATACTACATATTTATGAGAAATAGTGAGGGAAGGGATTTAGGTCTAGGCTGTTTATTTCTGCATCCTCAACTTCTAAATGATCCCTCACACATACTGAGTTAGTGCTCAATACATATTAATACATGAAAAAACTGAAAAAACACTGTATTAGGCAATGTATATTCCAATGTATCTATACTATATTATAGAAATATCCGGCTTTTATATATATATATATAGCTGTATTCACAAGTACGTACAATGTTATATTTTGTAATATATTGGTCTTATAAATCCATTCTCAACACATATTAGCTATATAATCCAGCCCCTACTAAATACCCTAACCTTGAAAATCATCTGAATTTTTGGCCATAATAAAGAGTACTGGGGTGAATGCCCGTATATATAAATTTGTATATTTCAACATTTCCTTTGAATAAATTCCTAAGAGTATAACTTTGGGGCCAAAAGGTATAAATATTTTAAAAGGTCTTCAAGTTTACCTTCTACAAAAGTTGTACTAATTTACACTGACCAGAGGACCTACTCTACAGAACACTCAGGCCCAGGATATTGCTGAGAAGGAAAGTGCCACGATCAAAACACTTCATAAGAAAGGAAACTACAGCAGTAATGTTGCCTTAAACATTTTAGTCAAGAAAACTGATAGGGAAACAAGTTGGCTCAAATCTTAACTCTTCTACAACCATGTATGACGAAGGCGAATATGCCTGCCATCTCTGGGCTTAAAGGAGTTTGTAAGACTAAATACAACTGAGCTGCCAGGCTCATAATAATTAATGTATAATTATTAAATCAGCTTCCAGCCATCACAAGCCTACATTAGAAGTAACTACCTTAGACGAGAAATCAAGTGTTCTAGGGTTGACAAGTGCTATTTCTCCCATTCTTACAGAGTAAAAACTAATAAACCAGAATCAAAATAAACTGAATAACAAAACAAATTTGAAAACTTAAGTTCCTAAATACATAAAGTTTAAGGCAAAAACCTGAAGCTATGGCAAAGGTACCTAGGGACCGAGACAAACATTTCCACGAGGCTCAAGCTGAGTAGCCAACTGTTTCTCACTCTCAAGCCAGCCATCTCTTCCCCTGAGTGTCCTCATTAACCAACTCCATTCCAAGCCACAGACTGCAGGGATGTTCATTTTTAACCCACTGTACAGCAGCATTCAAGTTATTCACCAAAGTTAGTAAGAAAGGTACTTATTTCGTCTTCAAAATTCAGAAAAACCAGCATACTGAGTACATGGCAATCTTTAGAAAACTACCTGTTCAAGTATTCTCTTGCACCGTTTCTTCTCAGACATATTTATCCTGAATAAATCTTCAATAGGACGAGAATTCTGTGCATCAATTATGTTCCTACCAAGAAAACACAATTTAGCTTTTTGTTGAAAAATCTGAACATACAGAGAGGCAAGCAACCTTTGTTTACCACACAAACATACCTGAGTAAGCTTTTTCCATGACACAGGGAGAAAAGTGTGACTATTTACTTTTAATAGCTCAATTTAAATAACATGTTAACATAAATATAATAACTGAGGTTTATCTGATTACTGAAAAGTAAAAAAATACTGTAAATAAAAATGACTACATTGAGATTTTTCAAAATACACTCTCTTAGATGACAGAAGGGCTATGGTAATAGAACAAACCCATGTGCTAAATGCATAAAAATAATTTTATGCTAAATGAATAAAAGTTTTACCCTGTGCTTTATTTTAATTTTGTGCTTTTATGGACACCTACGAATATAAAAAAGACTTAAAAATGTATGTGTTACATATGAATAACTTATACACTCTTCAATTGTGCAATAATTAGGTCTTTTTCTCTTTGAGCTTACATTCATTAGGGTCATCTGTCAAATGCTGTAGTAGGTACTTTCACAGATTTTCTGGTATTTAAAGTTCATCACCCTATTAAGTGGTTAAGAGACTTATTTTTACAATTGAGTAAAATAAGGCTCAGAAAAAATAAAGACATTGCCAAAGTGGAAGAATCTCTAATTCTTAAATTCCTGTCTTTTCAGAGTAGAAAGGCAAAGCAAATGACCAAAATCCAAAAAAAAAAAAAAAAAAATCAATCTTGGTAAGCCCCCTTATTTTATAAGTGTGTAATCAGCACACTGGATACTTATTCACATGAAGAAATCAGAACGTATCACTATGCTTTTGACCATATTTTGTTAGAGTTCCATTTGACTATTAGAATTCTGACACATTAACACACTAATTAGACACTTAAAAGGCTTCCACGTTTTTCCCCAATAAAATAAAAAGAAAAAGAAATACTTACGAGGCTAACAGTTCAAGAGCAACTAGTTTGTCTTTACTGAAAGTGAAACAGTTGAGTATATTGACCACTTCTGTTGGCTGGACAGCCACCATTTTCTGTTAATATAAAAAATAATTTTATTAACATGTGAAATTTTCATGCCAGAAATTGCCTTTTTCTGGAAGTATAGTTAAATGCTCTAATGTAAACATTTCAGATAAAAGATTTCACATTTTCGGTGAAAACCACTTACTCAAAAGGAAGTTATAAAACTAAATGAATTATACTTAATGCTCTTTCAATGTAACCATTTCAGCTGAAGATCTAATAAAGATCTAAGTTCTCCTACAAGCTCTTTTTTTAATCCACATTTCTCAATGTGTTCACTTACAGAATTTAAAAAATCAGAAGTATCACTTTCCTCAGAAAAGTTATATAAAAAGGTGATACTCATACATATGGGAGATTCATTTGTTCAAAGGTTAGAAAAATATTATTGTCCTCCTCAGTTAGGGGCTAAGTATGCTACAGATCAGTGTTTCCATGATGTTAAACATGTTACGCAAAAAAGATTACACTAGCTATATAAGGTAAGGAAAAGCGAGATAAAACAGGCTTCTCTACTGCAGAACTTCAAGTCTTACCTTAACGTGCATTGTGATGCACCAAGATGGCGTGAAACGTTATATAATTATTTGACTAGGGTACCTTTATTTTTGAAGAACATCAGAAGATTTGGCCAATTTGGAGATTTATGTTAGCAGTGAAGCAAAATTAAAAGCAGTGTCAATATAAGAATATTGGTTAGAATCAATATTCAAGAGTTCCTAAAATTTGGAGTAGTGGTTTTCACATACTATTATTTATGTACTACCACAGTTGATAAAACTGTATGCCCCTTTGCATATTTTCAAATTGACATCTAATGATTTTATCAGAAGTTTAAATACTCGGAAAAGGTCAATTTTCTTTTTCTTTTTTTTTTTCTTTTTTCTTTTTTTAGATGGAGTTTCACTCTTGTTACCTAGGCTGGAGTGCAATGGCGCAATCTCGGCTCACCGCAACCTCCGCCTCCTGGGTTCAGGCAATTCTCCTGCCTCAACCTCCTGAGTAGCTGGGATTACAGGCACGCGCCACCATGCCCAGCTAATGTTTTGTATTTTTAGTAGAGACGGGGTTTCACCATGTTGACCAGGATGGTCTTGATCTCTTGACCTCGTGATCCACCCCCCTCGGCCTCCCAAAGTGCTGGGATTACAGGCGTGAGCCACCGCGCCTGGCAGGTCAATTTTCTTAAATACATTTAAGTAACTGCAAGAACTTTGAAACTACTAATTTAGCTCATTTAATTTATGGAAATATTCATTATGTAACCTAATTGGCAAAATCAGTTTTCGGTGTGAAAATCAAATCAAACTGACGTTGTTAGAAAAGGTAGATTTAATTTAATTCAAATAAGCATATTGAGTCGTCCCTGTGATACCTTTCTCACCTCTGAATTTTAACTCTAAGATAGAGAGACAGGCAAGCAGGCCTCAGAGCTTTGTCATGAGTTTGTTGTCCTGATAAAATAGAGCAAAACCGTCATCAATATTCCCCTGCCTCAGCCTTCTGAGTAGCTAGGACTGACTACTGAGGCACACCACCAGGCCCCATTGATTTAATTTTTTTTCTTTTTCTTTTTTTTTTTTTTTAGAGACAGGGTCTTGCTATGTTGCCCACGCTAATCTGGAACTCCTGGATTCAAGCAATCCTCCTATCTCAGCCTACCAAAATGCTGGGATTATAGGCTTACCCGCCACTCCAAGCCTGTTATCAATATTTCTTATCGAGCCTCTCTTTGCTTTGCTTTATCTCTTAAGAGCAAAACACTGTCCTTTTGGAACATGGAGAAACATTTTCACCCCCAGAGAACAGGCGTGATAACTCTATAAAGCAGTAAAAAAGCAAGTATAAGCAGCACTAAACAGACCCAGATATTTTCTTTGGCTCATCAGTTTAGAAAGTCAAGGATATGTAAATTGATTCCACTGAAGATACCCACACTTGACATTGCTTCAAAAATCTTCCTACATAGCCAGACACTCCTGTGTGATCTAGATGCCCCTGTTGACCTAGGCTCTAGAGCTGTGGCATCCGATATAGTAGCCACAAAGCACATGTACCTATTTGAACTAATTACAATAAAATTAAATAGATAGTTCCTCAGATAAGGCACATTCAAGTGGCTACCACAATGACACAAACATTTCCATCATCACTGAACATTTATTTGGACAGTGCTAACTCTTCTAAAACAAAGATGCTGAAGATGGATATTAAAAAACAGAAGTACAAAAGCCCATTAAGAGTCCAAATCCTATATTTACAAAAACCCATTAAGAGTTCAAATCCTGTATTTTGCTTGCCAGTAAAGTGTTCCTCTAACTTGCCAATCAGGACACCGTGGCATACAATTTAAATTTACATTTGGAAAATTTTAATTTTTTAATATAACTATTTTGAATCAAAGTACAATAACACTTAGAGTCAGCTTTTCTGATGCAAATAAATTACAAGTGAAATAAATTACAGACAACCAGAAGAATTAAAAATCTTTAAATTCTACATTCTAAAGGAAAAAATAAATACTTACATGCTGTAATGCTTTCATTGCCTTCAACTGGGGCTCAGCCCAGGAAAAATATCTCAGCAAATCAACCACCTGAAAACAAATAACAAACTTAGCTCTAATGTCAGCATGTTTGCAAACATTTCTTTAAGATTTATTTCAGTACTTGAAATTATCATTCAACATGTGCAGCCCAGGCCCGGATCATACATGTGGCATCAATGTCTCAACTGTGCTAACCGAATAGTGACATGTGGTTATGTAAATTTAAATCACTTAAAATCAAATTTAAAAATTCAGTTCCTTAGTGACACAAGCCACATTTCAAGCGTTCAAGAGCTATGTGAGGCTGCTAACTACAATAATGCACACTGCAAATAGAGAGCATTTCTACCATCACAAGAAGTTCTACTAGACAGCACTGGTCTAGAAAGAAAGAAAAAATATACAATATAGGAAAAAGAAACTATCCTAATAAGAAAAGGATGGTTGAAAAGTACTAGATGGGGATAAAATGTTGGCTTAGGAATATGAAGATGTACTGTGAATGGAAAACTTCTCAATTTTAGGGGAGAACAGCACTCACGAGGGCAACAGTGGTGTGTTTTAGTGTAGGTCTACTAATTTTAGTCCTAGTAGGCCCTTCAACTTGAATCTGGAGGGCATAAACTCAAGTCATAAATCTAGTCCCTTAAAAATGTTAAGAATCAACATGAATTACTCCAGCAGGCCCTAAATAATAACATCATATGAGCGCTGGGAGAGTACATCTCAGACCAGCTCCCATCACCACCTAAGAACTTCAAACAAATGAGGGAAGCATTGTGGGCCAGCCACTATGAGGTGAGCACAGGGTATAAAGATCAGGACACACTGAAGTCTCAGCATGATCACCACCACCCTGTTTCACTGCCTCCAAAGATGTTCCAAAGGGAGAAAAAAGTGATATAACAAGACAGTTCCTGAAAATGTGCTAAGGTTTCAATTATTCTACAAAGCAAGGTCAATGGTGCAAACTAGAGTGGTATGTGAAGAGAGTAAAACAATTTTTACTTCTTACAAAGAGATACATATATAGCAAACAAATATCATGTATACTTTCCAGTTAATTTGGTAAGCGTGTATGTTCTTACTTTTATGAAAATAATGTTTTTAATATCTAATAAATGCTATATTTTACCAACCATAAAAATTTACAAGCCGTTATAACTAAGATAGAAAAATCTTTAATAAGCTCATTTAGAAAGTGGCTTAATAAACTTAATGACTTCAGCAAAGTGGAAGATTTCTATTAATATTTATGTCTGATTTCTGTATCAAGAATTTTCCAACTATCCCTCAGAAACATGCCCCCTTGTATGTGTGTGTGTGTATACACATACACATATATTTTAATTAGCAAATTTCCCCTAAGGTGGAATGAGTTTTCACTATCATGCTTAAAATGTTAGTATTCTGGCAGTTACAGAAATAAACACTGTGTATCTTTTTCTTATTGTTAAAATTTTTATGTAGTGGCTTCATATAAAAACCTATTTCATTATTTGTTCACGTTTTCTATTACATGATAATTTTGTAATTATTGTCTTATATGGAACTATACAAATTTGGGCAAATTTACCATTACAAGTTTCTAAATCTTTGATATTGTCCCCATAATCATAAACACCACTTTGAATTGCTTTAAGAGCCTGTATTTAAAATTATTTTAGAATATGAATTGGGGTGAAAGTCAAGAGGTGCTTGTCCCTGAATTACAAATTCTGTGAAGTTTTCTGTCAAAACTGAGACCTTCTCGAGTTCCTGAATAAATACAGCAAAAAGGTAAAAGCAATTTTGAATTTGGCCAGCAGATAAATAGACATTAACCAGAATACTGGTGTAAAAGGAAGGCTTTGTTTAAACAAATAATGAGGAATACCTACCTGTTCACTAGAAAAGTATCCATGCACATATTCAATTGCTTTTAATTTGTATTCTGTCAAAACAGCCTAAAAAAGAACACACACACACACACACAGAGTAAAACATCATTAATATATGTAAGGAGCACAGTAATACGCATATATCAAAACTGCCTAAGTAACTCAACAGTGGCAGGTCTACTTCAGCCCTGTCATGCCGAGGAACCAAGGTCACTGAGGTGAGAAGACCTTCCTTCCACATTTCCAGGTTCCATACTGTGAGGGAAACACTGAGTAAGCACGAAGATCTTCTGGGCCTCCCTACCAACTTCTACAAAGATTGGGAATAAAACTGTAATAGAAATAATTCAACATTAGTAGACATTACATATAGAATTCCTAAATATGTAATTAAAGAGTTTCAAAACATATCAAATCCAACCAAATTCTCATTTTTAAGATTTTAAGATTAAACATAACAGATGTTGTTACTCATCAATGTCTGTGTCTGCCACTAACTGGCACTGTAGACTTCCAGAGGCATTTTAATTCCCTTAGAGTTTCCTCACTCACAGAGGGAACACTATTTACCGCCAACCTCAAAGAGTTACTATGAGAACTGTAACAGTGGACATTAGATCAGACACATAATAGGTATTCAGTAAATGATGGTTCCTTTCCTTTATGGAACCTGTCAGTGAGTGAGAGAGAAGTTGGTGGCTTTGATGCAGCACTATCTCGAGTCCACGAAATCAAATGTGTTCCCCTTGCAGCTATTTGCCCAGCATAGAGATGGAAACAGCTATCCTATGGTAGCCACTAATCATTAAAAATGAACTAATTCCTTTGCTTGTACTACAAAATAATTATTATAATTGTACTTCTCACATATATCATTCTGCTAGGAGAAAGTACTATGACCAGTCAACTGAAATACGCTGGGTGCTCAGTAGTTCAATATTCACTGAAATGGGAGAAAATGGCATTCTAAATAATGTTCACTTAGGAGTCTGGTTATCAATATAATGATCGGACACAGTCAAATACAAGTTTCTGAATAAAATCTTGGATTGTACTGATGCCAAGTCATATCCTGAGAGGTTCAGCTGTAACCCCAGGCGGGACAGCACAGTGTTCTGCAGGCAGAGTTTGAATACTAGACCTCCCCACTTACCAGCTGGGGAGACTTGAGCTGACTAGTTAACCTCACAGAAAGCAGGCTACCATCTGTGAATGACAAATATAGTACCTACCTTAGGGGTTGTAAGGAGAATCAAAAGAAGTAATGACTGGAGAAAGTGCTTAAAAACAGGTTCACAAAGTTTAAGTGCTCAGCAATTAATAGCTATCATTCCCTTCTTATTGAAGAACTAATTAAGCATTGTTTTTCCCCCTTTCTACTCCCCTTCCTAGTTCTTCTCCTAGTGGCTCCTTACATGCCTCTGTTTTAAATGACAATAGTGGCAATCAGTATTATCTACTATATAAACTCACTGTGATATTCAAGAGATGACCTGGTTTAAACTGACTTACATTTAAAAGTCTCAGAGCAATTTTAAAAAAATCAGTAGTAATGCTCATATTTAGACATGCCAATATTTTATTCAATTTTAATAGACTATGACAATGTTGACGTATGCAATCATTTGGCAGAGACGGTAGAAGACATATTATACCTGCAGACCAGAAATGCGGACTTAAGTTACCATCTCATGTGAACAGGACTTTCGTATCTGGAAAATTTCTTATTCCCCTCGTTAGAACTTACTATGACATTTTTAGTCACTTGGAAGAAAATGTGCACACTGACAACCTTTGTTTTCCAGAAGTAAAAATATGCTGGTTTACTTGGACTCACAAATTATTTCCTCACGAAAAGTAATTAAAAATCAGCTCGAGAACAAATTGTGACAAATTTCTAGGCATATAATTAGTAAAGCAACATTTTAGTTCAAAAATTAATTGGACACATTGGGTTTGCAAAAGCAGAATTTGTTCAAAAAAACCGTTCAGTATTATCAAATATGAAAAACTTAACACGTCAATTTGAAAAAAGAAAAAAGCTGTATAAAAACAAAGTAACACAGCAAGCCCAGAGGCAATTTTAGTAACAGTTTTGTAAAGTGAAATAAATCGGCACCAGAGCACACAGGAACAATTCCTTCCGTTTCAGTCCAGGGTCGTAAACGTATGCAAATGACGAAAGAATAATTGCCCGGAAGGTCGAAGGAAAGCAGCGTGTGTTGATGTAAAAATGGTACATCAAGTCCCTACATTTCAAAATAAATAACTTCTGGGTATTCTTGTGCTTGAGATACTGTTAGGGTCGACTACCTTCTAGAATTGTTGCTGTCTGGTTCACTCTGGGAGGTGGGATCCGCAGAGCAGCCTCAAAAAGCAGCAAAAACTTAGAAAGCAGGAGAGAAAAAGTTTTGAAACTCGTTATTGACGGCCAATTCCTAAGAACGTGACTTTAAACTTAATGCCTTTAAAGTTATCATCAGGACACGAATTTTGCATGGCCAACGCAACAAATATATTCCACCTAATGCTTAGATTTGAAAACCCCAACGTAACTACCAAGAAAGAAACTTTCTGCGTATTACCTCTCGTTTTCAGTCACTCTTGCGGTACTGAAAGATGATAAACTCAAAAATATTCAACTACTTACCCAAAAGTACAGAGCTATTAAAGATTTGTAAAGCCGGCTTCGGAACGGAGTGCCGTCGGAATATAATTCCCGCGACACCACGCTGAGTCTCAAATTTAGCGTTAACGTAACTTAATTTCTATTTATATTGGAAACGTATCAAGATACAAACTCCGCCATTACACGTGAGAATTCAAACCAATCTGGCAATCCTAGGACCCTCATTCTGCACAATCTCTACATAGTACCTCAAAGAGAGTCTAAACCATGAGAATTCATCTCTCATAAAATAATTCATGGACTCGAGTGTAATTACCTTTCTAATTTCATCCAGCACCATTTCAAAGGACTTTTTATCCATCTTGACTACTTTCCCGACGTGGTTTTTAAGTTATACTTGCAATTACAACACGTTCATCCCTGGTCTGCTCCGTCGATAGTAAAAATATTGATAGCTGAAGAGGAAAAAACTCCACGAGCAAAAGAGAATGCGAAGAGGTAGAGAGTATTGCAAACTTCGCAAAAAAAAAATTTTTTTTTTCAAAACTGAGATTCGGAAAAACTTTTTAAATTAAAAGCAAAAATTACTCCATTCAGGCTTCTCCAGCGTATTCACACAATGCTTCAGGGTACCTCGAGCAAGAGCCAGGTCCTCTGAGACCTACAGAGAAACCCGTGGCTCCGCGACGGGGCTGAGCGCCGTTTCCCTGCAGCGGAGGGCAAGGAGCCGCCAGAGGAAGCTCTTGAAGCCGCCTTTCCAGGTGAATCGGCGGGCAAAGCAGAAGCACCTGCACCCGGGAGTCCCGCGGGCGGCTGGGAGGGAGGCGCCGGTCTCTCAACCCGCACCTGCGCCTCGGCCGCCGGCCGCGCCCCTCACCGCCGCGAACCCGGACACATGGCCCCGTTCGCACTCATCCCCAGCCGCTCCGCCCGACTCCTGGGTACCTCGGCCCCGGCAGCAGGCGGCCCGGCAGGCTCTTTGTTACCAGCTGCTGCGGCTTCCGGGAACGGGCCGGCGGCTGGAGAGCACCGGGAGCCGGGCGAAGAGGGGCACGGCCTCGCATAGGGGGACTCCGGAAAAACGCAGCCCAGACAACGCCGGGCGCCCTGCCTGGTTACCCCTACAACCCCCACCAGCTCATGGGGACCTACGATAAAGCCAGTCGCGCCCAAGTAAACTCAACACTGCGCCGCCAGCTTGGGCCCCTCTTTCCTGAAAGCCAGAGGTGGGGTCCTGGTGTGGGAACATAGGCATCCATAGCGGATGCCTGGATGAAAAGAAAAGGATGTGGCAAAAATCCTTCCCGAAGTCCAGCAGTCATTATTTTGAATGTTATCCCCAGTACACGTAGTTTTGGAGTGTGCGACGTTTGGATTTTGCAGTCTGAATTAAAAAGAATAAATGGCGAGTGATTAAGGCATATCTGCGGGCGCCCATACTTTGGTGGCCAAGGGAAGTCCGCGGCGCAGACTGCCCCGAGGGCGGGAAAGGGTGCTCACTGGGTCAGTCCGAAGCATCTGACTTGAGGGCGGGGACCCCGAAATGCACACGAAATCCGGAACTCGTCTTCTTTGATTTTCATTCGCCCTGGTCTCTGTTCCCTTTCGTACTCAGAGCTCGTGCCTCCGGGGAGGGGAAATTGGAGACGCGGCCCCGGGCCCGGGGGTGACCCTCTGTGCCGCAAAAAACCGTTCGAGCCTGACGCTGTCCAGCCCGCCCCAAGACATCTGCGGACCCTTGTCCCTCGCCTGGCTTCCCGTCTGGTCATGGCGAGATTCTGGGTCTGCGTAGCCGGTGCTGGCTTCTTTCTTGCATTTCTGGTTTTGCATTCGCGTTTTTGTCGCTCTCCAGTGAGTTGGGTAGTGAGGAAATGACTGTCGGGTGTGCGAATGGCCCTGTTGGGAGGCGTCGCCCCGGTCGTGGGATGGAGGAGGCAGGCCCTGGTTCCCTCAGTAGCTTGTTTCAAAGCCTGCATCTGGGTCCGAACTGCTTGACTCTTTAAGTTTAAAAATTTGTATGTGTTACAACGCCATTTTCCTGTCTTTCCCAACTCCTCCTACACCCTCAAATAATTTCCGACTTGTATGTGGTGGTGTTGGTCTTTAGGTATATAAGCCCATTTCTTTGGAATTATTTCAGTCTAGCAAACTCCTGGTTGTCAAGGCATGCTTAACAATAAGCCTCGTTACCCCCTCCTCCTCTTTTTTTCCTTACCTGGAGGGTAAACTAAATCTGAATTGTCTGGTTTTATTTAAGGTTTTGAGGAACTTTACTTTTGCCGTTTCCTGGAGAGCTGAAGAAATTCTTTACCGGCTGGATGTGGGTTGGCCTAAGGACCCAGAGTATTTTACCGGAGCAACATTTTGTGCTGCAGTTGACTCCCTCAACGGATTGGTTTACATAGCTCAAGTAAGTAAAATTGGGATTAAAAAAAAGTTATGAGCACAAAGAAAACAGCAGCCTTCCAGTCTTGCTGTAGTAACTGACCATATGCGTTTATATCATGCTAATTGTGCGATTTGTTTTTGATTAAAGTATTTTGGTTTCGAATGTGAAAGATATATTAGATTTTGAACATTAGTAAAATTCTCAGTTAATTTTTTTCTTCGCCAAGATACAGATGACCTTTCCTTAAAACTAATCTTAAGAAGTTATTTTTTGTATACCTTCAGAGAGGGGATAACATCCCAAAGATATTAGTGTTCACAGAGGATGGGTATTTTCTACGAGCCTGGAATTATACCGTTGACACACCTCATGGTATATTTGCAGCAAGTACACAATATGAACAATCCGTCTGGATCACAGATGTAGGAAGTGGTATGTATAGTAATGTCTATTAAATTATCTTGCTGGAAATCGCATCTTTGCACATATCCTTGGTTGTATTGTTTAAAATCAGAGTTGCTGAATGTAATTGTAATTTCTTTAACGATTCAGGAAATCATATGTTTTTAACTTTATCTTGTACTTCTGTGGAATTAAGAAATTTGACAAGGAGCCTGTTAGTATGATCTTTCCTTGAACTTGTCTAGGGACTTTTTTCTTTTTTTTCTTTTTGAGACGGAGTTTCCCTCTTGTTACCCAGGCTGGAGTGCAATGGCGCGATCTCGGCTCACCGCAACCTCTGCCTCCTGGGTTCAGGCAATTCTCCCGCCTCAGCCTCCTGAGTAGCTGGGATTACAGGCACGCGCCCCATGCCCAGCTAATTTTTTGTATTTTTAGTAGAGACGGGGTTTCACCATGTTGACCAGGATGGTCTCGATCTCTTGACCTCGTGATCCACCCGCCTCGGCCTCCCAAAGTGGTTAGGATTACAGGCGTGAGCCACTGCGCCCGGCTGTCCAGGGACTTTTTAAAACATCAGTTGCTTTTCTCAGATTAAATAACTCTAAACCTCTTCACTAAAGCCAAATGAAATGGCAGTCTCTAAAAGCAATGACTCTGGAGTCCTTGACTCTTCTTTTCCTTTTCCAGTTACCTTTCATAAAAGGTTGTGAAATCGTAACTGCTTTGTTGCTCAGAGTGCAAAGATTGCGGAAACTGGGTGTTAATGTTTTTGAAATTCTGCTTACCGAAGCATGTCTGAAATCTTACTTCCATCAAATATTTTTAATAGAAAAAGCTGAAAAATGAAGTGAGCACAACTGAATGTGCGGCTATGGAGAAAGTTTTCACAGAAACAATTCACCTGTGGCTGTAGCTTAAGACAAGGCAATAGCTGAGCTATCCTGGCATTACCCCAGGAATTCAGGAAGAAATGGGATTATAAAGACAATATTTCTAGTATTCCTTGGCCCAGTTATGCTCTTGAATTGAAGGACATCCTGTTTCTATAGTTCTGGCTAATTCAAATATGTTTTTTATTTTTTGAGACGGAGTCTTGCTTTTTCGCCAGGATGGAGTGCAGTGGCATGATCTCTGCTCACTGCATCGGCTCACTGCAACCTCCCTCTCTCGGATTCAAGCCATTCCCCTGCCTCAGCCTCCTGAGTAGCTGGGACTACAGGCGCATGCCACCACGCCTGACTAACTTTTTGTATTTTAGTAAGAGATGGGGTTGCACCATGGCCAGGATGGTCTCGATATCCTCACCTCAGGATCCGCCCACCTCAGCCTCCCAAAGTGCTGGGATTACAGGTGTGAGCCACCACGCCCGGCCTCAGATACCATTTTTTAGAGATAATGAGGTCTCAGTTTCTATAAGTAGTGCCATTATCACAGCTATTCTCGGAACCCATAAAATTTCTGGGCCTTAGCTGATGACCCATTTATTTCATGCTGTGTTTTAGATGGTAAGATTTTGGTTAAACCAAAAAAATCTATAGATTATCGCTGAATGCATTGTAATACTGTAATGAGAGTTTACTATTTTCACTTTTTTCTTGAAGATCCACTGTTAAAGACATTTCAGTTCATTTTATTCATGTAATTTTAAAAAATAAGACTTGATTTCCAGAAGTAGAAAGAGCACAGACAATCCCTTCATTCTTTCCATTACAGCTAATTTTCTACCCAGAGATCTGAAGACAGTTTTATGTTCCTAATTCCCAAAGGAATAGATTTCCTGTAATGAAAAATATGGCTACAAATTAGCCCTTTTTTAAATAAAAAAATTGTTTGTAGTCTTTTTTGCTAGTTTTTAGAAAATTTGAGGCTTGTGTGTTTTTTATTGCTATAAACTTTAGCTCAACTGTCCAAAAGTATAATAATAAATAAATTATTTAAGATAGAATTATAATGCAAGCTGATTCACTTTCTGGTAAACTCAGTGTATCCAATTTGTCTTCTGAATACCTATCAATTAATTTGGTATATGTACCTTCAAGTTGATTGCTGTTAACTGCTTTATGATATTCACTTATTAATATTCTGCTTTATTTTCTTGCTTGTAAGATATTTTAACTTGAAGAAATTTTAACATGAGAAAATAAGACACTCATGATTTAGAAAGATTATTTTCTTCTTAGCAAAGAAATGTTGAAGGTTGAATTTTGAATTCCTCCGCAAGGTGAAAATGCAGTTTAAAAGAAAATCTGTACCATAGAGAAAGTTTTTGTTGACTTAACTGAAGTTTAAGATCTGTATACGTATGATTGAAATAACAGTTTCAAATATAAGTTGTTGCCTTTACATTTTCTTCGTGAATTCCTTTTATAAGCAATGTTTATTCAAGGTCATAATATTAAAAAAGAAAATGGTGCACCAATAATTTGTTAATATCCTCAGTTTTCTGTATAATGAGTCAATTATATGGATGTTATTTAATTTAGAACCTGCTTATTTTGGACTACTGGAGGTTTTAATTCATTAGGCTGTAATTTATGAAGAAGCTATAGTGCTTGTCAATTACAATATGTAATTTCCTAAGCCTATTACGGTGTAGTTCTATCAAATTTTTCAACTATTTATTACTGTTTAATTCTATCACATTTTTGCTCTTTGCTTACTTGAAAAATCTGAATGTTTGTATGGTGGTTTTATTTGTGAGATATACCTATCTATCTTTATAGGATTCTATGGTCATACTGTTAAAAAATATAGTTCCTTTGGTGATCTTGTTCAAGTCTTGGGTACTCCAGGCAAAAAAGGCACTGGTTTGAATCCCCTGCAGTTTGATAACCCGGCAGAATTATATGTAGAGGACACAGGAGATATTTACATTGTGGATGGAGATGGAGGATTGAATAACAGATTGATCAAACTGTCCAAAGGTACATGACTTGTTTACGGTATTATAAAAATATTATAAATTGGATTTAATTTGTTTGATACTTGGTGTAATGTTTTAAGTGTTGTGTATGAAGCGGTATGTAAAGAGCTAAGTGTATTACTATGAGAAAACTGAAAAACAGATAGGTATGATTGCCCGCAATAAATGATTCTGATAACAGGCCAACCTATTCTTCACCAAAGCCCAGGAGATTCCTCCAAAAGTAACTGGCAATGGTATGAGAATTTACAGTGGACTCAGGAGATAAGTGTATATTCTATTCAATTAAGAATGTAGAAATTAGAAACCTGGAATCCCAGAGTCAAGTGTCCTACAGGCTGATTAATTAGCAAACATTTTATTGAGTGCCCTCTCTGTGTCCTCTATAATATCAGGAGGCACAGATCTATTATATACGAAACAGTAAAATGTAGTCTATGGTATTGATTCTTAAAGCAAAATGGACTTAGGAGGAGAAACTAAATTGCCTGAAGAAATAGAACAAAATGTCATGAAGGAAGTAGTTATTGAACTAAACTGGTTTTGGTGGGAAGAGAAGGAAGGATGGAGGGAACATTCATGGAGGGCTTATCATGCATGGTCTACAGGCAGTTATTAGCAGAAAGAAGGTAAAGGTGCACTTTTTCAGCAGCAGAAAATATGATTTGGGATGTTTTTGAAAGCTTATTTGAGGATTTTTAAAGCCATGTTTTTGCCTATGAAGAGGTTTTGAGGTTTTCTTAGTAGGAAAGTGATGTCTCAGTAGCAGTTTTTATAAGCCGCTCTATCAGGATCTATTGGGCTCCGTCATTTGGAGGCTGTGCAGTCAATTTATCATTTAGTAACAGAATTTGGTTAGCAAAAGTTACAAGGGAGGTAGGATAAGGATAAAGCAAGAATCCAAAAAATTCAGTGAAAGAACCACATCTGCAAGAATCCAAAACATTCAGTGAAAGACACAACCAAATCTAGGAGACAAATTGAATATGAGTGTATTAGTTTCCTGTGGTTGCCATAACAAATTGCCACAAACTGCGTGGCTTTAAACAACAGAAATTTATTCTCACCATTTTGGAATCCAGAAGTCAGAGATCTGGTAATGCCATGCTCACTCTAACGGCCCTGCCTTCACTTCTAGTTTCTGGCAGCTCAGGCATTCCTTGGCTTGTGGCAACATACCTCTGGTCTCCATATTTACATGGTGGCCCCTTCTCTGTGTGTTTCTGTACTTCAGTCTTTTCCTTCTTTCTCTGAACAAGGATTTAGGGCCCATCCTAAATCCAAGATGATCTCATGAGCTCCATAATTTAATTTTATCTGCAAAAACTATTTCCAAATACCATCACATTCCCAGGTATTCAGGAGTTAGGACCTGGACATCTCTTTAAAGGACCACAGTTGAACCCACCATAGTGGGTAATGAAGGAGATAGACGGTAAAATCATAATGTGAATTTTTAAGGTCTGTGGAATACTAATATCAAATAACAGATAAGGTGGGAAGGGGAACCAATTTTAGGGAGAGGATGGGATAAACCTTAAACAATGATTTTGAAGCAGTCATGACAAATTCAAGTAGAGATCATAATTAAAGAGGTAGATTAATTGCCTAAAGCAGAGAAGGAACTTGTAAAAAAATAAATTGTAAGAAATGGGCGTATGGACAGGAAGCCGAGAAAGCATAGTCAGGCAAACCAGTCATGTAATTAAATCGTTATTTGTAACCTGTTTCATAAAATATGCAAATACATGAGACATTCTGTATGTGCTCTGACTATATATTTTTACCATTTATAGATTTCATGATCCTTTGGCTGCATGGAGAAAATGGGACAGGGCCTGCTAAGTTCAACATACCTCACAGTGTTACACTTGATTCAGCTGGTCGGGTAAAAATACAGTGTCACTGTGCCTGGGACTATGTGTCTGAATATGTTTGTGCATATGTGTGTGTGTATGTGTGTGTCTGGGCATGTATATATAGATTGTGGTATACATGTGTGTTAGTGGGTATGTTTGGGCAATTACTCTGGGGCTGGGTGTGCACACATATTTCTTACAAATGTTTGAGTCCTATAGTGAGGGGTTCCCGAAATATTTAGAAATGAGCAAAATGGATTTCCTATGTCACTTAAAGGATAGAAGGAACAAATAATGGATCTGAAAATAAATAAAGTTACTTGGAAGAAAAAGTTCCCCTCTTACTAGAAAAATTCCACTAAAAGTGTTTAAATATCTTTTCAGTTCTCAAGGGAAAAATATGTGCTGATCTAAAATGGAGTGAGAGGAGTTAACCTTGGAAGTTTAAAAAAGAGTTACCTAGGCCGGGCGCGGTGGCTCACGCCTGTAATCCCAGTACTTTGGGAGGCCAAGGCGGGTGGATCACGAGGTCAAGAGATCGAGACCATCCTGGTCAACATGGTGAAACCCCGTCTCTACTAAAAATACAAAAAATCAGCTGGGCATGGTGGCGCATGCCTGTAATCCCAGCTACTCAGGAGGCTGAGGCAGGAGAATTGCCTGAACCCAAGAGGCGGAGGTTGCGGTGAGCCGAGATCGCGCCATTGCACTCCAGCCTGGGTAACAAGAGTGAAACTCCGTCTCAAAAAAAAAAAAAAAAAAAAAAAAAAGTTACCTAGGCAAACTCTTGTTCTCACTAGCTCCACTCTGCTTAGGGAACAGAAAGCTTTAGCTAAACATTTCAATCAGTTTCTCTCTTTTCTACCCCACTCACTACTATCTCTTTTGCCTTTACTTAACTTCTAAGCATAGATCTCACTTTTTTGAGGTTACCTTTTCACAATGAAACTCCCACCAAAAAAATTTGTATATTAGTTTCTCCTCCTCTTTTCCTATAGCAGCCTGTACTTGCTATCATAGTAACTATCATACTATATTATAATATTTGTCTGTCTCCCCTAATAGATTGTAGGCTGTTTGAAAGCATTTACTGAATCTCTTTTGCTTTATATCTTAGTGCCTAGTACATAATAGTCATACTTATTTATTAAATGACTAAATGTCTTGACACATAATGGATACATTAGGCTACTTGCCTTCATACCATTAGGCATTTAATCCATTTCTACTGATTCAGTGCTCAGCAAACAAACTTCTAATTATGATTTGGCTTCGTAATCATAATTGATTGACAAGAATGAGAATGTTTTGATCATTAAATCTTCTGATCTGCCATAAGATGTTAACCAACCATGTGAACTTTGTATGTAAATTGGGTACTGAAAAGTTGGAATTATGCTTTTATGCATTATTCTCCTGAGCATGGGTAACTTATTGTGTGCTAAGAAAAAAAATCAAATTTCAGAGCATGCAAGACCCAGGTAAATTAATCATGGTGAGGAACACCCTTCTAAAAGGCCTTGGAAATCATTTGATGGGGATACTTTGGCATTCCTGAGTAACAAAGACTGTCAGTTTTACACAAGTGTGTTTTATAACAATAGCAATTCTGTTCTGAGCATTTTACATAATTAACTCATTTAATCATCAGCACAATCCTCTATGAAAGGTTAATCAATTCCAGAGTTAAAGACTTGTTGTTATGTGTTAAACAAGATTTCCCATGATCAAAATTCATTGAGTGTTGAGCAAGAAAGATGATGCTAACAATCTAAAGCATCATTCCATCTTAGGGGTGTAAACCATATTTCCTCCTCGGTCATTTGTCTGAGATACTAATCTAAAAATCTTTAAGAAAACCCATCCTTAGTAAAGAATCATAGATCAGGAAAAGACCTTGAGAAATTGCTTCATCTAGGCATCAACAACCTTTCTAAAATGATATAGTGAGTCTTCATTTGTTTCTGATTGGAGATGAATTCAGTGGCTATCAAAATTTACACACATTGATGAAGATGTAGTCAGGGTTACCTGTGAAGAAATAATCTCTCAATCCATAAATCCAAGAAATCTCAAGGACCAAAAGCAGGGAGGTAGAAGTAAAGAGGACCGACCCACCCCCAGTCCATTCTTTCATACCTCTCTACAGTCCTGGCCACAAGTCATCAAAAACCATTTCCCTTTATGTATGCCTTAAGTTGCATGCATGTAGCCATGAAATGTCATTTAGAATGCATCTCACTTGTTGTCTTGTAACAATTTCCTTAATAACCCATTACAGCCTGCAACAAACCTAAATTAAACCTATTACCATTCTTTATGTGTTGCTAAAATATCTCAAGCTTCGTCTTTAATTGGTTCAGCACTCTGGACATATCTTGGTAATGTCAGGTAAGGGTTTAATGATATTGCAGTATGAATGAATACTTCAAACTCTGCTATCTTGAGCTCTTGAGAAGGAAGGCTGTTTTTCCTTGTCATGTTGCCTGGCCCAGGAGCTGACAAGCCAGTAATACTCATTGAAAAATGAATGCTTGTTAGAGAAATGAATGAATATTGTTACTTTTCAGTATCTACTGATCCTCTGCATTATGATAGAGTACTTCAGCTTTTTAGTTATTCATACATTTAGAACAATAGACAGTATTATAAGCTTTGGGTTAAGACAGCTTTGGGTTGTGCCTCTTGCATTTGTAAGCTCACTTCAGAGAGGCAGTCAACCTTTCTGAACTTGAGTTTTTCTTCTCCTGAAAATGGGACTTATAATACCTTCTTTGGAATCTTCTTAAGTATTAAGTGAGATAATATATGTGAAACTAATGAAAATAAACCTTCTTTTCCCTTTTTTCTTCTCATATTATGGATGTTTTTCAATTGACTTTTTTTGTGTGTTTCTCAGGTGTGGGTTGCTGACCGAGGAAATAAAAGAATCCAAGTATTTGATAAAGACACAGGGGAGTGGTTAGGAGCATGGAATAATTGTTTCATGGAAGAGGGACCTTCTGCAGTCAGGTAATTGTTTCTTTTTATTGCAGAATGCAATAAAAGAAATATATTTAGTGCACAGAACTCACTTCCTCTGAATAGCTAGCTGAAAATTTAAAATATTTATTGTTAATTTTGAATTAGGGGAAAATAGAATTATACAAACAAATTTGATATCTGATATTTTCAGATGTCAGATCAGGTGAAAACAAGAAATAACATAGGCTAGACCTCTCCTCTAGCCTTTATTTGGTAAATTTTTAAACACAGGACAAAATTCAAACCTAGCCTAACATCAGTTCTTCATTAGTTTCATTTTGTGTAAGACTATGATATTGATACTTTAAAAAAATTTAAGCTAATCTTTGGCTTTGCCTACTATCATGCACCCCTTACTCCCTCATATACAGAATTAGATCAAATTAAAATTCTCCTTAAAAGAATCATTCAGCAAGTAGTTGCCTACTGTTGTTTGGCATGGTAGGGGATTAAAATGTTGAAAAAAATACCCTTATGTCTATTTCACAGACATTTAACATGTCTTTCTCCTTAGATTTACTCCTGATGGGAAGTACTTGATTGTGGCCCAGCTGAATCTTAGCAGGCTCTCAGTTGTAGCAGCACCCCCTGTGGGAAGCATTGGAGAGTGTTCTGTGATCAGCACAATCCAACTAGCAGATCAAGTTTTGCCGCATCTCCTAGAAGTTGACAGAAAGACTGGAGCAGTCTATGTAGCAGAAATTGGAGCAAAACAAGTACAAAAATATGTCCCTTTGAATAGCTATGTTCCTCCATTTGGTTCGTAATGTTTATTTCCTGGAAATATTTCAAGTGGCAATTCAGATTCTCAAATTCACTAAGTGCTTTCAGCACATCATTAAAAATGATGTTCAAGCACAAGAATTGATTTTTACCTGATCTAGTATCAGAATGGTTTGTTTTATATCATTAAGAATCATACGTTTTGTTGCCCTCTTGAGACTTAGTTTTACTTAAAGTGCATAAGGATATTTTTATGAAAGGAATATAACTTAAAAATGGGGTTGGAAAGAGGGACTAAGGTTGTAACCTCATTATTTGCCCTGGTAGACTAATTCTCCCTGGGTAAAAAAGAAAATGGGAATAAAAGTGAGCTTGCAGAATAATTTATTAAATTTCACATGAAGAACTCCAGACCTCCAGATCGTGCAACTAACATAAAATGAACTGCCTGAGAGACTGTAAATAGGATAAACTATTGATTAATTTGAGTACCTACAGAGTGCTGTGTCTTGGCAACTTAAAATTGAGAAGCAGAATTGCCTTTTGAGCAATTCTCTGGGGAGACAAGCAGGCAAACAGTCACAACACAGCAAAAGCAACCTTAGAGCATAGTGGGACTTTCGGAAGTAGGAGTGCTTTTGACTGAGGCAATCATGGATATTTCACGGGAGAAGTGACTTTGAGTTCAGACTTGAAAACTCAGGAGGAGCTTACCAAGGGACGAGGAGGAGAAAATAATTTCCAAGTAAAGAAGGTATAAAAAGTTAGAAACGTACTGTACACTTTGGTAGGCATTTTTTTAAAGCCCAACTTGGCTTTTGTCCGTTACCTGTAAGATACTTAACATCAGTCAGCCTTTAAACGTAGGAATAAAATGGCTGGCATCTAAGCACTTTTCTAAAAGGTTTTTATAAATAACTAAGGAATGTAGTGATTCCTTCTCATTGTTTTCTTTTTGTTTCATTTTTTGTTTGTTTGTTTTACATGAACTCAACTTATTCCTAACATTTGTCTACCTCAAAGAAATTTCAGGATTATTTAGATAACATAGATATGTGCCAAATACTTTGAGCTGTAAAGATGGATAATTTCGGCCCGGCATGGTGGCTCACACCTGTAATCCCAGCACTTCAGGAGGCCAAGGCAGGTGGATTACGAGGTCAAGAGATCGAAGCCATCCTGGTCAACATGGTGAAACCCCGTCTTTACTAAAAATACAAAAATTAGCTGGGTATGGGGTGGTATGCACTTGTAGTCCCAGCTACTCAGGAGACTGAGGCAGGAGAATCGCTGGAACCCAGGAGGCAGAGGTTACAGTGAGCCAAGATTGTGTCACTGCACTCCAGACTGGCAACAGAGCAAGACTCTGTCTCAAAAAAAAAAAGATGTATAATTTCCTGCCTTCCTCCTTCTACATCTTCTCCTCCCAACCCTCCTTTGGTCTCAATATTGGCTTCCCAATTAAGACCTTTTTTTCAGTTTCTTTTAGCTTATTACAGGTTCTGGAGGAACTGCCATTTTATAATCTTTCAAATCATTCTTCCCCCTTTCCTCACATCAGCTTTCTGCTTTCCCCAGTGTTTTACTGTAAATTATGTAGCATATGACAAATCTGGAGCTGACTTTGCTCATTACCTGTGCTGGAGTATTTTCCAGACCTAAAGGGACTCACACTTTTTTTGACACTTGGATCATATCTCTTCTGTGTGGTTAGGAAGGTAAATCTACCAACAGGAAGCCCTGTGCTCTATTCCAAGGCCATTGATAAACGTGTTTGTGCCACTGATTGGACTATATGACCTTGAACAAGTCACCTTCATTTTCTCTTTAGTGAAATGGGAACTTCATTGTCTCCTCTTTCATGAATGCTGTAAGAATCAGATGTGCACAGGTATAGACTTACCCTTTGAAATCTATACCTCTGGATTCATTGGAGATATTTTATTAACAAAGGCCCTTCTAAATGTGCTATTTATCTGATAATATCAACCAGATTTGCCTTAATTTTGTGTTTATAGCATTTATCAAAATGTATCCTCAGAGTCTTTATGCAATTAGCTAATATGGTCAGTTGATTTGGATAAAAGGAAGTAATTTCAGGGTTTGTTTTTAAACCACGACAAGAAGTGCAAATGCCTCTTTGAAGCAATTTAGGCTAGGTAAACTAATTTTGTCATTTCAAAATGTTTTGTTTTACTTTGTTTTATATCAGAGTCATATAAAACTTGCTGAAAATATTTCTGAATATCTTTGTAAGACCCATAAGTTTGGATCTTTCAAGTAAAATGTTTATTGATCAGAGAAAACTTGGATGAAATCTGATGGCAAACAAAGATTTACCACAAATTATCAAACAATTTGTTCTTAGGTCACTTAACAGATTAAAAGACTGCTTCAAGCAATGTAGTATAAGGCTAAGGCAGTAAAGTCCAACTTTGGTTTGGCCCTTGCTGGTATTAAGCACTTTTGGATTTCAAAACTGAACAGATTGGATAGCCAACATTAAAACTGGAAACTCAAATTTTTGCATTTTAGGCTCATCAAAATAAATGAGAATTTTAAAAAGTCCTAAATTTATTACTTTAATTTGTTGTAGTCTCTGCTATGTATTTTCAGCAACAATAAAAAAATCAAAATAATCAGCTTTATTGATTCAGTAAAAAGTTGTGAGACAGCAAACATATAAAAGCACTCAGGCAAGTGTGCTGTGCTCTAATGGATCCCTACCCAGTTGGGAAAACAAGCTGCTTAAACCCTGTGTTTCAGTAGTTTTAGGAGGTACCATTTTTGGCACTTGCGTTACGTTACATTCTTGATACACAAGAGGTCAGTAGCGTTCTGCTTATGATAAGCATTCTTGAAATCAAACATGGGCTAGCCTTCATACTTTGATTTATTTTTAAATTGAAGCTACAAGGGTTCACTATAATTTTATTGTTTTTCTTTTTTCTGCAACTTGCTTATATCTTGAAGAAATTGGTTTATGGGTGAAACATTTTCCAAGCATTGTTGAAAATTTTTTACTGGTTCACTGGACTTGTCCGCAATTAAAAAGAAAAGTTTAAACTTTTTCAATAATTTAAACTAACAGCCAGAAGTGAATTAATTTGTTTTAAACAAAGGTGAAACTAATCTGAATGTGTGAGTTTAGTACTATAGAGAATGAATTTGTATTAATGGGGAATTATTCTTTTTTATCCCTTCTAGGTGTGTGTTGTTGTTTAGAAAAAAAAAAAACAAACCAATTTCACTCTGTGGTTGCTGACTATTTTACAGATAAGAAAAATGAGTTTTTTTTTAAACAAAGACTCTAAGTAATTTCTTCATCAGATACTTTATGGAATCCATGAGTTTATACATTAATCCTCTAAACACTAAATGACATGTAGATGCTCCTTTTGTGTATGAGAATTGAATAGAATTTGAGCAATGAAAAATAACACTACTTAAAATTTATTTTTTTATTGTAAACAATGAGGTAATATGATTTAATTCTGCTTCTATGTAATTCATAAATTAAAAAACTCATTGTAACACATGAAAGAAGCATGTCCTACATGAGTTATCCTTTAAATAGATTAATTTGCATGAGCCACAACAAATTGACATTATAAACTTGCAGTTTTCAGCTGCTTTACCAAAGGAAGAAAATTTTAATAGCATGGTCCAGATTCTCAGATTTGTTTCTAACTAGAATTGGTTACTATAATGTGTTAGAAATTTTTTTTTTTACTATAGGACATTTATACGTTAACTTGTCACAATCACCAAAGTAAAATGTTTTTATAGCTTTTTTCTTCACAGTGTGTATAAAGAAGTATTTAAATGTTTTGATGCTTCCTATATTGAACTGAAATACTAATTTTTACTTAACTAAAGGGATTAAGGAACTAACTATATTTGTTTTTAATCAACATTAATTTAGGTAAATGTATTCAGTTTTTTGTGATGTGTATGGGGGTGATGTGTATGCAGTCTGTGTGCATATGTGTAAATATAAATGTGCATCTAAATGGCATTGGGCCTAACTAGGTCGAAGAACTGAATCAAAGCAGTTGAAATTTTACATAGCTAACTGTAAGTCCTCATGGGAGGAAACCTGGTTTGGCAACAAATTATTTGAAAAAGTTTTAGAAAGTTTGTTGTCCAAAAATATTACAAGCCTTGTTAAGAAAAATGTTGCAATCTTAGATAACATTGAAGTGTAGATTTAATGGCAATTTAATTGACAAGATAGTCTATATACCTAGTAAGCAGCTCCGTGGTGTTTGGGATACTACATTTTTAGAGGGAATCCTATAAACTGAGTGTCTAACCCAAAAGCAGTGTGATGGTTAATATTGAGTGTCTACTTGATTGGATTGAAGGATGCAAAGTATTGTTCCTGTGTTTGTCCGCGAAGATGTTGCCAAAGGTGATTTACATTTGAATCAATGGACTGTGAGAGGTAGACCCACCCTCAGTCTGGGTGGGTGCCATCTAATCAGCTGCCAGTGTGGCTAGGATAAAAGCAGGCAGAAGAACGTGGAAGGATTAGACTGGCCGAGTCTCTGGCCTCCATCTTTCTCCCATGCTGGATACTTCCTGCCCTTGAACATTGGACTGCAAGTTCGGACTTACACCAGTGGTTGGCCAGGGGCTCTCAGACCTTCTGCCACAGACTGAAGGCTGCACTGTCAGCTTCCCTATTTTTGAGGTTTTGGTACTCAGACTGGGTTCATTGCTCCTCAGCTTGCAGATGGCCTATTGTGAGACTTTGTGATCGTGTGAGTGAGTACTCTTTAATAAACTCCCTTTCATATATATATCCTATTAGTCCTGTCTCTCTAGAAAACCCTAATACAAGCAGGTAACCAAAATAGCAGTGTTTGGAAATAATTCTGAAATCTCAGAGGGTGATCCTGTAGTACAGTGAATAGAATTCTGCGCTTTCCTCCAGAACTAAGGCAATGAATACAAATAGTAGAGTGGTCCATTGGGTCAGCCCAATAAAAGAACCCTCCTATAGCAGTGGAATGTGCTATAGTAGTGGATGTGGTAAAGCTTGGTGTTTTACAGCTTGGAATCCAGAGTTAGGTTGACCTATGTTCTAATCCACACTCTGCCACTAAATTGTATCATTTTGAGCTACTATGCCTCATTTTTTTCTCATTTGTGAAATAGGAATATTTATATTTTCTTTTGGGATTATTGTGAATACAAATAAGATCATGCATGTAAAGCATTAAGCCCAGTCTCTGACACTCACTAAGCACTCAACAAACCTTAAGAGATTCACTTGTGGTATTTCAGCCAGACAATGGCAGTCATGCCACCACCTTTGGGAAGGGTTTGGGAGAATGGTGAGGCCACATGACCTTCCCTGTTCTATAATTCTATGTTTAGTCACAGTATTGAAAACTAAAAGTAGGGTTATAATACACTAAAGCATCTATCATTTAGAAATGCCATTTTAAAAAGCATGGCTATTTTTTTGTTGGCATTAATGCTATTTATCCAATAGATAATTTATGAGCAAGGTAAAGACTCCCACCTTTTTTTAAGAATAATATTCACTATTTAATACTTTCATGTACCTGGCAGTGCAGGAACCACAGAGAGCAATCTTTCCCAAACAAGAGTGAATCTGGGTAAGTTCTGTGGCTAAATAACCATCCCCCCCAAAAAAGCAATACATCTGGAGGACAAAAGTATACAAAACCAAATCTCATTTTAAACCATGGGAAAAAAAAAAAAAGAACATTTCCACGTATTTCTTTAAAATCTTTTAATATATATAAAACATTTAATATGCTTTTACAGTTTTATGGGATATATAACTGCCCAGGGAATGCTACAGTGTCAGACACAATTTGAAACTCTTCCATGAGTTCTGCTAGAACTGAGATGTACAGCAGATTATAGAGGCAATCTTTAACTAATATCATTAAGATATGGACAACCCTTGGGCTGTAAGTATTCTGTGAAGGTAAATATGAGACAATTATATTCCCCATATTAGATTGGTTCTCATCAGACACGTAACACTAAGCTTATTTTGACACTTTTAAAAAGATCCAGTTTTAATAAACTTCCTCAAGGTAGAAAAATATAGTAATTTTGATCTATTAAAGATGATATATATTGATAAAACACAGCCTTCTTCCTGAATAAGCAATAAGCTATTACTCTAATGTATGAACACTAATGAAATAATCACCTAGCTATTATAATTCTGTACATATTGAAATTTTCAGTTCAACTTTTTTCTTTTAATATAAGGGGAAATAAAATGATTGGCTTCAAATCCATTTTTAGTAATGTAAAATATATGAGCTTTATTACATGTTAAAATAAAAATATGACCCCAAATTTATTTACATACCAAAATTACAATAAAATATTTTTAAACATGTAAGATTACAAATAACTGATTTTTTTTTCAATAAAGTTACCTGATATACTATTTAAAGGCAGGATCAAACAAAAATACATTTAATGATTTTTAGCTCATTTTAAAGTCACCTTAATGAAAGATACATTATGAAATCTATAGTTGTACATCTAGGAAATTTACAAATGAAGCTCTCTTTTACCAGTGTGTATATTTTAATTTATCTCCTCCATATGGGTGTCTCCTCCATTTGGGTGATTGGCTAGAACAGCAATCTGTATCATGAGTGTTGGCTTCTTATGATTATGAGTTAAGGGAACATGAAACCAGCCACTTGGTTCCACCAATTCAAGTTGCTGCTTCCCTTTTGTCTTCTGCCATGATTCAAAGTTTCCTGAGCTTCCCCAGCCATGCTTCCTGTACAGCCTGTGGAACTGATTTCTGAAAGGTTGTGAGAATTATTTCCTACTCAGACTAAGATCTTGCTTGGAGTATAGCTTTCATCAGATTTGTAGTCTGCATAAATACATGTCTTCACTTTTCTTCTGAATTGGATGTTCACTAAATGAAGGGAACCATCTCATTGCTAATAAGTTTCTAGATTGTCATCTCGTAACTGATCCACTCCAAATCCTGGTTTGCAAGATGAGAGTGACCAAACAGCTTGTGATCCGGTTTCCTGTACTGCTCCAGTAGGATCAGCACCAGGAGGTGTCTTGTTTGGTGTGGTCATTTTTTAAGTATTAGTTTCCAGACTGGCTGCTTGCCAAAACTCAGATTCTCAGGACCTCCAGCAGCTCTGTGCCACTCCCACTCGGCTTCCTAGGCTCCCCACCTTCTGTAATTTACATTCTAGTTGGAGAGAAAGAGCAAATTGAGAGGAAAAATAGGATTTCGGTATCATTGATGGCATACATTAACACTTAGTTGGTTAAGCATATACTCATTCTCAGTGTTCTTCTCCTTGCCCTTCCGCTCCTGTACCAACTGGAAGAGCTGGGTGCTCGCTGCCTCGGCCTGCTAGCATCTATAGGTAGCTCTGTGACATGGCTCTGACCAAGGCAGCGTAATTGGAAGTCTACTGGTAGACTTCTAGAAAAGCATTTGCTTTTTTGATTTAAAAAAAAAAAAACAAAAAAAACCCAGCATCTCTCCTTTATCCCCTTCTTCCCTGCCTCAAACTTGGAAGTGATACCCGAAGTTGCAGTAGCCATCTCAGAACTATGAAGCCACAAACTAGCAACTCTAAGGCAGAAAGATTTTAGCCTTGGGTTTTTAGCATGTTGGGGAACCACTGCATTGTCCTTGTATTTCCTCTCTCCAGACTTCTTTTTATGTGAGAAAATTAAATGTGACTTAAGCCACTGTTAGTTGAATGTTTTCTTGCAGATGAAAAAACTGTAAGAAATACAATGTTGAGTTAAACTGCATTAATTTGAGAAAGATGGATATTGTTATGGTTTTAAGATTCTGTATCCAGGAATATGTCATTCTAATGTCTTATGTCCTTTAAGATTTTACAGATTTAAAAAAAATTTAGACTCTGTGCTTTTCTCTCATAACAAATTTAGATTTTGTGTCAGATTTATTCTATACATTTATTACTGATACTAGAGTAGAATTTCCCCCCATTTCCATTTAGTTATTGGAGATATAGAGAAAAGGAATCCATTTGTTTTATATATATTATATATTATTCTTACCCATTTTAATTGGCTATTATAGACATTTGGATTTTATGGGTAGAACACTGAAAAAAATATACACCTTTTAATATTTGTATTGCTTTGTTTGATTTTCAAAATGTTATTACATTAGCTACACTATTTAAAACAGTGTTGAATAATAGAGGGATATCCTTGCCTTATTTCTGATATTAATGGAAATGTTAGCACTACACCAATTATTAATGATATGATATTTGCTATTAAGTTTTGGTAATTCTCAAATTCAAGTTTTTTATCTCAGAGTTTTATTAAGAATATTTAATTTTATTAAATAGCTTTTGACATTGATGTAGACAATATGTTGATGTAATGAATATCAAAGATTATTTTTCTTACTATTTGTACCATTTACTAATTATGTTTCTCCCATCTCCAAAAGGAAATTGACTTTTCTTACAATAAAATAATTAGAATACATTAAAATAGAAAAAGTAATGTCAAACAAACATCTTGTAGGAAAGTACCTTTATTGGAAACCTGGATTAATAATAGTTACAACAATAAAACATTAAATTAATTCTGAGTTTTCTGTAGCTATGGAAAAGAAGCAAATATTATAAGTATTTCTCATCTAATGAAATCTCATTCATTCTTTGGAAAAAACAAAAGCTCTTATTTATTTATTTATTTTTGGTTCAACTTGAAAAGTTTTATAATGTTTTCATAGTCTTCCTCAAATTATAGATATCAGAAGAAACTTTGATTATCAACAATAGCAATAGAAGTGATTTTTAATGGACTGTATTATTAAGTAGATTAGTACAGTTATGTACCAAAATCATGCCTTTTACTCGTTTATATATGTTTTCAACTTTTAGATTTGGGAGTGGGGCTACATGTACAGATTTGTTAAAAGGCATATTGCATGATGCTGATGTTTGGAGTATAATTGAACCTATCATCCAGGAAGTAAGGATAATATACAATAGGTACTTTTTAAGTCCTCTCCTTCTCCCAATCTCCTCCCTCTTACATTCCCCAGTATCTGTTGTTCCCATCTTTATGTCCATGTGTACCCAATGTTCAGCTCCCACTCATTAGTGAGAACATGTGGTATTTGGTTTTCTCCTTCTGTATTATCACATTTAGGATAGTGGCCTTCAGCTGCATCCATAGTGCTGCAAAGGGCATGATTTCACTCTTTTTTATGGATGCATAGTATTCCTTGATGTATATGTACCACATTTTCTTTATCCTGTCCAACACTGATGGGCATCTAGGTTGATTCCATGTCTTTGCTATTGTGAATAGTGCTATAGTGAACATGGGTGCATGTGCCTTTTTGGCAGAATGATTTATTTTTCTTAGGTTATATACCCAGTAATAGGATTGCTGGGTTGAATGGTAGTTCAGCTCTTAGTTCTATAAGAAGTCTTCCAACTGCTCTCCACAGTGGATGCACTCATATACATTCCCACCAACAGTGCATTAGTATTCCCCTTTCTCTGCACCCCACCAGCATCTGTTATTTTTGATGATTTAACAAAAGCTATTCTGACTAGTGTGAGATGGTATCTCATTGTGATTTTGATTTGCATTTATCTAATTATTAGTGATGATGAGCATTTTCCCATTCACTGGCCATTTGTATGTCTTCTTTTGAGAAGTGTCCGTTCATATCCTTTGCCCACTTTTTTAATGGGATATTTGTTTTTTGATTATTGATTTAAATTCCTTATAGATTGTGGACATTAGGCTATTTTCAGATGCATAGTTTATAAGTGTTTTCTCCCATTCTATAGATTGTCTGTTTACTCTGTTGACAGTTTATTTTGCTTTGCAAAAACTCTTTAGTTTAATTAGGTCCTACTTGTCAATTTTTGTTTTTGTTGCAATTGTTTATGAAGACAACCATAAATTTTTGTCAAGGCCAGTATTGAGAAGGGTATTTCCTAGGTTTTCCTCAAGAAATGTTATGGTTTGAGGTCTTATATTTAAGGCTTTAATCCATCGTGAGTTAATTTTTATATATGGTGATAGATAGGGGTCTACTTTCATTCTTCTGTATATGGATAGCCAGTTATACCAGCATCATTTACTGAGTAGAGAATCCTTTCCTCATTGTTTATTTTGTTGACTTTGTCAAAGATCATATGGTTATAGATGTGCAGCTTTATTTCTGGGTTTTCTACTCTGTTTCATTGGTCTATGTGTCTGTTTTTATAACAGTACCATGCTGTTTTGTTTATTGTAGCCTTATAATATTGTATGAAGTCAGGTAATGCGATGCCCCCCACTTTGTACTTTTTGCTTAGGATTGTGTTGGCTATTCTGGCTCTTCTTTGGTTCCATGTGAATTTTAGAGTAGTTTTTTTCCAATTCTGTGAAAAACGATCTTGGGATTTTGATAGGAATGGTGTTGACTCTATACATTGCTTTGGGCAGTATGGCCATCTTAATGATATTGATTCTTCGAGTCCTTGAGTATGGAATGTTTTTCCATTTGTTTGTGTCATCACTGATTTATTCCAATAGCATTTGTTGCTCTTGTGTGATCTCTCACCTCCTTGGTTAGACGTATTCCTAGGTATTGTATTCTTTTTGTGGCTATTGTAAATAGGATTGTTTTCTTGATTTGGCTCTTAGCTTGAACATTATTGGTTTATAGAAATGCTACGCATTATATCATGAAACTTCACTGAAATTGTTTATCAGTTCTAAGAAGCTTTGGTGGAGGCTTTGGCATTTTTCTCAGTATAGAATCATATCATCAGGAAAGAGAGAGAGTTTGGCTTCTTTTTTTTCCCTATGTGTATGACTTGTATTTCTTTCTCTTGCCTGATTTCTCTGGTTGGAACTTCCAGTACTGTGTTGAATAGGAGTGGTGAGAGGACATTCTTGTCTTATTCCAATTCTTCAGCAAAATGCTTCCAGCATTTGCTCTTAAGTATGATGTTGGCCATGAGTTTGTCATAGATAGCTCTTATTATTTTGAGGTATGTTCCTACAGTGCCTAGTTTGTTGAAGGCTTTTACTGTGAAGGGATGTTGGATATTATTGAAGTTTTTTCTGTGTCTATGGAGATGATCATATAGTTTTTGTTTTTAATCGTGTTTATGTGGTGAATCACATTTATTGACTTGTGTATATTGAACTGTCCTTGCATCCCTTGAATAAAGTCTGCTTGATCATGGTGAGTTAACTTTTTGATATGCTGCTGGATTCAGTTTGTTAGTATTTTGTTGAGAATTGTGGCATCTGTGTTCATCAGGGATGTTGGCCTGTAGTTTTCTTTTTTCATTGTGTCTTTGCCAGATTTTTGGCAACAAGATGATACTGGTCTTGTAAAATGAATTAGTAGGGGAGGAGTCCTTCCTCTTTGATTTTTGGGAATAGTTTCAGGAGGATAGGTACCAGCTCATTTTTGTATGTCTGATACTATTCAACTATGAATCCATCTGGTCCAGGACTTTTTTTGGTTGGTAGGATTTTCATTACTAATTCAATTTTAAAACTCATTATTGGTCTGCTTAAGATTTTAATTTATTCCTGGTTCAATCCTGGGAAGTTGTGTGTAGTAGTAGAGATGGGGTTTCAGCATGTTTGCCAGGCTGGTCTTGAACTGGCTGGTCTCGAACTCCTGACCTCATAATCTGCCCACCTCAGCCTCCCAAAATGCTGGGATTACAGGCGTGAGCCACTGTGCCTGGCCCTATTCTGTTCTTTTTCTAACTTCTTAAGTGCATGCTTAGCTCGCTATTTTTTAAAAATTCTTTTTCTTTTGTTATTTTATGAATTTTTCTCCAGTATTACTTTAGTTAGGCCATCCAGATTTTGAGTGTAGTATCTTAATTGTAATGCAGCTCTAAATATATTCTTATTTCCACAATAATTCATCTTTGGAAATCTGTAACTAAATTTACAAATTATAATGAATTATACTTATCTTTGCATTACTGATTTCTAACTTAAGTGCATAGTGGACAGAGAAGGTAGTATGTTTGATACAGATCATTTGGTATGTTGAAACTTGCCTTGTAACTAAGTGTATGGTCAATTTTGAAATGTTTCATTTATGCATGAAAAGAATGAGTCTTCTCTAATTGTTGTCACTAGATAAAACTACCTAACTTAATTATTTGATTTTCTATACTCTTAAAAAATTTTGCTGCCCATGAGTTATTAATTAATGGGAGAAATGTGAATTTGTTGATTTTCTTTGGAATGTTATCAATTTCTGTTTTATATATTTTGAGGCTATGAAACCATGTACATAGAAGTTTAGGATTGTTATTTTTATGGTTAGTGAATTAAGTTTAGGATTCTTATTTTTATGGTTAGTGAATTATTCTTTTTCTGGCAACATGGTAAAGTTTTTATTCTTAATAATGATTTTTGCTTTAAAGTTTCTGGTTTCTGAAAGAAGACTTACTCTGCCAGCTTTTTTTTTTTGAAAAGCATGCTTTTGTATATTTTATTCTTTGTATTTTTCAGCCTGGGTTCTTGTATGTTAGCTGTGTTTTAATCTCTCTGTCTCTGTCTCTCTCTCTGATTTACCAACATACTTGCATTAGTCCGTTCTTATGCTGCTAATGAAGACATGCTCAAGACTGGGTAATTTATAAAGAAAAGAGGTTTAATTTACTCACAGCTCAACATGGTTGGGGAGGCCTCAGGAAACTTACAATTGTGGCGAAAGGGGAAGCAAACATGTCCTTCTTCACATGGTGGGAGCAAGGAGAAGTGCCTAACAAAAGAGGGGAAAACTCCTTATAAACCATCAGCTCCTGTAAGAACTCACTCACTATCATGAGAACAGCAGCATGCGGGTAACTGCCCCATGATTCAATTACCTCCCACCTGTTCACTTCCATGACAAGTGGGGATTATGGGAACTACAATTCAAGATTAGATTTGGGTGGGGACACAGCCAAACCATATCAATACTTTATTGTCATTCTGTTACACCTTTTCTATGACTGTTTTGTAGAATATAAAGTCTAGGTACCCTGTCAGAATATCACGTCTTACATATAGCTTAATTTAAAGCTTACTGCATCACCAAAAAGCCATAGTTGATTTACATAAACAATGTAAAATTAGGGTAAGAAACTCACATACATTAAAGTGTGGACATCAGTGCTTCTTTACAGTTAGCATGAAAACACCAAAGGCCATGCAAGGAATTCCCATTTGTCTTCGTCCCAAGATCATATTTCTTTTCATTACTAGTGTCTCTGTGTGGTTCTTGGTGAATCAGATCATCTTCTGTGTCTTCTTAGAAGTTAACTTTAAAGTCTTCAAAAGGAAATTGAGTTTTCCTCTGTGAACATGATGGGTTTCCTCTGTAATTGAGGATTAACAAAGTGAAGGCACCACTGGTATTTTGACTTCATTTTATGTCCTAAAGCCTGTGTCAGATTTGATGTCCATACATTATTCTCACCTGGCAACTTGTATCTTTGCTTTTAAGAAGTGCCACAGGGGCCGGGCCCAGTGGCTCACGCTTGTAATCCTAGCACTTTGGGAGGCTAAGGTGGGTGAATCACCTGAGGTCAGGAGTTTGAGACCAGCCTGGCCAATATGGTGAAACCCCACATCTACTAAAAATACAAAAGATTAGCTGGGCGTGATGGCGCACACCTGGGCGTGATGGCTACTCGGGAGGCTGAGGCAGGAGAATCATTTGAACCAGGAAGGCAGAGGTTGCAGTGAGCTGAGATGCACCATTGCACTCCAGTCTGGACAACAAGAGTGAAACTCCGTCTCAAAAAAAAGAAAAAAAAGAAGTGCAGCAGGTAACAGGACTTTTCAGCTGTGACCTTCTAGGCCATTGTGTTGTCATGAACAAGTTCATTAATCCTTCCGAGCCTCAGTTTTCTCACATCAAAAGTGAGGAGATGGAACAGATAACCTCCAAAGTTCTGTCCAGCTCCAGATGGTATGTTCTATGATTATTTTTCCACTTTTAAAAATATCCAGTCCTTTGCATCTGTATCCATTATGTTAAATACCATTGCACAAAATTGTGAAGAGCTTATTTATATTTGTAATGAGAAGTCAGATTGTTCCCAAATTCCATCCCTAACACTCATTTTTCACCCATAAATTGCAAGGAAAGTAGTAGCACTTTCTAGAATAATCAGACAATTTTAATCACCATTTCTCAAACTTCTTTATTTTATTTTAGATTCAGGGCCTTGTTCTGTTGTCCAGACTAGAGTGCAATGGCATCATCATAGCTGACTGCAGCCCTAAACTCTAGGGCCCAAGGGTTCAAGCAATCCTCCTACCTCAACAGGCACATGCCACTGAACCAGGGTAATTTAAAAAGCATTTTTTTTTTTCTCATGGATGATGTCTTGCTTTGTTCCCGGCTTTCAGCAACCCTTTCACTGCAGCCTCCCAGAGTGCTGGGATTACAGGCATGATCTACTACACCCAGCCTCAAACGTCTTTTTAGAACGTAGGAAAAAGTCTGAGAGACGTGAAAGAACATAAAACCCAGAGTAACTGATTTACAGTGATTGTAGGTCTCAATTGTCAGATTTGATTCATTCACATCAAATATTCCCACACTCTCACTTTTCCAGTCTCTTCATTCTGAGGCTTGTTGAATGCCTTGTTACTTTTACAGTTTCATTAAAGTCACAATGCTCAGCCCACCGTTTTGTTGAAAGAGGTAGGAGGTGCCTCCAGGAAATTTCAAGCCACCTGGGACATTGAAGCCACCTGCTTCTCTGACAGCTTCTTTTGGGGGTTTACATTGCCTTGAGCAGTGACTTGTCACTTCCCACCTTCAGTAGGTGGGAAGGAGTGAATAGGCACGGTGCCCACACATCCTCTTACACAGTTTATAATAGTTAAAGAAGAAAAAGAGGCCCTGCTAACTCATTATGGTTGAATTTAATAAATTTTCTAGCCATGATTAAATGATCTTTTTTTTTCTGACTTTATTCTTTCTCTTGATTCCCTTTATAGCCACAATGAGGTCACTAGTACCTGTTTTTTTGAACAGTTAATTTTTTTGACATAAATATACTCAAGTGCAAAAACTATAGTGTTCCCATACATCCTTCCATTATATTAATATCTCCCACAACTATATACAGCGTTGCATTAACATCTTCTCTAGCCACATACCTTGATCAAAACAAAGAAGTGCATCTTGTTATAACACTATTAGCTTTTTAAAGTTAATAAACTACAATCACTTAGATTTCACCTAATGTCGTTTTTTCTGTTCTGTGACCCAATCTGAGATCTCACATTAGGTTCAGCTATCACAACTCGTTAGTCTCCTCTAATTTGGAACATGTCCTCATTCTCTCCTTGTCTTTCATAACCTTGACACTTGCCAAGAGTACTGCTCAGTTATCAGAAAACAATAAACAACCTCAATTTGGGTGTGTTTATTGTTTTCTCATGATTATGCTGAAGTTGCGCACCAATGGGAAGGATACTAGAAAAGTGATGGGTCCTTCTTAATGCATCATTAAGGGGTGTGTGTCAATGTGTATGTATTACTTACAATGTTAATCACGATACGTTGGCTTAGATGATGTCGGCCAAGATGCTCTACTCTGTTAACTATTCTTCCATTTGTAATTGCCACATATTTCAAGGGAGATACGTTGAGACTACACAAATGCCCTATTTGGACTTAAACTTTTATGTCAGGCTACCCAAGGCCTAGTCTTCTATGAATATAAAACTGATGTTCTTAGGTTACCTAAACTATCAAGCACCCTCCCCCTTTACCTAAAACAAACGTCTTTCACAAGGTCAGCTTAGAGGGTTGCCGGCAAGGTTTCAGTTTCCTTTCCGTTTCAGATCCATATGAATTACTTCTTACTGTCTTATAAACTCAGTTAAAACACTGAATGGAGTGCTTGTTATATTTTATCCAGCATTTCTCTGTGTTTTGTAATGGGGATTATCTTTTCAGATTAACTCTGCTAACAAGGTGCTAAAAATGATTATTGCTTTACCCACCTGCGCACATTGACACCAACATACATTTATTTTCTCAAGGCCATCATTGTGATATTTATGTTTTCTAAACCTTTCTTGATTTGTGAAATTTTTCATGTGAAAAGACAATTGTGTAAAAATTAAATTCTTGTTACACCTTTAGTCAATCACTGTCATTTTTTTAAAGAATAAAATTAAGACAGTCACAGAAAGTCCTGGGCATATGTTGTTTGCATCTACAGCACATGAATCACATAGCTCAACTTCTCCATTTCTGTTCAGGGCACATATTTCCTGCAATGCAGCTACATTTATGGACACTGAGTTCTACTCTTTTGTTTGATGAAATGATGATGATGATGAAGACAATATTAGGAAATAACTACTATTTCCAAATGATGAATAGAGAACAGATGTACAGGTATACTTAACGGTTCTTGTGAACATTTCTTTAATAATGGTTCTATCATCCCTTATTGCTATTTTATTACATTGCCCATATTTGACTTATACACTGGTACCCTGTCAGCATGCTATTTCCATACAGCTATTTTTTTTGACCAGTACCATCTGTCAGTATAGCTCATCTTCCATACTGAATAGCTTTGCATGTGATGATTACTGGTTTCCTTGTCACTTGGACCTCGCAGTTCTCCATGAAAGAGTGGGATCTCACCATGGCCATACTCTGATACTTGACTTATCTGAATTTCCTGCTGAGATTAAAGCTTGAAATGGAGAGTTGATCAAGTATTCTGTTTAGGCTGGGGTGGGAGTTGGGGCTATGCATGCGTGCGTGCGTGTGTGTGTGTGCACTCGCACATGTGCTCATTTGGAGAGGGCAGGCTAATTCCCATTGCTCAATAAAGCAAGGAACAGATGGCGCTGTCAGTTCTAGGCACAGCACAATCACACACCATATGAGCATTCCCAAACAGTGCTGCATATGCAAACCCAAGCTGCCAACAATGCCTCTGATATTTAAATCCCCAGAGCTCCAAGAGAACATATTGCACTGCATTCCTTTGAACAATAAAAATTAAGCGTGACTTTCTGCCTCCTCTCCAAACTCCTTCCCACTCCCTGCTCCCCAGCATAAGTTAGAGATGAGCTTCAAAGTTTAATTTTCTAAAATCAAGTCTTTCTTTAGTCATTTGTTACCTAAAGCCAAAGGATACTAACACATTGTGGTACTGGAAATAAATGAGTGGGACTCTTCACAATAAATGTGAAAATTATTTATTCTGTGTACAAGTATATGAAAAACTTTCTATGGGTAAATGGAAAAAGCCTAGATGGAATAGATAACGACATACATATATACGGTCCTTAACCCTCAAGCTACTAATAAATTGGAAGAGATAAGATACACAATGTGGCCAAAATACAAATTGGGACATTAATAGTGTAAAGTGGAAAAACGTTTTAATAAGTGACATTACTGCTAGTTGAGAGGAAAACTGTATGGACAGTGGCTGCATTTGAGTTTGACTTTGAGAAGGCCTGCTTTCAGTTGAGAGGCAAGGAGTCTGTGGCTTACTAGTGTCTAAGTAAAATGCATGTATGTAGTACTAGAGAAATTCTATTTCCATCACTAGTCTTTTCACCCATAGAAAATTAAAAGGGGAAAACATATACTATTAACCAGTTTTGAGATGTGGGCATTTTCCTCTCATTGGAGAGCTCCTTTGCAACAGTTTTCCCTCTGTTTGAAAACTTTCAGTCCAACTGGAACACACACACTTCTGCTTAAGTGTAGACTGGGACTGCCACTTTCAAAAAGTAAAGCTAAACGTAGGCTATTCTGTGATCCAACTAGTCCACTTCTATATATATTTACCAAACGCTGGGTTCTAGGATCTTTCTAGCAGTCCTTTGTAGTCTCAAACTAGAAGCTACCCAAATGTCCCTGACATTAAAATTGATAAATATATCTGAGGTGTTGGTGATATACCATTTCTTCTTGTTGGTTCTGGTTAATGAGTGTGTTCATGCTGTGAAAAATAATCTAATTGTACTTCTATGATACTTGCACTTTTCTGTAGGCATACTATAGGTTAAAAAAAGTTTTAATATTTTCTCAAATTACGATAGCCTAGATTTCTTGAGTATAAGAATTAATTTTTTAATTGATCTTGCTTGTGATCTTTGAAACACAGTTCTTTATCTTACCAAGAGTATGAAAATTTGACTTAGTATGTAAGGCTCTAATGGCTCTTCTGTACAGATCACATGTATTTTTCTTAATAGGAAAGTTTGAACTAAGTCACGGTTGATGTTGTTGGGCCCTTCTCCTTAAATATCGTTCAGTAAATTTCTGTCTTTATATTGCTTCTCTTTGCATTGTACCTCATCTTTACATGCTTTCTCATTCACCCTATACCTTCAGTTTCTGCCACTAAAGGATGATACATTTCCAGCACTTTTCCCTCCTTAGCTCCAGAGACCCTGATGGCATTTCCCCTTGATGTATCACAGGACTTTAAATGTAACGTGAAAAATTGGAGCTTGTTATCACCCTACTGTAACTTCCCTTTCCTGCCTGTACTGCCTGTCCCAGTGAATGCCCCACTGTCTACCTCGTGATCCACTTAGAGTCATCTAAGACTCCACTCTCTTCCTTTTCTTCACTGCTTGCATCTAATTAGTCCACACATTCTGTCACTTCTACCTCTTATAGCACTCTTCAGCTTTTATTCTCTTTCACTTGGAAGCCCACTTAAAACAAAACAAAACAAAACTTGTGAAGCAAATGAATCTCCACAGTCACCAAACTCCTGATTCTGAATCAGCCTCTTCCCACCCGTCCATTCCTTCCACCAGTCTTTATGTTTGTAAATGATGCATCTATGCTTCCAGTTTCTTAAATAGGTATCTTTGAGTCAGCTTGACTCTTTTCTCTCACATACCATAATGGATAGCTCTAGCTTCAGAATATACACAGAATCTGGCCATTTCTTAGCATCTCTCTCCCATCCCCACCTCCCTGATCCAGGCCAGTCTCACACTTTTTTATGTTCCATGCCACACTGTCTATTTCTCCACCAGTACTTCATACCACTGTGTGTTTGCTCACCTGCCTCTCATTGCTAGGGATGCCCATTCCCCTCTTACCAACCTGGCTAAGTTTTCCCCATCATTTCAGGTGAGCACATGCCACCATTTTCTTTAGAAAATCTTTCCTGGATCCTTTGGGCTGAGCTAGTACTCTATGTTTCTTTATATTCTGAGTGCCAAGCACATTACCTGGTATGTAGTTGGTGCTCAATAAATTCAGAGACACTGATGATGAACTACTGAACTGTAATAAAGCCTTGACACATTTCCTCTTACCAATCTTTATTATAATAATCACACCTTATTTCAATTTTCGATTTCTCTAACTTCCTCACTGAGTTATGAGCTACTTAACGTTAGGAGATGTGTGTCTTTTTTTTTTTTTTTTTTTGGTACGGAGTTTCGCTCTTGTTACCCAGCCTGGAGTGCAATGGCGCGATCTTGGCTCACCGCAACCTCCGCCTCCTGGGTTCAGGCAATTCTCCGGCCTCAGCCTCCTGAGTAGCTGGGATTACAGGCACACGCCACCATGCCCAGCTAATTTTTTGTATTTTTTTTTAGTAGAGACGGGGTTTCACCATGTTGACCAGGATGGTCTCGATCTCTTGACCTCGGATCACGTTAGCTTTAACGTGGNGTCTCGATCTCTTGACCTTGTGATCCACCCGCCTCGGCCTCCCAAAGTGCTGGGATTACAGGCTTGAGCCACCGCGCCCGGCGGAAATGTGTGTCTTAATCATTTTTGCATTTTTGTATGTCCATAGTAGTGTTCAAAAATAATTGCTAAATGAAGAAGAATGTAAATAACAAGGAGTGCACTTATAAATATATATTTCTTGCTATCTGCTATGGACTAATTTCTGTGCCCTATAATTCACATGTTGAAGTCTTAACCCCAATTTGATAGTATGCTAAGATGGAGCCAACTGGGACTAGATGAGATCATGAGAGTCAATTAGCTTATGAATCCCATCTGAATTAGCTATTTCTGGCTATTATTGAGAGCTATAATTGAGAGCCTCCTCCATGAAAATACACGTAATATTTTCTCTACAAATTATTGCTTTGTCTTGACTATACACTTCAACTGATTGGCAGATAACACCAAAAAGGCCAATGAAACAGCCTGTCATACTACAAAGTCACACATAACATCCTTAGCCACAACTAGTCATTTCAGAAAAGTGGAACAGAATAACCCCACCACTGGTAAATCCACCTAAAATTCATTTCCTCTTGAGCAGGGGTATAAAAATCCCATGCTTATAAATGACATTACTTTCTTCTAACCAACTATTAACATTGATGGCTAATTGTTTCCCTCTTTACTGATTCTCAGGATTATAAATGGCTCTTCATTTATGTTACCCCAGATATTTGTTACAATGATTATGTTTGCAGAATCCAAAACTATTAACTTTGTGTAATTTCAGAAAAAAATAGAAAATTCCTGTTAAGAGTATTTATTTCCTCTACTTTTCAATTTCTCCTGAGAGAATTTACCTGGATCGGTTGATCCTGATGGAAAGGCAACAGGTGGCATACTTCCTTGTATTTAGAGCTTGTGGTTTAATATCTTTAAGTCTAGCACACGTCTGTGGCAGGGCACATTGGGCAGCTGCATTCACAACACATGTTTCCTTGGACTGTTGCCAGTGGGGAGATTGCAGACCACTGTAAGTTTGAAATCAGAAAGGCCTGACTCAGGTTGCAACCTCCTGATTTTCCCATTTTTTTAAAATTTGGAGAGTCAACTTAACATTTAGAAATGAGGACACTCAGAGGACTAATTTAAAACAAAGTGGGAAGTGATTGTCTAACACTTCCGCGTCGAGTTGCTTCTGAGGAATCCCACCCCATTCAGTGTGTCTTGCTTCCTTAGTCTCTGTACTGTTTATTCCTAAATAAAGAATCAGAAAGAGGACAGAATGTTAGTGGCTGTGTCCCATGCTGTCAAAACATAGCTGTGCTGTGATTACAGAATGGTGAGTGGGAAAACACTGCGGAAATGCCTGATGTGGGCGAAAGGGGATACAGAGACTTCAAACCACCATAGCATGTGTGTACCTATGCACAACCCTGTGGGATAGGCACATGTACCCCAGAGCTTAAAGTACAATAAAAAATATGAAATTAGAAACAATGACAACAAACCCAGAAAAGAAAATGTCTAATTTGGATTGTACAACTTCATAATGAAATGTATGGAAACCCACACCAGAGGTGCAGGCTCATGAAACAGTGCTCCTCTCTTAGGCACTCACTCTTTCTTGCTTCCTCTGTGTCCCTCATCTGCTGTTTTCCTGGGCACCTACAGCTCCTGAATTTAGAAGCTCTTTGTTATTAAGGGAAGGGGGAAGACATTATTCTAGGGGTAGTTGGCAAGGTAGCAAACTATCCCATTGCCAAAGTGATAAAATATTTACTGCATATAACGGAAACTATCACCAAGTTTTCCCCAAGAGAATGTCCCTCTTTCTCCTCAGCAAGAACGCAAGCCACAAAGGCCAACGTGTTGTCCCTACAGCTATACATCATAAAGCTGACCCCACAGATGTTGACTGTGACATCTCTCCCCAGCTCTTCTGGGAAGGTGTCATGCCGAGTGTCAGGTTCCAGCTCATGCTGTGGTCTGAGGGGAGTGGGTAGATGGGTGGCAAATAGCCGAAAGAACACCCAGGGGGAACAGGCAGGTGAAACATGGTTTTTTTTCTCAGCAGCTCTCTTAACCCTCCATCTTTGTTTTGGCTGCCTGCTCCTGCTCTGCGGCTCTTGCCCCTCCCACACTTACAGCTGCACTCCCTGGCACGCAGGACTTCCTGGCTCCCTCTGTCCGTCTGCAAGAGCTGTGTGTACAGTGTCAGCAGGGCAGTTATACCTTTTACAGACAATAGTGGCTTAGAGCCAAGTATGAGCTTACACAAACAGATTATATAACAAGTGGAGCTGTGCGCCTGGACTCTATAAACTCCCTGAGTCGTGCTGGCCTGGATGTCTGCCTCAGCCTATTCTTGACCAAAGCACATCCATTTACCTAACAGAAGGAGACATCGTTGGTGCTGGAAAGTCTGGAGAAACTGCTGACTAAGTTGTGCTTGACAAGGCGTCACTAGTGCACCAAGCATGCCCGGAAGCGGGAGGCAGTAGAATCCCAAACGCCTTGGGTTAAATTTGCGGCACAATCCAGGTAGGTGGTGCTTCTCCCATATGTACTGCCACATTCTGCCCCTGATCCTTTAGGCAAACTGTCTCAGCAGCTTTGCTGTCATGGCATTCTAGGGGCCAGCCAAGCAGGAAGGTGAAGCTGGCTGCCTCCGGGGAGGCTTTTCTTTCCTGAGGAACAGAAAAATCTGCAGCTGAGTCTCATCTCTCAGCTGATCTAGGGCTTTTAAATGTTATTTTTTTCCCTTTGCACTGCATCTGATGCTTAAGACATTAGCCTAAAAACCCATCAATGAAGCTGTATATATCCAGTCTTCAGGATCCTCAATTAAGATAACTGTCTCAGTTATCTTATAAGATTATGAGATAAGATAATCTGAAGCTAGCATCTGTTAATAGTTATGTTTTGTTTTTGAATTTGGAGATATACAGCATAGTTTCCAGTTAAAACCCACTGCTGATCAAAACACTGTTCTATCTTAAAAGGAGAACAATGTGCATACGTCCAAAATTTAAAAAACCAACTCTGTTACAAAAGAACATGGCTGTTTTCCTAAAGAAAGCAATCAGCACAGGTCCACAGTACTGGTGGTGATTGTGTTGATCATTAGCAGAGTTTCAAGACAAGCAGAACTTGATGCTGCATTTCATTTCCCTCTCCTCTAGATCTTGTCTAATTTTCTTCAAAAAGAGGCCTTTTGAATGCACTCAAACTCATATGCCTGAGTGAAATGTAACAGAAACAGGCTAAACACCTACACTTAGACCCTCTGTAATTCTACTCCAGTGTCTCCAATGAGGAGACATTTGATTAGTTATCAGGAGACACAACAAGAACCCCAAGGAAAGTCAGGTTCAAGTTGCCCTGCTGTAATTACTGATGCTTATAATTAAATCATGTACGAAGACATTAAATATTTCAGCAAAGTCTGTTTTAAGTTGTTTTACCTCTGAAAGACACTAATACGCAGTGATTTTCTCAGGTAAATGAGAGTTAGCTGTGTTGGTGGTTAGACCAGACACAGCAGCTGCAGGTTTAATTAAACGTTTGCCTAACCATATAAAAAGACAGTGATGTATCTTCACAGCATCTGGCAGCTCCACTATCCTCCAGTCATTCTTTAATTAGCATGCTGGTGAATTTAATAGAAAATGGCTTTAACTCAGAAGCAGATGGTTCTTCTGAGTGACAAGGGGAATGACAATTTCTGTCATGTTTACTTCCTATGTCGCTTTCTAGTTCGAAATATTCCTTCAGAGCACAGTTCGGGTGAAATCAGGGGTCCTGTTTAATATTTTCAAAAAGCAACCAATTCTGAATCTCGATCTCTTGGAAAAGTCTGGTTCATGAGCTTCAAGAGATGGTTTTCTTTTTCTATCCTTTTTCATTTCTCATATTTTGTGATGATATTAGCCTTTCTGTTAAAAGAATGGTTTTATGTAAATTTATAGTATCTCTGAGGTAGATAAAAATATATCCATCGGACACAATCCAGTCTCTGAAGTGATACTGATTATCAGAATTTTCAAATTTAGAAAACTTGAACCCATCTCCCTCTTAGAGTAACTGCCAGCTACTGGCTTGAGAGAAGAGAGGGAAAAAATTATTGCTTTTCATAGTTGTTTTAGGTAAGAGAAAATTCCAAGGAATAGAAAAAACAAGAACGTCTATAATTGTTGGTGAGCTTTGGTTCTTCTGGGCCTATGATTTGTCTCTGTATCATGAGTAAAAGCTCTTCCGACTGGCGTCTGCTTATTACTCACCCTCTTGGGCTGAGGCTCTGTTGCACCTAGGAAATTATACATAATAATTTAGTTCACTTTACGTGGTTAAGATGGACTGAGTGAAAAATGGACAATTTATCTATTTGGAATAAGCGTTATTTCTCCACTTATGCCTTTATTTTCATATTTTCAAATTCGGCAGACAACTAATCCAAACCAATCACGTGCAATGTGCGTGTGCTAAGTAAGAGCTTCCGGCTGTGATGATAGACACTTTATTTAAATTATCTCATTTAATTCTCACAATAACTCTGTAAGGTAGGTTTTGCTAATCCTTATTACAAATGAAGATATAGGCTAAAAAGGTTATGTGGGTGGGAGGGCCCAGTTTTGGACCCAGTTTTCAAACAGCAATATTGTTCTCTCTACTTGGTGCTACATTGTTTTAAGATCCAGAAACTATTTATTGCCCATTCACAGAACAAAGATTTATCACATCTAACCATGTGCCAGACAGGTGATGGGCATCCAAAGTCATATAGATCCCTACTACTGCACTTGAGGACCTCTCAGTCAAGGAGGTAGATATGCATAGTCATAATCATAATATAGAATGGGGAGAACTATGGCGAAGATGCTTTCAACCACCCTGTGAGCCCAGAGGAGGGAGCAGGCAATTGTGCCACATATCGCAAACAAGTTGACGTTAGATTACAGAAGGAGAAGGAGTCCTCCTGGGAGAAAACTGGGTGTAGCTTATTCCAAGCAGAGAGAACACAATTAATAAAGGCTTAGAGTACTGGAAGGACTTGGAATATTTCAAGCACAGAGGGATGCTTCCATGAATGGAGATAAGAAGCATGGACATAGCAGAGGGTACCTAGCTCTTTGCAGCAATGTCAATAAACTCAAATGTCTAATGATGCCAGGTGAGTAGTAACAATGACAGAAGTGAACTGTGTTTGGTGATAGGGTGTGGCGATGACTTTGGAAAGTAGTTTTTATGCTTCATTTTCTCAAAGGGAGATTTTGATTTTCAAAAAACTTTCAATTTTTATTGGTCCAGAAGTCCACCATTTGGGAATTTATGTTGAAATTACACCTTCCTTATGCAAAATGACATTTGTATCCATCTCATGCATCCATTATAACCTGTTTGAAAGAAAATATTGGCAAAAAACTAGGACCTTTTCAAAAAGAACCGGTTCAGTAAACTTCTTAGGTTTCAAAATAAATACAACTTTTTCAAACCTAAAGAAAATTGAACGTGTCTGCAAGGTGTATTCATCTCTGAAGCTGCCAGTTCACATCTGTTGGGTGTGGGGGACCTGCTAGCTCCCTACTTGCTGATCACTTCAACCTCTATTTGCATTAAACACATTTCCTGCTGGCAAGTTTAAGAAAAATGGAATGTCATTTAGGAGTGGGCAGTACACACAGATATTAAAGTTCCTGTTACAGTTTAGTTTTCTTGGGAGTTAGCATTTTGAAGGAAGATTTGACTTGAAATGCATTCACTTTGCACCTTTTCAGCAGTCATTTACACTTGCTTATGTTAAAATGAAAATATTTAGCTACCCCTGTAGCTAAAAAAAGGCACAGGCTTGTCTAATCAACCAACACAAAGAAAACTTTGGAGAATCTGGGGGATAGGGAGTAAGTAAGAAGAGAGAGAGGAAGAAAGAGAGGACTATCCTTGTTAATAAAAAAAATCAGGTCAGGAATCCACGTGCCCTAACAAAGTATCTCTTCTCCCCTAGGTTTTTTACAGTTCCATTGTAAAATCTAGAATCTCATCAGGACACATTTTATCAAATAGAATTTCTCAGTATACATTATGTTGCTAATTAAATTTTGCTTAATAAAAATAAAATATATATGTAAAAAATAAGGAGTATGTACACCCTGCATTCCATAAAGGGATGGATATTCTTCTTTGAAAAAATTTATTATATTTATCTTGGGACCCAGTCTATCTTTCTAAGTGTGATTTAGCTTGGTCTATAGCAAGAAATGTATTTTTTTTTCATTACGAAAATCTTTTCAAAAGACATTTCACAGTAAGAGATATACAAATGATCTTTAAGTGTATGAAACGATGCTCTATTTCACTCATAAGAAATGCAAATTAAATGTACATTAAGATACCATTTATTACCTATCAGTTTGGCAAAAATTTCGACACCTTCTGATACGCTATCAACAGGGCTTTGGGAAAGCAGGTACTTTCATATGTGATTGTTGAGATTGCCAAATAATATAACCCATGTATTAGTCAGGGTTCTTCAGAGAATCAGAAGCAATAGAGTGTGAGTATAGAGACAGAAAGAGATTTATTTGAAGAAATTGGCTCACACTGTGATGGAGGCTGGCAAGTCCGAAATCTGCAAGGTGGACCAGCAGCTGAGAATCCAGGGAAAGCTCACACTGCAGTTCAACTTCACAGTCTGTCAGGCTGGAGAATTCTCTCTGCTCCTGCTCAGAGCAGACCAGTCTTTTATTGTATTCTGGCTTTAGCCGATTGGATGAAGTCCATTCACATTGGGGAAGGTAATCTGTTTCACTCTAAATGTTAATCTCATACAAAAATATTTTCATAGAAACATCCAGAATAATGTTTGACCACATATCCGGGCATCCTGGCCTGGCCAACTTGACACATAAAACTAGCAGTCAAAACATGATGTAAGAGAATTTAGAAATATCTAGTAATGCTACATATGCATTTACCCCTTGACTCAAAAAACCTGCTAAAAATTTATTGTGAAGATACATATATACAACATAAAACAACATTTGCACAAGGTTATACAACATTTTTTGAAACAACAAAATATTAGAGAAAAACTAGGGCCTAATCAAAGAGAACTGGTTGAATAACCTAAGAAATAACTATTTGGTAGATTACTAGTTAGTAATAAAAATACTAAAATGGATCTCCAGAAACTGATATACGACTATTTCCAAAAATACACTCAAAGTTTTTTTAAAAAAAGCAAGATGCAAGTGAGTACATAGTATGCTACTTTGTATAAGAAATAAGAGGATATTTAACTCTGTCTAATAATGTGTAGTATATATGTCCATGTGTACATACTTATATACACACACAGTTTTGCCAAACACACATGGAAAGACAAACCAAAAATAAATATGCTTACTTCTAGGGGTGGATTAATAATCGCCAAGCTCCAAGTTCAAATGCTATTCTTTTTTTGATCCCACCCAAGGCTGCCTACTTTTCAGTTGTGGATCTGTAACTACTTTAATGTCTCCTTAAGATCCAGATGCCAGCAATAGCTTACGTTTCCTTGGGAGAACCAAATGTATTTAAGGATTGTCATGTATTGAATGCATTTAAGTGAGCCAGGGATTCACGGGACCACATTATTTTAAGTGTTTAATTAAGATCTCAAGTATTTTGAGTTTTCCTGTCATTCTACTCTTATCCAAAATGCGGATGGCCTTTCCCCTCCCTAAGTTCCAATGATTAAAAAGACTCTATGTACCTTGTGATTTATTTTTCTTTTTCTGCCCCAAAATGATACAAAGTGTCAAAAATGTGAAATTATCAGATATAGTTTCATATTTTGGGGTCATGATTTGTCTCTGCATCCAATCTCTTTCCTCTGTCTGATTACAACATACCCAAATCTTTCTTAGGTCAGTTACAAAAGAAAGCTCAGGAGGCCTCTAGTCTCACTGGCTGTTTTAGGGGTTAGAGAGGAAAGAGATTAGAAGTGGAAAGGCTCTTAGGAGACTAAATGTAGCAAATTGTTCCCAGGGTCTGAACTAAGGCAATGGCAGCAACAAGAAAAGAGGGAAGGTAGAACAGACAGTTCTTGGAGATGCCCAGGTCTCTTGCTCGAGCTGTCGATGGTTACATTATCCTCCAGTATCTCCTTCATAGAAAGTGACCATCTTGGCTTCTGTATAAAGCACTAATACCAAAAGAACCACACAACAATAAAGGTTACAATTTCAAAAAAAAAAAAACAGAAAAAAAGAAAAATGATGCACTGCTTTGGTTCTTCAGATTTTAAAAACAGAAGAAAGAAATTATAGAATTTTTCTTCCATACTAGGATGAAACATAAAACTCAGCTTTTGTGGCACGAGGTGGAGGTTGGGTGGAATTCAGGTCAAGCAGGATCAATTCTGACATCCAAGCATTTGTTCCAAAGCAACATGTGAAAATGAGGTGTCTATCACATTGTGGCACCACTATACGGTCATTTTGGTGTGGAAAATAAATGATTTCTAATTTCCATGTGACATACTGATGCTTAGAGAGCAGAACAGTGTTGATATTATTAATATGAGGGGAAAATTATAAGTTCTGTATCATTGCTTGTCTGTCCTGTGAAGAGTGGTGGACACATCCCACCAGGGAAGTGTGGGATAATGTGCAAATTCACATGCAGGCACACATACACCCTTTGGTTTGAAGATTCTAGTTACAGCATAATTCAAGCCAATCAGGAAAAAAACTAGAAGACAGAAGCAGGGGATGGAGACAATTCACTGCATATGTACTCCTATGTTCAAGGTGTATTGTTAGGGTAGATTGTATTGTTTTTCAAATTACTTGCTGCCTCTTTCTCTGTTGCGTTGCTTCCCGCAGGAGGATTCTACATTTCCGACCTGCTCAGGTGGAGCTGTGTAACTTACTTAGGTCAATAAAATTTGAGTGGAGTCATGTACGTTATTTCTGAGAAGAAGTTTTAAGAGCTAGTGAATAGTTCCCTATCTCTCTGTGTCCTCTGCTTAGAGACCAGTAAATCCAGATAGGGACTTTTCCATCAGATAGGGTCCCTGTGTGAAAATATGGAGCAGAGTTTCAGCTGACCCACAATGGCTTACTACGTGAGTGAGAAATACGGGAATCTCTTGTTACTACAGCATAACTTAGCCTAAGCTGACCAAATTGTATTGCCTATGCCATCATTTATGCTACATAGTTAACATAGTCCTGCTACAAAATCCCAGTTGGCATTAAAAAAATAAGCATTCATTTCTCATTCTTGTTTGTGGGTTGGCTGAGGTTCAACTTACCTACATTAGGTTTGGCAGGCATTGGCTTCAGGCGTAGGCTGGGTTCAGGTACATTCCATGTGTTATTCATTCTGAGACTAGAAGGTTACCCTGGACATATTCTTCTCATGACAAAAGGACAAGCTCAAGCCTATAGATGTGTTTTAAAGGGTCTGCTTTCATCCTATTCAGAACATTCAATTGGCCAAAGCAAGCTTCATAGCTAAATCCAATATCAGCTAGTCAAGGAAATATACTCTACCTCTTGCAGGGCAAACTGCAAGGTCTTATGACTAAAGTGGCAGATAAAAGGAGAAGGAAAGAGTAGAGAACAACAATGCAATCCACCACTTGCTGGATAATTATTTCTCAGCAGGTTCAAGTGGGAGTCCCTTGAATTCTGTGTGCTCCTGGCATGAGCCACACTATCAGCTCTCTCCCTATGCAGCATTTACAGCCAGAGAGGATCCAAATTCTGTGGAACTGAGTTTTGTACAATTTTGGGTGCTCTTTTCAAGTAAAAGATCACAAAATACCAGGCAAACTTATTGCTAGCTTCTCCTGGGGTCCTCAAAAGGGCCCATGCAAATGAGGGACTTTGAAACTGAAGCTTCTTTAGCTTCTCATTAAATCAGCCTCTGCTCACAGGCTCACCACTGTGATCTTTCTTGTGACCAGTAGCTTAATTCTCATTTTTATGTTTACTGATTTATCTCAGTCCTCAAGAAGCTGAGGATTTCTGGATCATCCCACAATGCCTATAGCTATATATATGGCTCAAATGTTACTTTCTCAAGGAGAACTTCTTTAATAAGCCTATTAAAAATGGTTTCTATGTTACTTTCTCAAGTAGAACTTCTTTAATAAGCCTATTAAAAATGGTTTCTACCCCACAGAGTCTCCATCCCTTTCCTGCTTTCCTTTTTTTGATAGAATTTGTCACTATCTTACATATTACATATTTTATGTGTTGGTGTATTTATCTATTTTCTCCCACTAAAATATAGGCGTTATGAGGGTGGGATATTTTATCAGCTTTGAACATTAATTTTTAGTGTTTAGTTAGAAAAGTGCATGGGGCATAGTATGTTCTTAATAAAGATGTATTGAACACATAAAGAGTCATGTATTCTTATATTTTTATTCTAATGTATGTTGAGAAAGAAAATAGTTGGAATGAAATTAATATTAAACATATTACCAAAATAGAGCTGGAAAGTACCTTAGAGATCATAGTCAAAATTCCTTACTTTATAAATTGGAAAACCTTGCAAAGTACCTAATTTCTGGGATTTTGCAGATATGGGCAATTAAATGTAGACCTGTTACATTAGTCTTTTTTATTTTATTTTTTAAGTTCTGAGGTATAAGTGTAGGATGTGCAGGTTTGTTACATGGGTAAACATATACCATGGTGGTTTGCTGCACCTATCAGCCTAGATATTAAGCCCAGCATCCAGTAGCTCTTTTCCCTAATGCTCTCCCCTCCCCTACCCTCCCCCAATAGGCCCCTGTGTGTGTTGTTCCCCTCTCAGTGCCCATGTGTTCTCGTTGTTCAACTCCCACTTATAAGTGAGAACATGTGGTGTCTGGTTTTCTGTTCCTGTGTTAGTTTGCTGGGGATAATGGCTTCCAGCTTCATCCATGTCCCTGAAAAAGACATGACTTCATTCACTTTTTGGCTGCATAGTATTCCGTGGTGTATATGTACCATGTTTTCTTTATCCAGTCTATCATTGATGGGCATTTTGGTTAGTTCCATATCTTTGCTGTTGTGAATAGTGCTATAATGAACATACTCATGCATGTATCTTTATAATAGAATGATTTATGTTCTTCTGGGTATATACTCAGTAATTGAATTGCTGGGTCAAATGCTATTTCCGGTTCTCAATCTTTGAGGCATCACCACACTGTCTTCCACAATGGTTGAACTAATTTACACTTCCAGCAACAGTGTAAAAGTGTTCCTGTTTCTCCATGATTTCACTAGCATCTGTGGTTTCTCAGCTTTTTAAAAATCACCATTCTGTCTGGTGTGAGACAGTATATCATTGTGGTTTTGATTTGCATTTCTCTAATGGTCAGCAATGCTGAGCTTTTTTGCATATGTTTGTTGGCCACATGAATGTCTTATCTTGAGAAGTGTTTGTGTCTGTTCATATCCTTTGCCTACTTTTTAATGTTTTTTTTTTTTTTTTNCCCAGTAAATTGTTTAAGTTCCTTGTAGACTCTGGATGTTAGACCTTTGTCAGATGGATAGATTACAGAAATTTTCTCCCGTTCTGTAGGTTGTCTATTCACTCTGATAATAGTTTCTTTTGCTGTGCAGAAGCTCCTTAGTTTAACTACATCACATTTGTCAATTTTTGCTTTTGTTGTCGTTGCTTTTAGTGATTTCATCATAAAATCTTTGCCCATGCCTATGTCCTGAATGGTATTGCCTAGATTTTCTTCTAGGGTTTTTATAGTTTTGGATTTTACATTTAAGTCTTTAAACCATCTTGAGTTAATTTTTGTATAAGGTGTAAGGAAGGAATCCAGTTTCAATTTTCTGCATATGGCTAGCCAATTCTCCTAGCACCATTTATTGAATGGGGGATCCTTTCCCCATTGCTTGTTTTTGTCAAGTGTATCAAAGATCAGATAGTTGTACATATGTGGCCTTATTTCTGGACTCTCTATTCTGTTCCATTGGTCTATGTATCTGTTTTTGTACCAGTACCTTGCTGTTTTGGATACTGTAACCTTGTAATATAGTTTGATGTTGGGTAGTGTGATGCCTCCAGCTTTGTTCTTTTTGCTTAGGATTGTCCTGATTATACAAGCCCTTTGTTGGTTCCCTATGAATTTTAAAATAGTTAAAAAAAAAAAAAATCTGTGGGCAGGGCGCAGTGGCTCACACCTATAATCCCAGCACTTTGAGAGGCCGAGGCGGGTGGGTCACGAGGTCAAGAGATCGAGACCATCGTGGTCAACATGGTGAAGGAGGATTTGCTGAAAGCATTTTACTTCCAATTATGTGATCAATTTTAGAGTAAGTGCCATGTGGCACTGAAAAAAATTTATATTCTGTTGTTTTGGGGTGGTAAGTTCTGTACGTATTTATCAGGTCCATAGCTGAGTTCAAGTCCTGAATATCTTTGTTAATTTTCTGTTTGATAATCTGTCTAATACTGACAGTGGTGTATTAAAGTCTTGAACTATTATTGTCTGGGGGTCTAAGTCTCTTTGCAGATCTTTAAGAACTTGTTTTTTGAACCTGGGAGCTCCTGTATTGGGTGCATGTATATTTAGAATAGTTACTCTTCTTGTTGAATTGAATCTGTTACCATTATGTAAGGCCTGTCTTTGTCTTTTTTGACCTTTGTTGGTTTAAAGTCTATTTGTCACAAACTAGGATTGTAACTCTGGCTTTTTTTTTTCTTTCCATTTGCTTGGTAAATTTTCCTTCATCCCTTTATTTAGAACTTATGTGTGTCTCTGCAAGTGAGATGTGTCTCTTGAATACAGCATACCAATGGGTCTTGTCTTTTTATCCAGCTTGACATTCTGTGTATTTTAATTGGGACATTTAGCCCACTTACATTTAAGGTTAATATTGTTATATGTAAATTCAATCCTATCATCATGATGCTAGCTGGTTAATTTTGCAGACTTGCTAATGTAGTTGCTTCATAGTGTCATTGGTCTATGTACTTCAGTGTGTTTTTGTAGTGGTTGGTAATGGTTTTTCCTTTCCATGTTTCATGCTTCCTTCAGGAGCTCTTGCAAAGCAGGCCTGGTGGTGACAAATGCCCTCAGGATTTGCTTATCTGAAAAGTCTTTTATTTCTCCTTCACTTATGAAGCTTAGTTTGGCAAGATAAGCAATTCTGGCTTGGAAATTCTTTTCTTTAAGAATATTGAATATTGACCCCCAATCTCTTCTGGCTCATAGGGTTTCTGCTGAGAAGTCTACTGTTAGTTTGATGGGCTTCCCTTTGTAGGTGACCTGGCTTTTCTCTCTGACTGCCCTTAACATTTCTTTCTTCATTTCCACCTTGGAGAATCTGATGATTATGTGTCTTGAGGTAGGTTTTCTCATGGATATCTCACTGGGTTCCCTGGACTTCCTGAATCTGAATATTGGCATGTCTTGCTGTGTTGGGGAAGTTCTCCTGGATGATATCCCAAAGAGTGTTTTCCAATTTGGTTCAATTCTCCCTTTCTCTTTTAGGTACTCCAATCAGTCATAGGTTCAGTCCTTTTACATAGTCCCATAGTTCTTGGAAATTTGGTTTGTTCCTTTTCATTATTTTTTTGGTAATCTTGTCTGCCTCCCTTATTTCAGCAAGATAGTCTTCAAGCTCTGATAATCTCTTTTCTGCCTGATTGATTCAGCTATTAACACTTGTGTTTTCATTATGAAGTTCTTGTGCTGTGTTTTTCAGCTTTTTCAGGTCATTTATGTTTCTCTCTAAACTGATTATTCTAGTTAACAGCTCCTGTAATCTTTTATCATGTTTCTTAACTTCTTTGCATTGGATTAGAACATAATCCTTTAGCTCAGTGAAATTCATTATTACCTACTTTCTGAAGCCTACTTCTGTCAGTTCATCCATCTCAGCTGCAGCCCTGTTCTGTGTCCTTGCTGAAGTGTTGCAATCATTTGGAGGAGAAATATTGCAGTCATTTGGAGAAATGGCAAATTCTGGCTTTTGGAATATTCGGTGTTTTTGTGTTGTTTTTTCCTCATCTTTGTGGATTCATCTCCCTTTGATCTTTGAGGGTGTTGACCTTTGGATAAGGTTTTTGTGGGGTTGTTTTTGTTGATGTTGTTGCTGTTTGTTTTTCTTCTGAAACAGTCAAGCCCCTCTTCTGCAGTTTTGCTGCAGTTTGCTGGGGATCCACTCCAGACCCTGTTTGCCTGGGTATCACCAGTGGAGACTCTAGAACAGCAAAGATTGGTGCCTGCTCCTTCTTGCAGAAGCTTCATCCATGAGGGGCACCAACCTGATGCAGCTGGAGCTCTCCTGTATGAGGTGTCTGGCAACCTCTGTTGGGAGGTCTCACCCAGTCAGGAGGCATAGGATCAGTGACCCACTTAAGAAGGCAGTCTGACTCTCCCTTAGTTGAGGTGGTGCACTGTTCTGGGGAAATCCCCCTTGTCCAGAACAGCTGGACTCCTCAGAGCCAGAAGGCAGGAAAGATTAAGTCCTCTGAACCTGAGATGGTAGCTGCTTTTCCTCCCAGGTACTGTCTCTGTGAGACAAGAGTCTTATCTATAAGCTCCTGGCTGGAGTGCTGGAATTCCTGCAGGGAGGCCCTGCCTGGTGAGGAGGGATAGATCTGGCTCCCATCTGAAGAAACATTCTGGGTACAATCTGCCACAGCCACTTTATACCTCCCAGTCCAAACCTCCCTGTCTCCCTAGCACTGGAAGGGGAAAACCACCAACTAGAGCCACAGTAATGGTGGCTGCCCTTCCTTCTGGGAAGTCAGTTGTCTTAGGCAGACTCCAGGCTTCTGTGCTGGCCAGCAAGATTTTCAAACCACTGGGTCTTACCTTTCGAGGTTCCATGGGAGTGGGACCCACTGAGCAAGACCATTTGGCTCCCTGGCTTCTGTCCCCTTTCCATGGGAGTAGATGGTTCTCCTGTTTCACTGGAGTTCCAGGTACTGCCAGAGAATGTAAAAACTGCTGCAGCTCAGTGCCTGCTTGAGTAGCTGCTGAGGGGGGCAGATGTCATGGGTTTGCCCACTTATGTGCCTGAGACCCAAGGCCCTGGTGGTATAGGATCACAAGGGAATCTCCTGATCTGTGGATTGCAGAAGTCCATGGGAAAAATGTAGTACCCCAGGTAAGTAGCACAGTCCTTCACTGCCTCCCTTGGCTGGGTGAGGGAGGTCCCTTTGCCCCATGTATCTCCCGGGTGAACTCTCACCCCACCCTGCTTTTTCTTGCTTTCCATGGGTCATGCCGACTGCCTAGTCAGTCCCAGTGAGATGAACTGGCTACCTCAGTTGGAAATGCAGAAATCACTTGCTTGTTGCATTTGTCTTGCTGGGAACTGCTGACCAGAGCTGTATGTATTCAACTGTCTCGGCCCCTCCCTGATTTTTTTTAAACAGTTTTGCTCTTGTTGTTGCCCAGGCTGGAGTGCAGTGGAGTGATCTCAGCTCATTGCAACCTCCGCCTCCCAGGTTCAAGCAATTCCCCTGCCTCAGCCTCCCAAGTAACTGGGATTACAGGTGCCCACCACCACCCCTGGCTAAATTTTATATTTCTTAGTAGAGATGGTTTTGTCATGTTGGCCAGACTGGTCTTGAGCTCCTGACCTCAGGTGATCCACCTGCCTCGGCCTCCCAAAGGGCTGGGATTACAGGCATGAGTCACCATGCCGGGCCTGTTACGTTAGTCTTTCAAATGTAGCCTGTGGAATTTAAATACAGTACCATAATATTATGAACCATTAAAAAATAGACTTCTTTAACAGTAAAAAGCTTTCTATACTTCCTCGTTTTCCTTTTTACATTTCTTTTCACTTCCTTTTCAGAGATTTATCCTAATTTCTTATATTTTATACTTGAAAGGGTTTTATTGATCCCTATATTATAATGAAAAGTATATGCATTTAAATTTTAATTTAAAAAATTTCTGTGACTTTAAGGTTCATACTTTTTTTCTTTCTGGACTAAGTTGTTATTATAATTATTATATTAAAACTAGTCAAAATATCATAAACATATTACATATACAGGTTGAGTATTTCTAATCCAAAAATAAAAAATCTGAAATGCTTCCAAATATGAAACTTTTATGGCATGAGAGCTGACATGATATTCAAAGGAAATATTCATTGGAGTATTTCAGGTTTCAGATTTTCAGATTGGCAATGCTTTACCAGTGAGCATAATGTAAATATTCTAAAATCCTTAAAATAAAAAATGTGAAACACTTCTGGTCCAAACCATCTCAGATAAGAATTATGTAGCCTATTTTTAAAAGAAAAAATTAAACATAGAAAATAAAATTTTATTAGAATCATATCTCTTAATAAGATGGAGATTCAAAACAATTATTTCAAGTATATTCATATACATTCCTCTGTGTTTATTAACTACAATGAGATGGTGTTCAGCATTGATTTTACTTCCATTTAGCATTTTTGTAAATAAAATTTCAAAGAAAATCCATGTAAGTAAATAGATGGAATAAAAGAAGTTTTATTATAGGAATGTCATTTGATTCTTTGAATTCCTTTTCAGTTATATGCCAAAAATCACAGTCAGCTGTTATCAAAATTATTTTTTATCATCTGTCATCTGACAACTTGATTTCATCCTCTTTTAGTTTAGCCGAAAGCAACAACAAATGGGAGAACACCAGACTTGTAAAAGTACTGTTACTTTCTCAATATCAAGCCAATAGACTGACTTTTCCTTTCATCTGTTCCCCAGGTACTTTTACACTGCCACTGTGAGAATATGCTGTGATGGGATTTTATAGGGGTGACAGCAGGGTAGGCTATACCAGCATTCTCAAAGAATCCCCAGCTCAGAAGGGCGTCGCTCTTAGTTTAATGCACTGCTCACACTGTCTTGAAATTCTGAATAATTTTGTAACAAATGGCCCCACATTTTCATTTTGTACTAGTTCCTGCAAATTATGTCACTGCTTCTGAGTGAGAAATCTACTTTTCTTTCATAGCACAGAAAGACTACTATGAGGTAGTAGGAAAGTGGTTTGGAACAGACACATTCCCAGGAAAAACACTTTTTACAAAAGAGTTCATGAGAAACTTGAGGTTCTGGAAATGGAGCTCTTTAAAACTCCTTAGAAAATCTACTCACAGCCACCAAGGGTTTGGGTACTCCATTTTGAAGACCACTGCTTTTCTTCTAGTAGGCTTGTTGTATGACTGCTGGGCCTGTTGGATTTTTACACTTCACTGATAAAATAGACTACAGTTTTCTTTTTTTTTTTTTTGAGAAGCAATTCTTTATTTTTTTTCCCATTTATTTATTTGATTGCATTTTAGGTTTTGGGGTACATGTGAAGAACATGCAAAATTGTTGCATAGGAACACACGTGGCAGTGTGATTTGCTGCCTTCCTCCCCATCACCTACACCTGGCATCTCTCCCCTTGCTATCTCTCCCCAGCTCCCCACCCCCCACCATCCCTCCCCTATTTCCCCCCAACTGACCCCAGTGTGTAGTGCTCCCCTCCCTGTGTCCATGTGTTCCCATGGTTCAACACCCACCTATGAGTGGGAACATGCAGTGTTTGATCTTCTGCTCTTCTGTCAGTTTGCTGAGAATGATGGCTTCCAGGTTCATCCATGTCCCTACAAAGGACAGAAACTCATCGTTTTTGATGGCTGCATAATATCACACAATTTGAAAATCACTCAATTTTTATAGATATTATTATCAATACAAATTATTACTAATATACTTTATGCTATGCAACAGAACTCAGTATGTATTTTAGTAAGAATATTTGTGGCGAATAAGTATTTCTGAAGGTGACATGTAGAGTCTTGATTAGAGAATTCAAAATTCTATGCTCATAAAAAAAAAGAGATCATGTCCTTTGTAGGGACATGGGTGGAGCTGGAAGCCTTTATCCTCAGCAAATTAATGGAGGAATAGAAAACCAAATACTGCATGTTCTCACTTATAAGTGGGAGTTGAAAGATAAGAACACATAGATACATGGGGGAGAACAACACACACGAGGGCCTGTCAGAGGGTTGGGGTGGGAGGAGGGAGAGCATCAGAAAGAACACCTAATGGATGCTGGGCTTAATACCTAGGTGATGGGATGATCTGTTCAGCAAACCACCATGGCACACGTTTCCCTGCATAACACCTGCACATCCTACACATGTACCCTTCAACTTAAAAATAAAAGCTGAAAATAAAATAAAACTCAAGTTAAAATGACAAGAGAATTCAAAATGCTAATTAGCTTTCCTGTGGTATAAATTAGTATGAATTTGTACCCAGTTATTACTCTTTTTGTACTGGAATATTTTGAATTACCACACAATGTCAGAGCAACCAACAGATGCCTGCTATATCAAAGCCTTCTGATTCCAATTTAATGCTCTTCTTTACACACTGTGCTAGTGATATGGAGAGCATACACCTCCCCAGGAGATCATAAGGGAAGAGGGACTGGGGAGCAGGAACAGAGCTGGACTGAGTAGACAGGTGGGGTCTCCCAGTTCTGGCAATCTTCTTGATTCACAGCATGCTGGCTTTTATTTCAGAATTTGTGTGTTTATATGATTTTAAAAATGATTAAGTTGGTTGATTCTTCTCTAGAGAAAGATATCATGTAATGAAGTATTTTTCTTTCTTACGACATATCCCAGAACAAATGCTTAACAACAGACAAAATGAAGTTAATGTACTCTGGCAATGAAGGGATAAAAAAGTACTATCTCTAGTAGTGCTGGGAAAAAGTGAAACAATTGGGTTGTACTAATTCTGAGACAGAAAGATAATAAAAATGACAGCTTCTGAAATGTAAGTAGAAAGTGAAATTAACACCATCTGTTTTTTTAATGCGCTGAATGCTTAATAAAGATTACTGTACTTGAAATGAGATGACTTGAGTTCTAATCTCAGATCTACAGTTTTATGAATCACAGAAATCGTCTCAGACATAATTTTTACTTCTGTAATATGGTACTATATACTGTCCGCCTGTCACTTATAGTAATGTTGTAAAACTCACAGGAGAAAAATTAACTTCCTCAACTCATTTCATGATTTTACTACTAAACATGTAACTGGTATGAATTAGCCAATATAAAATTCCATCTCCCTCCATTTTCTCTCTAGCATGTGAAGTATCCATGAGGCTTTTAAATTTATTTTTAGAATTTTATTTTGATTTATCTATAGTCTTTGGGTATACTTCTCTGTATGGCATTTTTAGTGGTTGTTCTAGGTACTATTCCTTCTTCCATCTTCCTGGACTATTTGTTTTTTAGGAGCAACCCTCAAATATATACCATAAAATGCTGCTGTCTCTGCTTGACTTATTCATTTTGGGAATGACATGATCCTGTCTCATGGTTCTGTGGCTCTCTAACCCATCTTTTATATTCTCTGTAACTTATCTTCAATAGTTCAGAATGGAATTTGTGATTTGTATTTTTGACTCTAGATATAGGGACAATTGTTAATAACCTATATACTCTAATCTGGAATAGAAATCCGATGGGAGATTAATAAACATCTGAAAGATTCTTAATGAAAAGCTTACATTAGGGGTAGCTACAAGAACTTCAACTATCTTTACCTCCAATGAACATCAAAGACTCTCTTGAATTAATATTAGCATAACGGATGTTAGAAAAGTTTTTCATTGATAAAATGAATGGCATTTAAAGTATGTGGATTGGTCAGAAATGTCAGGTAAGCACTATCAGAATCCAGCAGGCTCAGTACCCCAAACCTTTCAGAGAGCCAGCCATGGATCAGGATTCTAATCCATCTCATCTGTGACCACTCACCCAGGAATTTTCACACAGGAAAATCCTCGTAGATTTGTAATTGAAGTGAACCTTCCAGACAAAGTATTTATTGGGATGCCTAAAAAGACAGAGAGCTAGCACTTCACTGAGCCTACAAATAAATTGTGATTGGTTTGTGTGCCTGCTGGCTAAGAAAAGTCAATATGCATGTTAGAATTACATCTGAGATTTGCTGTCAGTGTATCATCCCCTGGTGCTGATACTGTGGGGAAGAAGACCTACAGACACTTCCTACCTCTAACTAGTAGGAGATAACTGATGTTTCGCAAATGGAACATAATAATTGTCAACTACCAATTTGTCTTGAGCCATTTGCAACCTCATGGCATATAGTATTGCCTACATCTTCCTTCCATGTTAGATTGGGGAAGTTCAGGCTCACTCCATGCTATGCTGAAGGCCAGGTTCAGATTCTATTCTCTTTGACTGCAAAAATTCTTTGATTTGTGTCTGAAGTGCAACTGGAGGCCCTGAGGCAGCTCATGTTTTTTCTTGAATAACCCAAAGTGTCAGCTCCTTGGAAGGAGTAATTCAGGGACTCATTTATGCCCATTATCATATGGGCTACCTTCCTCCAATGCCCTGAAAACACCTAGACCTTCTATAGTACATTAGGAGAGAACAGATGCATGGTGGAAGAGGAGACATCTATGAAAACAAATAGGTTTGTAAGAATTATCCCCAACAATTTCAGCATGATTGCATCTAAGTGTGTGTAGAAAATAGAGCAGAAATGACTTTTTCCATAATTTCCAGAAAAAAAATGTGACATAATTAGAGGTTTTCTCTTTGTTTTTTTTTGTCAAGACATTACTCTTCAAACCTTCTCACAGAGCCTACTTGGAGATCTAATCTAGTAAACTAAGAAAGGAACACTCTTGTTCTAAACACTAACCAGAGCCAAAAACATTGAGCTGGAAGTATTTTGAGCTGTTGGAAGCCCCTTTTTAAAATGAAATGTTAGCAGGGACTTTAGTATAAAAAATGGATGTCTGAAATGATCAGGTTACTCAGTATAATTATTCATCGTTGCTTCCAGAGCCTCTAAGCTCTTCCAAAAAGCCACTGCTTAGAAGTCAGAGGCATTCTCATGTGGCCTCTTTCTGCCATAGATTAAAATTTGCAAGGCTCTTTGAATTCAAACTCCCATTCTTTGGAGTTTGTGTCAAATCATAGTTCTGTGGGAGTTTCCCTGTTTGTTGTCAGAATAGCACTGTCTGGCTGCCAGTGAACCAGTGTGGGTCAGGCCAGTTGAAGACACAGAGGGCCTTCAGGTTCTCCAAATTAGGCAGCCCAGTAGTGCCGTATTGGCAGCTGAAGGGGATGCAAGAGTGTCAAGTGAACATACGTTTAGGCAATGGCAAACAAAATAGCGATACTCTGTTTTAGAGCTATACCATATCCTCTAGTAAGCCCTAGAAATACCATATGGTCCATGGATAAGGCCTTCTTGCTGTAGAAGATGGCAGTGATGGAGAACTGCTTTGAGTTCAAGTGCATTGAGATTTTCTCACTTGTGTCTTGGCCCGGGTTGGCCTAAAGCATGAATAGCTTACCCTCCTGTGTGATTTGAGTAGTATCAGGAAGTCTTATCTGCTTGTATTCACTCAGCCAGTGCCTGGAAGTCCACCACTGGAGATTAGTTTATCCCTGATTAAGTATGAAGCATGCAGTACAGTGTTTAGTATCTAGCAGGCACCCAGTGCTTCACTGCAATTGTTATTATAAACATGATCATCTCTGTTGGTAGATCTTAATCAAGAATATTTGGAGGTGCATGGGAGGACTTTTTGGTTATCACAATGCAGAAGGATGTGGTGTGGAAAACGGGGAGAAGAGAGGCAGGCAGCGTTACTAAATAGCTTGCAGAGGGAGGGATTGTCTTATATAAGGATGAATTTTTCTGCTGCAAGCTCCAAACTTTTCTTTTATAATGTATATTACATGCAGAAAAAAATCAGATTTATCACCATCATCTTAGTGTACATTTATCTGATTTGTCTTCTTGACAATCTAAGAAACCTGTGTACCACGCAAAACCTGTATGTCTGTGTGAGTAGGGAAAATGTCAAAACCCAACCTGGCCTAATTTATGAACACAAACATATTCGGGGCAGGTGGGGAGCAGGTGAAAATTGAATTAAGTCAGCGTGTCTTTTGCAAAATCAGATTTTCTGTTTTTTTCTGAACCACCAGTCCCTCACACATGTTTGTATGGAGATACAACTTCAGGATATTGAAAAATAAACAGAAACATAGAATCTGGCTGATGTTTAAAAGAAGGCAGGGTAACCCTGGGAGATCTTAGGTTGACTCTGACTTCAACATGAGAAGGTAAAAGGTGGCAGGCAGGCCACTTGATGAAACGGGCATTCCAGGGTATAGAAACCAGATGGAAGTTTATCCTGCTCCGTCGCTGAACTCATTATAGCAGCTACAATGGCATTCATTGAGCCCATCCCCAGCAATCGCATTGATTTGCTCTGCCTAGTGGGCCGCGAAGAAGCCCACGTGCCTCACAGACAATGCTTCCCTTCCTATGCGTGGCATTTCCTGAGGAGCGCAGAGAATGCTCCCTTTGTTCTTCTCCAGGATTTTTATTAGCACCTGCCCAGGTCGGTGCCTCTCACTGCACCTGTAAGTTAGTGATCTCGGTGTAAGTCATGTCCCCTGAGATTGTGATGACAGGAGAGTTCAGGTGAACCACAGCCTCTCCCTGGAGCACTGACAATAGCAGATCTTGAGAACTAACCTGTACTACTCTCCTCTCAAAGGCCCCTTGTGATTGCTTAAACATAAATATGTGGAAAAAAAATCCTAATAAGATATAACTGGGAAATAACATTAGCAGCCTTCTATAATGAGCATGCTGTAATCAGCCATAAGCAGAGGAACTGGTGTGTTATCAGGAATTAGAAGATATTTAAAATAGGCTGCTGGGTCAAAGGCACTCAAGACTGTGGGGAATCAATAAGCGTTTTCAAAACCCGTGAAAGTCAAGGGCTTTTTCAGTGTGACATTTTCTGAGCTTAGATCCAGAATGTTCTATCATTAGAATCATGTCATAATTGCCTAATAATTTCTGTAAAAATAAGTGTATACTCTGATTATAATTGCTACTATGTGAGGGCTGAACTCTGCACTGATAACACTCTAAAATCTAACTCTAAATTATAGCCTCACTTAAAAGGTAAAAGACACACCAGTTATCATTGAGGAGACTAAAACTCCCTCTGCAATCCGGGTCCCTCCCTGGCAATGTGGTTCCTAGCACTCTTAGAAGCAATGTCTACTTCCTCTATCACGTCCTTACTCTTACCCTTGCTCCTACTCACTTCCTGCCCTGCACATATGCGATGGCATCCTGACGAAAAGGAACGTAGTCCCTTATCCAGTGACTATTCCAGGTGTGGACTCTGGTTGAAGGAAGAAAAGAGGTGGGTTTTATTTCTAAGGACAAGATCTTGAAGCAGTGAGGTCTTCCAGCAGAAAAGTCAAAGGCCCCTCCCCCACTGCAACTGAGTCCTGAGCACGGTATTAGCCTCATGGCCATCGATGCAAAGACTGCTGAAAGGGTGGAATGGTTGTTCTAGAGCAGAGAGGTAATGGTATAATAAATAATCCAATAGCTAAATAAGATGCATTCCTCCCTCCTTTCTGTTTCTTTTAATATGCATTTAAACTGCCAAGCACTGTATTAGATTCTAGAAATGCAAGACTGAGAAAGTCACATTCTTAGGTAGGGAGGAACTTCTGCCCGTCAGAAACCACAAGTATGTAAAAAATAACCATACTATGGTGAGATTTAGGTTGATACACAGCTAGGAGGTCATTTTTATCCATAATCGTTAGTATCAGGAAAGGACCACCGGAAGAGAACTTAAAAGGTGATCAACGTTTGGTGATAAATAGGAAGAAAGGTTGGATTAAAACTTTATTCTGAAAACCTACCCACAACAATGAAAAATAAATATGTATCTCTCTCTCTTTTTTTTTTTTTTTTTTTTTTTTGAGATAGAGTTTCACTCTTGTCACCCAGGCTGGAGTGTAATGGCACGATCTCAGCTCACTAAAACCTCTGCCTCCTGGGTTCAAGCAATTTTCCTGTCTCAGCCTCCCAAGTAGCTGGGATTACAGATGCCCACCACCGGGCCTGGCTAATTTTCTTTTTTTAAAAAATTTTTAGTAGAGATGTGGTTTCACCATGTTGGGCAGGCTAGTCTCGAAGTCCTGACCTCAGGTGATGCACCTACCTCGGCCTCCCAATAAGCTGGGATTACAGGCATGAGTCACCGTGCCTGGCTGTATTTCTTATATTTAACAAAAATTTGGTAAAGATTGCGTGTATACACAAATTCAAATCATGGACAGAGATAAAACAAGGGTTGATCTTGGAGGTGGTTTGAATATTTTCCTTCAAATTGTATGATGACCCTGCATGTTGTCTTTCACTGCATCTTTGACTTTCTCATCTCATGATGCAAAATGGCTCAGTTTGTAGAAATAGTGGAGGTCCTAATCAATGTTTTCCAAATCTTTTCTTAATTTTGTGGTACTGAAGGCATTTTCTTTTGGAACCTCCCTGATCTGTTTATATAAAAAATCAACTGCAACGTAACTAGAAGTCTAGCCACTGCATATGTAGCCGTTTCATCAATCCACATTTGTTCAGCTCAGTACCTTACTATCTCCTCTGCCTTATCTTAAGTCCTGGGAATCCCAGAGGTCCTATAAGAGCAAATCAGACAATTCTCGCCTCCTACAGCACTTAAGCTTCCTTCTCTCTAAGTCCTTGCCACTCCTACGTTGCCTTAGAAATAGTGGAGGTCCTAATCAATGTTTTCCAAATATTTTCTTAATTTTGTTGATAATTTGTTGATAATTCTCACCCACTGTCTCTGGTTATTTTGGTTTGTACTTAAATTTTTTTTCTCTACACTTATTTAAGTGAAATCTTGTGAGGGAAAGGAGACAATTACATGAGGTTGGTTTACCACGTTTAATCAGGAGCCTCTGCAGATTTGGATGTGGACAAGATCACACTTATAGCAATGTGCAGCAGAAATAGGGAAGGCAGAACCAAGGCAGAGGGAGCTCCCCCTGCTCCTGTTCACAGTGATCTGCTGGAGTGCACAGGCTGCATTAAATGCCTCTGCATTTTCCCGTCTGGTCATTTTTCAACTCGCTTCAGCCTGGCTTCTGCCTCCATCAGTCCAGTTGAATCTGCCATGGCTGAGTGTACCAGTAACTTCCTGGTTGCTCAACAGAGTAGACACCTATTAGTTTTCATCTCAATTGGCTCAATGTCCACCTTTTCTTTGAGTTCTCCCTCCTTTGGGTTTTTGTGCTTTCTCTCCACTTTCCTTTTAGTTGTTGTTGTTGAATCTTTCACACCCCGCCCTCTGTATCTTTTTCTATTGCTAAATGTTGACGTGATCTAATGTTCTACCTTTTGCCACCTTATATTACACTCTTCATTCTCCTTTAATTTCAGCCCATTTTCCTTTCCTGGTGTAGAGATTGATTTTGAATACACACACACACACACACACACACACATACACTTCTACCAAAACATCTTTTTGATTTTCCACAGACACATTAAACTCAGTACGTTCAAAGCTAAAAACTAAGCTTATTTCCTCACCCGATTTGCTTCTCCTTTATTCTCCGTTATCATAAGTGACCTCCCCATCCTCTGTGCTTTCCATTCTCTCATCCCTCACAGATGATCATTCATTAAATGTTGTTGCTTTTTCCTCCCTAAATCTCTCAAACATTTTTCTCTCTTCTTTAATCCTAAGGGCGAGGCCCTTAGTTCAGGTCCATATCACACTCCTACCTAATTCATGTGACAGACCTAACTTACTTAACTGCCTTCGTTCTACCTCCACTCCAATAATTTCTCTATAGTTCATAATGCCACAAAAGTTTTATGAAACATGTCTAATCACATCACTCTTGCTTTGTCTTAGTTATCTAAAACAACTTGTTATACATAAAAAATTCTCAAAGCTTAGTCACTTAATACAATAAGAAACATTTACTAATCTCATTGTTTCTTTGCCTCAGAACTTTGGGCATTGATTAGCTGGGTATTTCTGGCTGAAGGTCTTTTATTAGATTGCAGTGAAGGTGTCACATGGGGCTGCAGTCATCTAACGGCTTGAATGGAGCTGGAAGATCTGCTTCTAAGATGGCTCATTCCTATAGTTGGCGACTTGATGCTGGCTATTGGCAGGAGGACTTTGTACCTTACCACATGGTCCTCTCTTAGGCTGCTTGAGTGTTCTCACAGCATGACACTGGCTTTCTCTGCAGCGAGTGATCCAGGAGAGAGCCATGCCAAAGCCAATCTTTTGATGACCAAGCCTCAGAAGGAATACTATGCAGCCATAAAAAAACGATGAGTTCATGTCCTTTGTAGGGACATGGATGAACCTGGAAACCATCATTCTCAGCAAACTGACACAAGAACAGAAAATCAAACACTGCATGTTCTCACTCATAGGTGGGTGTTGAACAATGAGAACATGTGGACACAGGGAGGGGAGCATCACACACTGGGGTCTGTCGGGGGAAATAGAGGAGGGACAGCGGGGCGTGGGGAGTTGGGGAGAGATAGCATGGGGAGAAATGCCAGATACAGGTGACGGGGAGGAAGGCAGCAAATCACACTGCCATGTGTGTACCTATGCAACAATATTGCATGTTCTTCACATGTACCCCAAAACCTAAAGTGCAATTAAAAAAAAGAAGTCACATAGCATTGCTTTGTGCCACCTTCTGTTCATTAGAAGTGAGTCATTAAGTTTGGTTCATATTCAAGGGTTGGGGAATTAGGAACCACATTTGGAAGACTGTGAAAAAAATTCATGAGCATATTTTAAGACCATCCCAGATTCTAGAAATCTCTCAATGCCTTTTGCAATATTTCTACCACTTTCTTTATATTCTTATCCTTCAGCTCTGCAAAACTACTCAGAGTTATACAAACTCTCTATGATTTTTTTCTGTGCCTATGCTTTGGGCATACCATTCCCTTTGCTGGGAATATCTTTTTTACTTCTTTACCAAGCTAACTTCTATTTATCCTTCAAAATTGTAACATAAACATAAACCCAGGCATAAATATTATGAAATATTTCCTGATTCTGTACCCCAACTACTTGTCTTCTACCAATTAGATTTAATAGAGAGCACAACCTTTTTTTCTACTTGTTTATTTCTTTTTATCCAGATCTATGATGTTGGGCTAGTATCTTCTATCTCTATATCCCCACTGCTTAGCACAGTTTCTGCCACATTCTAGATGCTGAGGATTTGTAAAACAAAGGTGTGAGTTCATTAATATTAGTGCCTATGATCCACAAAAGCTCCACAAATGAGCAAAATAAATTACTAAGGACTTTAACCAAGTCAGCGACAGTAGGTATGAGAGAGGAAGAATTCAAGAAAAATGCAGTGACTGGATCCAGGAAAGAGAGAGAGAAGAAGGAATCAAGATAATTCAGTGGTGTCTAATTGAGCTATTAAATTAATTAAGAGAAAATAAGAGTCAATTACAGGGGAGAGAGAATCATGAATTCAGTTCTGAAGATGCAGGTTTTAGAACGTGTGATTCTTCTATAGAACTGTCTCAGAGACCTTAGAAAAAGGGTCTGAAAGTCAGGAGAAAGATTACACCTGAGATAAAGGTGAGAGACGCTGTCTATACTTCGTTACTTTCATTGTCCTATATATAGAAAGGACCATAAGAGGTGGGAAAATATTGTCAAGGAGAGAGAGAGAATAAATTTCCTTCCCTAAGGTTATAAGGGTAGAGCAGAAGCTGATAGAGTTGACTATTGCCTCCCCATCCCCATGATGGGTCACTCATGCCAGACATTCTGGCCAACTCCAGGCACCCTCCTCCCTAGCATTGTTCATAAACTACTGTGGCAAAGTGCCAGCCACTCCCTACTCTAATGTAGTGCGTACTACAGATGGTTACAATTTTCAACAGCTATGTCTATGTGCTGAAGCTCAATTCAATTTTATTCATAATTCTGCAGCACCGTTTAGAATTGTTGTTTATAAACTAATCAGGATGTTGGCTTGCCTAGTATTCTTCATGCATCTTAAGTTATGTATTATTGATCTAAAAATTAAAATGTTAGTTTTGTGAACCTGAAAAATAAAACTATTCTCCAGAAGTAATTGGAGTTACTTTATCTATAAGGAATAACCTCTTCAATTAGCATAATGATAGGTAAGAGAGAGGAATGGGTTTCCAAGTTATGCATTTTTCAAAATTAGTCTTTTTCAGCCATCATCTCATGAATAATCAGGGTAATTTGCAAGCCAATTTTAGGAGAAAATAACTTTTTAACACAATTCATTTTTTTCCACCAATATTTTTTTCCAAACCTTGTTTGTTTTTTAAATTTGGAATGCATTTGAGAAAGTTTTCAGATTCTGTTTCCCTCTGAAGAGCCTCTCTGCAGAACCTCTAGGAGATCAGCCTTTGAGTCATCTCAGCAGTTGTAAGAGGAGCAGCTGTGTAAGCCCAAATGAGTCATATCAAAGCATTTTGGTCATTTTATTAGCAATTCGCTCTTTCAAGAGCTAGGACAAGAGGTTAGAATAGATTATGTTGCTTTCAATGTATGCTTCTTCTGCCATTACTTCTCACCTGCCAGTAGAGATGGCTGAAAGCAGACGGCAGCCAGAAGTTTGTCTCCAGCTTCATGTGGAGCATTTCTGCTACACAGGGGCTTTAGGCAAACAGGAGTGTTTATGTCTAAGTCTCTGTCTGACCTCCTCAGTCCATGCCTCGTGGAAGAAGCAGCTTTGCAGTGTATATCCCAGTGAGTTATGTGTGCTCATAAAAACATACTGCAATTCACAAAGCTATCAACTCTTAGTCATGAAACAAAAACACCTGTCAAAAGAGTTTTATTTTAACTTGTTAATGACACCACAAATAGACAGAGGACAATGTCATCATTTCAGGGGACAGTTTTACACAGCAGGCCTCTTCCAGAGGATTCAGGATACTGCAGGCTGCTTCTGGTCACTAATTAGAGAAGCTCCTTTGTGGACACCATAAATCAGTTGTCACCAGAGTACTCTATGCAGGGAAGCTTTGCATCTGTTAACACAGAGGCCAAACTCTATGGCTATTACCACTGGCCATTACCAGTTCCTGGGAATGGCTCATTACTTGGCAGATAACTTTATATTTTCCTCATTGTCCTGAGATGATAGAATGGCTTATTAGCTACCATTTTGCCTGTTGCACTCACAGACACACCCTCCAGTGTTCAAGATCCTGGGATAAGTTTGGAGAGCAATTCACACACATAAAAATATCATCTATTATTGCACCAAATCCCTGAACTCCTTTTGAGAAGTATGGAGTGAGATTTGGGATTTTCAGGCAAATTCTACCTCATTTAGCAGGCCTCACCCAACGTAACAACCCAGCAGAGCCTACTGAACTCAATGTTGGGCCTCTTCTGCTAGGTGAAGACATTCAGCTCTGTTTATAGCTTTCTCTCTCTCTTTCTCTTTTTTTTTTTTTTTTTTGAGACAGAATCTTGCTCTGTTGTCCAAACTGGAGTGCAGTGGCATGATCTCATCTCACTGCAACCTCTGCCTCCTGGGTTCAAGCAATTCTTCTGCCTCAGCCTCCTGAGTAGCTGGGACTACAGGCATGTGCTATACAGGCTAATTTTTGTATGTTTTAGGAGAGATGGAGTTTTGCTATGTTGGCCAGGCTGGTTTTAAACTTCTGACCTCAAGTGATCCACCCACCTCGGCCTCCAAAGTGCTGGGATTACAACATGAGCCACCACACCTGGCCACAGCTTCTCTTTTTTGGGGACCATTTCCCAGCAGGAATGTCAGCAATGGACATGGGATAAGGCACTGTTATGGGCTGAATTGTGTCCCCCCAAAATTCACATGCTTGAAGCCCAGACTCCAAGTGCCTCAGAATGTGACTACATTTGGAAATAGAATTTTTAAAGAGGTGATTAAGTTCAAGCCAGGTCATCAGAGTTCTAATCCTATACGACTCGTGTCCTTGTAAGAAGAGGGGATTAAGGCACAGGATTTAAATATTTTCCATTCAAAGTTAACGTATAGTAACAGCAATATGATTGGTTATAAGCAGTGTTTTTTTGGGGAGGAAAGGTATATTTAACATTCCACATTAAGGATGTAATAGTCAAGGGGTCTTTTATCTCAGTTAAGAAGTTTTTTTTATCTCAGATACAATCTGATCTAGACAGAAACAAGAAAATAAGAAAGGAAGTTAATCCATAACAAAAGGTCAGCAACTAAGAGGTCATGCTCCATGACTTGGTCTTCAAAATAAACCTCACTTAGGGCCTAACAACTTTTAGAAGCCCTAAGTAGACAAACAATCCACTTTCCTTCACATTTCCCCCTTTTATTCAAGATCTTTTGAAGAAACATTGCAGAAAAATCATTTTGTTAGAGAGCAGTGAAGTCCTGCATCCATAGGAGGGCTTATTCCTACAGAGTCATGTCCAGTGAAGGACGGAAATGTTTAATTTGTAAGATGGAAATGTATAAGGTGGAATTACAAGGGAACAGAAGGAAAGTAACTCGGTCTGGTTCAGGTCACATGACCATATTTTCAACAAAAGACACCTTTCTGAGCAATCAATATTCTATTTTTAGTCATGGATCATAGGCAAACTGAAATACAAATCATGAGTAACTTGATAACTAGGAAAATGACAATTGTGCTTATGATTATGATAGTAACTACTTGAAGAATAGGATGAAATAGAGAACTTAGCACCAAGGGTAACCAACTAAACAAACCACTTAGAGGATCAGTTTTTCTCACGTAACCCTTTAGACTTTCTTGTTTTTCTTTCCTTTTAATTTTTTTTTTTTTTAAGCCTATAGCACCCAGTGTTCCGAGGCAGTCTCCCATCCAAGTACTAACCAGGCCTGACCCTGCTTAGCTTCCGAGATCAGATGAGATCGGGCGCGTTCAGGGTGGTATGGCCATAGACTTCTTTTTCTTTTTAATTTTTTTTTTTTTTATGTTTTTCTTTCTAATCAAGTCTCCACTTCCCCAGAGGTGTTAATATAAGTACAATAGGTGCTGTGTGCCACTCCACAGACTCCACCTTTTCCAGCCAATAAATAGTCAGAGGCAATTCTGTTATTTAGTACTACCTGGGCTAAGGAATCCAAAGGGTTTTGTTGAGTTGTAGTGCTTTATGCAGTGTCTTCAGCTTTCTGACCAATAGTGGTTGATAGGTTTGGATTCAGATCTTTAATATAAACTCCAGCATTTGAGATTAGTCCCAAAATGCTTTTCTCTGAGCTACCATCATATCCTGCTAACATAGTCCTGTTAGCTCTAAATGGAGGGAGAAGGGAGTTCATCTACATTCCTACGTAAGGATATGGGAGTTACAAAATGACCTAACGAACATACACCCTCTATTTACCAACTATTCAGGCAATGATGTGCCCAACCTTGGGTAGGCAAATCAGCCCTGATGCCACATACAAATGCATAACCTGGGGAAACACAAGTAATTCCTCGGGGAGTATGTTCATTAATGTCCTCATTAACAGGAAGGGTAGAGATCATCAGATCAAATAAAAAATTTCATTTTTTGCATATTTGCCAGAAGCCACCTGCATGATATGAAATGAAAGAGAGATGTTGGCAGAGCAGGTATTCATTTTTACAGCAGCGCATTTCTTTTCTTTCTTTTTTGAGATGGAGTCTTGCTCCATTGCCCAGGCTGGAGTGCAGTGGCGTGATCTCGGCTCACTGCAACCTCTGCCTCCCAGGTTCAAGCAATTCTCCAGCCTCAGCCTCCCAAGTAGCTGAGATTATAGGTGCGTGCCACCATGCCTGACTAATTTTTGTATTTTTTAGTAGATATGGGGTTTCACCATGTTGGCCAGGCCGGTCTTGAACTCCTGGCCTCAGGTGATCCACCACCTGGGCCTCCCAAAGTGCTGGGATTACAGGTGTGAGCCACCATGCCGGGCCAGCAATGCATTTCTTAATCCAAAATGGCATGGAACGGGGAGAACCAGAGACAAATCCCTTCTGAGTAGGTTTGATAGATAGTTTTAGATAAGGTATAGAAGCATCAGTTTTTGTGGAAAATTGAGATTTGGAAAGTTAGTCCAGAGAGAGATGAATCTAAATATGTAATGGCATTAGCTGTATCTGAAAAATTAGTGACACATTTTTCTAATGACATATATTGGTCATGAATAGATCCAGGAATCATATGGCAGATCCAACAGTTTGGTTTCCTCCAGTAGCAACAATTTGGGAAAGTTTAATCAAAGTATTATCAGGCCATTCCATGCATTGAGACAAAGGAATAACCACAAGGAAAAAAATAAAATCCATTCTTTTCTAGTTGAACTACGCTGCTAAGTACTAAAACAATAATTATCTCAACAGATTAGAATGGGCAACTTCCTATGTTACATAAAATAATAACAATTAACAAAATTTCTGAAGCAATGATAACATTGCTAGTAGATAAGTGTAAGTGTTCATTTAGATACAGGCCTGGTCTGGCATCTTTGGAGTGTTGTCTACCTCAGATGTCTTTTTTTTTCTTAGCCTGGCATCAGTGTTAGTCAAAGATCACCTTCCAGTCCATTCATGAGGCTCAGCATTCCTTAAATGAGAAATGTGGATCCACGAATCTGTGCTTTCTAACTTTGCAGCAAAGGGTTAGTAAGAAGTGTATGATAGGAACCTTTCCACTTCTATTGAAGGGAATTCTTTAGAAGACGTCATTTCCAGTAGACAAAATATTTTGGCTGAAGTCCATGGGTTTAAGGTTCATTGATTTTTGGAGAGTTCACTATAAAAATAATCTTTTGCTAAATTGTATTTTTTTACTTGGTTGTTTCATAAGACCATTATGGCATTATAATGTATCTCCTTTTATTTATGAATTCATAGCTTACCAGGGATAGTTTCATAAATCTATCTGTTATCTCAATTGGAGAAAACTGATGTCTACTAAAAGGGATAGGTCTTAAGCAAAACCAGTGAATGAAATTTTAGCCAAGGAATTTTAAAAGGCTTAATTTATTTTGCCAATTGAGTTTTGATTATTCTGTTTGTGCATTCTTCTAACCTGGATGACAGGGTGATTTGCACCATTCAAATGTTGAAGAATTGGCCAAATATTACGTATTGATTGGACAATTCATCCAGTGAAATGAGTACCTCTGTCACTGTGAAGTTCTAGAAGGGCTCCCCAAGTCAGAAAATTTTTTTTTCCAGGAGAATTTTACTTAACACTGAGGCTGTTGCTCTTCTGCTTAGAAATGCTTCTACCCAATGAGAAAACTAGGACATATTTTTACCTTTGTGATGGATATAGCTGAATAAAATCACTAGAACATATTTTTATCCTTGTGATGGGTATAGCTGAATAAAATACAATGACCACACTTCAAAGGGGACTTCAGGTAAAGGAAAACGTCCTTGATAACACTGTATAGATTTCCCCAGATTATATTTTGGGCAGATATAGCAGCAGCTATAGGTCTTATGAGCTACAGTCATTATCATTATTTCTTCAGCAGCTTTTCAGTTGCTTCAGAGGTTTCCAATAATACTGTTTTACCCAAGAAACCACTGTATAAAGGCTCTAGTGAGTTAAATCATGTACATACATTAAAAATGATTACTGCAATTTAGTAGGAATTATAGGGAAGTCATTTGGCCAATAATATATTTCATCCATGGGGGGAGTATATTTTCCTTTTGTTTTCTAATGTTATTAGAGCTCTGGATTGTGGGGCTTCTTGAAAAGTTAATATAAATTGCTTTTCTTGCCTGGAGATATTTAGAGCAGCCCTCTTTGCTACCTAGCTGATGTCCTTTGTTTTCTGGTATATCAGATTTGGAATTACATGGCATTTTAATAATTTCTGGTGATTTTGGTAATAATATAGCTTCTAATTATTGCAAGATAAAGTGTCCATTTTTAATGGACTGATCAGAAGCGGTCAGGAATCCTCTTTGTTTCCATAGCATTCCAAAGTCACAAGCTACTTCAAGGCATATTGACTGTCTGTGTGAAAATTAGCAGTGACTCCTTTTGCCAATTGACAAGCTCTAATTAATGCTATCAATCCTGCTTGTAGAACTGATGTTGCTTTTGGAAGATAAGCACTTTCTATTTCTTCAGCACTATAGGACACTATAGCATAATTTAATGATAAATTTCAGATTCATCCTTAAAGTAAGATTCACCTGTAAACTACACAACTAGCAGGTGTTAGTAAGGGGAATTTCTCAGAGGTCCATCCTAGGAGAGAAAAGCTGACTAGGTAAGGTCACACAATCATGTGGCATTTCATCTGAAAGTACCAGCAGAAGAGTAACAGGATTTAGATTATGGCACTTAGAGACTGTAATATGACGTACAAATAGAAGTAGGACTTCAGAAGAGTCCAGCCTGGTAACTGAATAATACTAAGGATGGTGTAAATTTAGAAGTGCTTCCAAAATATGTGGAACAGAGACAATGAGGGGAGATCCTATCATTATTTATTCAGTTGATTTTACCAGCAGGGGTTGGTCTCTGTTATCACTCTTACGGAAGGTAGTCCTCCAGCCACTGCATTCAATTGCTGGCTATAGTATCCTACAGGTCGATTTTGACCCTCAGACCCCCATGTTTTAGGGTCAGAATGCTTAGAGCAAGTCCTTAATTTTATATACAAAGAGTGCAAACAGAATATTACAATTTGAATGTCCTAAGGCCAGGACATCTATAAGATCCCTTTTAATTGCTTCTAATGTTAACTGATCTTCTTCCGTCCATTCCAGAGAGTCTAGCTTGTCTTGTTTTAAAAGAGTGTATAAAGGCTGATATTTTAAAGAAAAGTTCAGAATTTAATTTCTGCTATTCCCTACCAGCCCTAGAGATCTTCCTAGTTGTTGGCAGTTTTGAGGATGCGAAAGGCCAATATTCCTTTTACTCTACCTAGACTAAGGAAAAGGTTTTTCTTTCATATTAGGTGACCTAAATATTTTACCTGATTTTTGACAAAACTAAAGGTTTTTTTTGAATTTTTTTTTTAAGGCAATTGTTGTAACAAGTGAATCTCTTATAGAGGTTTGCTTACCTTCTGGACAGAAAAAGTAGATCATCTACATATTATATTCAAGTGGATTTATTTTTAGAAAACTCAACATTTAAGAGATCTGCCTTTAATATTTATGAGAAATGAGTTAGACTCTCAGTATATCCCTGAAGCATATTCATCCATGAATATTGTCTGTCTTCTGAAGTGAAGGTGAAGTGGAACTGGCTATCCTTATAATCAGGAATGCTAAAGAGAGCATTGCACAAATCTATCATGGTAAAGGATTCACTGTCAGATGGAACTGAGTCAACAATGTGTGAGGTTTTGGCACTACTGAATGTTAATGAATGACTATGGTATTAACTGCTCTTAGATCCTATACAAATCTCCATCTTCTATAGTCTGGCTTTTTCATGGAAAGAATTGGAGTGTTTCATGGACTCGTATAGGAAAATATCAAGCCTCTTTTTATATAATCTGAAATTGTAGTGTTATTCCTTCCAAGGCCTCAGATCCTAAGGGGTAGTGCTTAAGGTTCAGAAGAGGCTTTGATGGGTTTATTTAAATTTAATTTGGGGCAGCCAAGATAAGTTTTACAGTGTCACTGGAGAACTTTGACCGTAATTGATCAGGCACTGCTTTGAGCAGTTTCTGTAATTCTTCATTACTCAATAATTCAGCATTCTCCCTGGCAATGTGAAGGGCACTTTATAAATTAGAAGGGTCAAGCTTTAAATTTTCTTTATCTAATGTTTTAAAATTTTCTCTAGTGTTTTAAAATATTCTGTGTCTCCTAGTTCTAAATGTATGTCTTTTTTTGGTAAAAGAAAATGTTATTGTATAATTCTAAATAGTCTCTCCCTATGAGATGGAGGATGGTTGATGGAATCAGGTAGAAAACATAAGCCCTTTGTAGGGGACCTAGTTGAAAAGCCACAGGCTGAGACTTACATGCTGATACAGGAGGATTAGTGACAACCGCCTTTTGAATTGCTTATTTACTCTAAGGAATGGAACCCAGTAATAAGGTGGGATTTATTGCAGATGACATATCAACAAGAGCTTGCCTGTGTTCTCCACTCAAAACAATTTCTATTTTCCATGTATTAGGAAGAAGGAAAAAAAGGTCTCTTTAAGTTCTTCAGAGCATCTCTATTCTTCTTCTTTTTCCTTCATCGTTGCTGTTTCTTCCATCTTAATTTTCTACAATCTTTCTTTATATTTTAAGTTCTGGGGTACATGTGCAGAACATGCAGGTTTATTATATAGCTATACATGTGCCATGGTGGTTTGCTGCACCCATCAACCCGTCGTCTACATTAGGTATTTCTCCTAATGCTATCCCTCCTCTAGCTCCACACCCAGCAACAGGCCTTGGTGTGTGATGTTCCCCTCCCTGTATCCATGTATTCTCATTGTTCAACACCCACTTACGGGTGAGAACATGCGGTGTTTGGTTTTCTGTTTCTGTGTTACTTTGCTGAGAATCATGGTTTCCAGCTTCATCCGTGTCTCTGCAAAGGACATGAACTCATCCTTTTTATGGCTGCAGAGTACCCCATAGTATCTATGTGCCACATTTTCTTTATCCAGTCTATTATTGTTGGGCATTTGGGTTGGTTCCAAGTCTTTGCTGTTGTGAATAGTACTGCAATAAACATACATGTGTATGTGTCTTTATAGCAGAATGATTTATAATCCTTTGGGTATATACCCAGTAATGGGATTGCTGGGTCAAATGGGATTTCTAATTCTAGATCCTTGAGGATCTAGCTTTTGAATTTGTTTGCTCTTGCTTCTCTGGAAGAACTCAAGACTTTATAAAGCATCTAAAAATATTTGTTTTAAATGCTATATCAATACTTGACAATACAAGCTAGACACAAAATACAGTTTCTGATCCCTGTCTGAAATTCTTCTGAAGATCCGCTGATCCCCTTTTCCACGGAAGCTAAGGGAATGGTTCTTGCTGGTTTAGTTTATCTTCTCTGTGATCCACATGGCTTTGTCCTGTGAGTTCTGAGGCACTTTAGAATGTCTTCTTCCAAACACAGATCTCTAGTCCTAAGTCTTTATTAGCGTGTTTCTCTGCAATGTTTTGCTTTCCTCCAATGGCCCTGAAACATGTGGCTGTGATTTTGCTGCTGCAGCTCGCTGAGATTTCAAGCTGAGCTTTCTGAACCTTTATCTATGTTCTCTCTGGCACCTGCCTCTTCCCTGTTCTTTTTGTGATGAGATGTAGTGTTTGGTTTTCTGTTCCTGTATTAGTTTGCTGAGAATAATGGTTTCCGGTTTCATCCATGTCTCTGCAAACAACATAAACTCATCCTTTTCATGGCTGCAGAGTATTCTATAGTTCATATGTGCCACATTTTCTTTATCCAGTGTATCACTGATGGGCATTTGGGTTGGTTCCAAGTCTTTGCTGTTGTGGATAGTGCTGCAATAAACAAATGTATGTGTGCATGTGTCTTTATAGTAGAATGATATATAATCCTTTGGGTATATACCCAGTAATGGGATTGTAACTGGGGGACAGGGTGCAGGGTTCAGTTCCCTCCTCATTCTGATGTACCCATGTCCTTGGCCTCTCTTCCCCAGGAATGGGGGAAGGGGCCTTGGAGGCCCAGTGAGCTTACCATTGGAATAAATATCTTGGACCCAAAGAGTTTAGCAGAGAGCCATTTATTAGGCAGAAAGAGACAGAGAAAGAGAGAAAGAGCAAGAGAGCTCCCAGGCTACCATGAGAGGGGCTCCAACGGAGGAATCTGCACAGGTAAGGGGCCGGGGGATTTTAACCCCGAAGTTATTCCTGCCCCATTCATGTTCTCATCCAATGAGAGGAGTTCATTTAAACTTCCTCTGGAGTGGCTGATCTTCAACTCTGATACTAGATTGGCTGTTAGGTCCGCAACAGAGGCCCTTTCTCCCAGAGATTTTCGTGGGCTTTTTAAACAAAGGAGCACACCTCGAATTTTTACCTAGCCCCTGTGGGGAAAGTCACACAAAGAACTTTAGGTTCCTTGGTGAGGACGTGGTTGGAGGCATGGCGTTGGGAAGCTCTTGCCTTTGAAACCACACCCCTTGTGGACCTGGAAGAAAGATTTTTTCCTTAACCCAGCCCCTCAGGATTGCTGGGTCAAATGATGTTTCTAGCTCTAGATCCTTAAGAAATTACCACACTGTCTTCCACAATGGTTGAATTAACTTACACTCCCACCAACAGTGTAAAAGCACTCCTATTTCTTCACATCCTCTCCAGCATCTATTGTTTCCTGACTTTTTGATGATCGCCATTCTACCCGGTGTGAGATGGTATCTCATTGTGGTTTTGATGCACCTAATACAGGAGCACTCAGATTTATAAAGCAAGTTCTTAGAGACCTACAAAGATACTTAGACTCCCACACAATAATAATGGGAGACTTCAACAGCCTACTGTCAATATTAGACAGATCAATGAGACAAAAAATTAACAAGGATATTCAGGACTTGAACTCAGCTTTGGACCAAGTTGACCTAATAGACATCTACAGAACTCTTCACCCCAAATCAACAGAATATACATTCTTCTCAGCACCACATCACACTTATTCTAAAATTGGACACATAATTGGAAATAAAACATTCCTCAGCAAATGTAAAAGAATGGAAATGGTAACAAAGTCTCTCAAACCACAGTGCAATCAAGTTAGAACTCAGGATTAAGAAACTTACTCAAAACTGAACAACTACTTAGAAACTGAACAACCTGCTCCTGAATGACTACTGGGTAAATAACAAAATTAAGGCAGAAATAAATAAACTATTTAAAACCAATGAGAACAAAGACACAATGTACCAGAATCTCTGGGACACAGCAAAAGCAGGGTTTAGATGGAAATTTATAGCACTAAATGCCTATAAGAGAAAACAAGAAAGACATAAAATCGACACTCTAACATCACAATTAAAGGAACTAGAGAAGCAACAGCAAAAAATTCAAAAGCTACCAGAAGACAAGAAATAACTAAAATTAG
>NW_016107460.1:2490017-2523947 GCF_001604975.1 Cebus imitator | reverse complement strand
ATTTTTTTGTATTTTTAGTACAGACAGAGTTTCACCATGTTGGCCAGGATGTCCTCAATTTCTTGACCTTGTGATCCGCCGCCTCAGCCTTCCAAAGTGCTGGGATTACAGGCATGAGCCACTGTGCCCGGCTGCTTTTGTGTCTTAACAGACATTGAAGTGCTTTCCATTCAGTACAGAGAAGATGCCTTTTAAATGACTGTATTATTTTTTGCATATGGATGTACCATAATCTATTTAAGGACTTTTTAATTGATGGTCATTTAAGTTGCTTCCAGACGTTTGCTATTGTTGGAAATGCCTCAGTGTAAACCTTGTACATAATCATTTGGTGCATGTGCAAACTAAAGCGATTCTTCTTGAAAAAATAGTTTAAACATCCCTTTCACACTATGGAAGATAGTTTGGCAACTTCTCAAGGATCTAGAACTATAAATACTATTTGACCCAGCAAGCCCATTACTGGGTATATACCCAAAGGATTATATATCATTCTACTATAAAGACACATCCACACATGATTGTTTATTACAGCACTCTCCACAACAGCAAAGACTTGGAACCAACCCAAATGCCCATCAGTGATACACTGGATAAAGAAAATGTGGCACATATATACTATGGGATACTCTGCAGCCATAAAAACGATGAGTTCATGTTGTTTGCAGAGACATGGATGAAACCGGAAACCATCATTCTCAGCAAACTAACACAGGAACAGAAAACCAAATACTACATCTCATCACAAAAAGAACAGGGAAGAGGCAGGTGCCAGAGAGAACATAGATAAAGGTTCAGAAAGCTCAGCTTGAAATCTCAGCGAGCTGCAGCAGCAAAATCACAGCCACATGTTTCAGGGCCATTGGAGGAAAGCAAAACATTGCAGAGAAACACGCTAATAAAGACTTAGGACTAGGGATCTGTGTTTTGGAAGAAGACATTCTAAAGTGCCTCAGAACTCACAGGACAAAGCCATGTGGATCACAGAGAAGACAAACTAAACCAGCAAGAACCATTCCCTTAGCTTCCATGGAAAAGGGGGATCAGTGGATCTTCAGAAGAATTTCAGACGGATCAGAAACTGTATTTTGTGTCTAGCTTTTATTGTCAAGTATTGATACAATATTTATAACAAATATTTTTAGATGCTTTATAAAGCCTGGAATTCTTCTAGAGAAGCAAGGGCAAACAAATTCAAAAGCTAGAAGAGGAAAAGAAATAACTAAGATCAGAGCAGAACTGAAGGATATAGAGACAGGAAAACCCCTTTAAAACATCAATGAATCCAGGAGTTGGTATTTTGAAATGATTAACAAAATAGATAGACCACTAGTCAGACTAATAAAGAACAAAAAAGAGTTCTCCTTGAAGAGGTCCTTTACGTTCCTTGTTAGTTGTATTCCTAGGTATTTTATTCTCTTTGTAGCAATTGTGAATGGCAGTTCATTCTTGATTTGGCTCTCTTTAAGTCTGTTATTGGTGTATAGGAATGCTTGTGATTTTTGCACATTGATTTTGTATCCTGAGACTTTGGGGAAGTTGCTTATCAGTTTCAGGAGACTTTGGGCTGAAACGATGGGGTCTTCTAGATATACAATCATGTAGTCTGCAAATAAAGACAATTTGACTTCCTCCTTTCCTGTTTGAATACCCTTTATTTCTTTTTCTTGCCTGATTGCTCTGGCTAGAACATCCAATACTATATTAAATAGGAGTGGTGAGAGATGGCATCCTTGTCTAGTGCCAGATTTCAAAGGGAATGCTTCCAGTTTTTGCCCATTCAGTATGATATTGGCTGTTGGTTTGTCGTAAATAGCTTTTATTATTTTGAGATACGTTCTGTCAATACCTAGTTTATTGAGGGTTTTAGCATAAAGGGCTGTTGAATTTTGTCAAAGGCCTTCTCTGCATCAATTGAGATAATCATGTGGTTTTGTCTTTGGTTCTGTTTATGTGGTGAATTACATTTATAGACTTGCATATGTTGAACCAGCCTTGTATCCCTGGGATGAAGCCTACTTGGTCATGGTGGATAAGCTTTTTGACGTGCTGTTGCAATCAGCTTGCCAGTATTTTATTGAAGATTTTTGTATCTATGTTCATCATGGATATTGGCCTGAAGTTTTCTAAGCAAAACCATTCAGGACATAGGCGTAGGCAAGGACTTCATGACCAAAACACCAAAAGCATTGGCAACAAAAGCCAAAATAGACAAATGGGACCTAATGAAACTCCACAGCTTCTGCACGGCAAAAGAAACAGTCATTAGAGTGAATCGACAACCAACAGAATTGGAAAAAATTTTGCAGTCTACCCATCTGACAAAGGGCTGGTATCCAGAATTTACAAAGAACTAAAACAGATTTATAAGAAAAAAACAAACAAGCCCATTCAAAAGTGGGCAAAGGATATGAACAGACACTTTACAAAAGAAGACATACATGAGGCCAACAAACATGAAAAAATGCTCATCATCACTGGTCATTAGAGAAATGCAAATCAAAACTACATTGAGATACCATCTCACGCCAGTTAGAATGGCGATCATTAAAAAATCTGGAGACAACAGATGCTGGAGAGATGTGGAGAAATAGGAACACTTTTACACTGTTGGTGGGAGTGTAAATTAGTTCAACCATTGTGGAAGGCAGTGTGGCAATTCCTTAAGGACTTAGAAATAGAAATTCCATTTTACCCAGCAATCCCATTACTGGGTATATATCCAAAGGATTATAAATCATTCTACTATAAGGACACATGCACACGAATGTTCATTGCAGCACTGTTTACAATAGCAAAGACCTGGAACCAACCCAAATGCCCATCGATGATAGACTGGACAGGGAAAATGTGGTACATATACACCATGGAATATTATGCAGCCATCAAAAATGATGAGTTCGTGTCCTTTGTAGGGACATGGATGAACCTGGAAACCATCATTCTCAGCAAACTGACACAAGAGCAGAAAATCAAACACTGCATGTTCTCACTCATAGGCGGGTGTTGAACAATGAGAACACATGGACACAGGGAGGGGAGCACTACACACTGGGGTCTGTTGGGGGGAAATGGGGGAGGGACGGGGTGGTGGGCAGGTGGGGAGAGATAGCATGGGGAGAAATGCCAGATATAGGTGAAGGGGAGGAAGGCAGTAAATCACACTGCCATGTGTGTACCTATGCAACAATCTTGTATGTTCTTCACATGTACCCCAAAACCTAAAATGCAATAAAAAAAGAACAAAAGAGAGAAGAATCAAGTAGATACAATAAAAAATCATAAAGGGATATCACCACTGATCCCACAGAAATACAAACTACCATCAGAGAATACTACAAACACCTCTATGCACATAAACTAGAAAATCTAGAAGAAATGGATAAATTCCTGGACACATACACCCTCCCAAGACTAAACCAGGAAGAAGTGGAATACCTGAATAGACCAATAGCAAGTTCTAAAATTGAGACAGTAATTAATAGCCTACCAACCAAAAAAAAAGCCCAGGACCAGATGGATTCACAGCTGAATTCTACCAGAGGTACAAAGAGGAGCTTGTATCAATGCTTCTGAAACTATTTCAAGCAATACAAAAAGAGGTACTCCTCCCTAACTCATTTTATGAGGTCAGCATCATCCTGATACCAAAAGCTGGAAGAAACACACACACAAAAAAGAAAATTTCAGGCCAATATCCCTGATGAACATTGATGCAAAAATCTATAATTTTTTTTAGAGTGGCTGGATTTCTTGCAATAATTGCAAAACAGAGGGTTAGGTTCATTTGGAGATTTATAGGGACATTTTAGAGACCCAGACTGGATACGTAGTTGTTTCAACTATAAACTCAGAAATTTATTAGCCCTACTCTTTTGTTTGGACTCTTTCTCTTTCTTCTTTAGCTAAGGTAGAAGACAACTGATTGCCAAGATTAAACAAATTGTGGGTTTGAGAAGTAGACCTACTACGGTATTGTGTTGTTGCTATTAATGCTAATTCCTCATCTAACCCATTTATGAAATTGGAATTGAGGAGAGTATCATTTTAATGATTAGCATAACTCACTTCAGATAATTCTGAATATTGTTTAAATATTTTTTTAAATCTCTCAAAAATATGTCACTGACTCATTTGAATTTTGCTGACATCATTATGTTTTATTCTAGCAAACTCTATTTGAAAGACTAAAGAGATGTTACCAAGTAAAGATTTAGCGATATCGTGGGCATGTTCACAATTCGTTTCTGAAAATTTCTGAGAGTCTCCCAAGGAGTTTCTCCAATTTTCCTTAGCTATCCAATGTTTAGCTCTACTTTCTGATACTAACATGTGAATTGATTAATATGAATTAATCATGAGCTTGAATGTTCAGTTCAAATTAGCCTACAAAACTAATAGAGTCCTTGTGAGGGTCAAGAATTCTGTAATTATTCCTTTTAGTTGTGCCTTTGACCATGGTTAATAAACCAAAGCAGGTTATCCACCACCAGACACTGGCTGTTCCCAAAATGGAGCCAAAACAGCAGGTGTTGGAGTAGGAGGAAAAGACAAGGTGGAAATGGGCAAGGGATTCCAGACCATGAAGGATAAAGAGAAGCAGGAGCTAAAGGAGGAGGAGAAATTTGTAGCAGTCTTTTTAAATACAGGAATTGTTTAAGAGAATCTTTTGTTTCCTTCCTGAAGAGAAAGAACTTTATCAGCATCCCTTTTGGAAGTTTCCAAATACCTTTGAAAACAATTTTCACAATTGTTCTATTTCAGAGCCAACTTTTTCTAATTAAGCATGCAAGTTAACTACTTTAGGCATTTTAAAGTTACTGCATTTTGACCATTGTAATTTGGGTCATCAGGAGTTATGTGTGACCAATTTTCTAAATATTTGCATGAAAATGCACTATAGTTATTAAACACAAATCAAGCTGAAGTTTCTAATGGTGGATCCTCATTAAGAAGGAAGAGTTCATTTTAGATGCACTGTTGCCCATAATTCAGTGCTTTCCTTCCTGAATGACCAAAATGCTTGGAAAAGGTGCTTTGAGTCAAGTGTGCTGCTTGTGGGGATGGCGCCTCAAGGTGTCACCCTTGAGTCATTTCTTCCCTCTTAAGTGTCTCAGCAATCCCAAGAAACTTTGGCACTTTCCGCGCTAGGTGATCAGTCCTTCATGTGTGCTTGCTGAATTAAGTGAGGCTACCTTTATGTTCTTCTTAAGGGATTTCGTATGACATCATTACTCATCATGACTGACTAACTCTGGCACTCACATTTAGACCTAAACCACCTAAGGTACCATCCAGCAGTGAGGAATGGTGTCTCTTATCTTTGGGACTTATTTTGTCCCCTTACAGAGAGCCTGTTATACTTCCGGTCATTCACAAATAAAGTTTGTTTGTCAATTGAACGAAGCTTCAGAACCTGGCCGGTTTTAAATACTATACGCTTTTCCCACAGGCCACAAAGATTCACTTCTTTTCACCACATCTTTTCGAAGGGAAACTATCTCTGTACCAAAACTTTGAATGACAGAAGGTTTATAAAAACTCTAAGGAATAATTGAAGACACATCTTCACAGAAAGTGAAAGTCAGAAATCTGCTATTAGAATCTCTAGGCAATAGCAAATGAATATCCTACCTTGCAACAGAACTTTAATTCCAGCCCCACTGAGTTAGGAACCTATAGCTTGAATGAAGTCTGAATCCTCAGGCAAGCTGGGAATATTGGAATCCAAGAGGCACCTTACCAGGGATTCCTGTTAACTCTGGTGAGGATGGAAGATATATCAGTTGTGCTGGTATCAAGGATCTGGCTGCTGGTGAAATGACGGGGAAAGTCCCCTTCAGTTCCCTTCATAGTTGCTAATTTTTCAACCTTAAATCAGGATTCAGGCAATATGATTAAATATTGAGTTTATTCAAGCACAAAGTTTGAGGATAGTCACTGTTAAGGACATATGGGGTCATGCACTGAAGAGGAGGAGCTTGAGGGCTGTTTGTATAGGCAAAAGCTGGGGAAACAGAATAGGGTCTCAACATTTTCCATGCAAGGTTAGTGCATAGTTACAGCAATTTGATTGATGATAGGCAGTGTTTCCTTTTGGGAAAGGAATATTAACATTCCACATTAAGGATGTAATGGTCAAGGGGTCTTTTACCTTAGTCAAGAAGCCTGTTGTCTCAGGTACCATTTGGTCTGAGCTGCGACAAAAAAACAAAAAAACAACTAAATAAATAAATAAGGAAGAACGTTAATCTAAAAAGGTCAGTAAATAAGAGATCATGCTTTGTGACTTGGTCTCCAAAGTCAACCTTGCTCAAGGCCTAACAACTTTTAGAAGCCCCAAAACAGACAGATTATCCATTTTCTTTCACAATAAAGAGAAATTTATCTTTCATGGAAATTTATTGCATGATTTATTTCAGTACAGTAGACAACAGTCTCCATTTGTTAATCTCACATTTCCCACAAGAAGGCAAAATTTATTGCCAGTCTGGTAAATGTTAAGAGGTTTTAGGTCCACAAAGGGAAATTTAACTAAGGGTTTCCCAGAAGCCGTGAATATCAAAAATGAGAAAAGTTTTACATAAAACCTTTCTATAGGATGTTTCAAAACACCACCAAAGTAGTCATCGTGGGAAAAAAATGAGAATTTATTGGACTTCATTATACCAGTTGTATGGTATAATAGTCTTTTTATTTTGAATTATACCTTGTGGGTATTGGGATGGGTTAGAGGGGAGTCCCACAGTCTAGCCCAGAGCTTGGTAAAGGTCTTCATGTGATCATATGTTGTTGAGTCATTATCAAATAGATAATTCCAAATCACTTAACATTCTTTCTTTCTTTTTTTTTTTTTTTTTTTTTTTTTTTTGAGACAGAGTCTTGCTCTGTCACCAGGCACCAGGCTGGAGTGTGCAGTGGCACAGTCTTGGCTCACTGCAATCTCTGCCTCCTGGGTTGAAGCAATTCTCCTGCCTCAGCCTCCTGAGTAGCTGGGACTAGAGGTGCATGCCACCATGCCCAGCTAATTTTTGTATTTTTCAGTAGAGATGAGGTTTCACCATGTTGCCCAAGATGGTCTCAATCTCTTGACCTCGTGATCTGCCCGCCTCGGCCTCCCAAAGTGCTGGGATTACAGGTGTGAGCCACCACGCCCAGCCAACATTCTTAAAATAATAGTTTTCTTATAGAAGAAAAGGTATGATTAAAATGCACATGGACTATAGGAAGAGAAAAGTGGGTCATTCACTGGCTGGCTGGGGTCAGGGCCTGCACATGAGAAACAGACACTCAAGGCAGTTGGGCACATTAGAACAGAGATTCTTCAGACCAAATGATGAGAATCTTGTTCTCAAGTACCATATGTTTTAGTAAAGACCTGCACTATCACCCTAATAAATAATTTTCATTATTATTAAGAACAGATTAAAGTAATACTGACTTATAAACGAATTTTCCAAAGAAACAGATAACACCATAAAAGAATAAAATTGTAAAAAGATCACCACAAGACCACAATTATTTCCAAAATATGGACTGTTAATGCGAAGTCCCATCACCAGGGTCTGCTTCTGTAGCTTCCTTCCTTGAAGTTTCTTCCACCAGCACATGGTTGTTGAATCCTTTAAAACTGAAAATGAGCGTCTCAGCTAATATCACTGTGAGGGTTTAAAATATAAGAACGCTAAGGGTTTAAAATATAAGAACGCTAATATTCTCTAGTGCTTATTACATATAGACAACTTCTAAATGCTTTATACTGATTTATTTAATATTGCCTGTTCAAGGTAGCTACCAACTATTATTATCCATTATACAAATGTGGATATGAAGGTACAGAAAGAAAAAGCAACATGCTGAAAGGCACACAGCTGGGAAGAGGCAGAATCGCTAACTGAACCCAAGCAGTCTGAATCCAGAGTCCACTCTCTTAACACTTAGCTTTCAGTAGGTGTAAGACCTGGATAGTCTTTAGCAATCATGATAATACACTTTAGATTTTCTGGGTCATCCTGTTTTCAACCTTTCTGATCACTGAACCTAAATAAATTCAGATATTTTGGACTTTTTTTGTCACATACAAATATGTTTGTAAATGTATGTAGACATTCCAGCCACCAAATACTTCAATTTTAGGTGTCCCATTAAAGCTAGCTCTATAGTTTGGATTATGTACCTTTATACAAATAAAATGTTTAGACTCAGCCGCTCTGGACCTTAGTCTTTTCATCTTTAAAGTGAGGGTGTTGCTTGCACTTGCATGTTCATCACAGCACTATCCACAACAGCAAAGTCACGGGACCAACTTAGGCTGGGACCATCAACAGTTGACTGAATAACCATCAGTTAGTCATGGAACCATCAGCAGTTGACTGCACAACCACCACTTAGTCATGGAACTATCAACTGTTGACAGGATAGAGAAAATATCACACACACACACACACACACACACACACACACACCCCATGGAATACTACACAGCCATAAAAAGAATGAAATCATGTTCTTTGCGGCCACATGGATGGAGCTTGAGGTCATTATCCTAAGTCAGATAACTCAGAAACAGAAAGTAAAATACTACACCTTTTCACATATAAGTGGAAGATAAACAATGGGTAAAGATAAATAAAATAATAGACATTGAGGATTCCAAAAGCAGGGAGGCTGGGAAGGGAATGAGGGTTGAAAAATAACCTCTCATGTATGATGTTCACTATTTGGGTAACAGATACACTAGAAACTCAATCTCACCAGTATGAAACATACACATCTAACAAACATGGAAATCTCCCCCCTGTATTTACAATTAAATTACATTTAAACGATGGCAATGGACTAGATGTACTTCCAATGTCATGATTACATTTAACATCTGTCAGTTGTATCCAGGTTTAGTCTCATTTTTGCTGAAATAGCATGTCATCAGCCTTCCAGGAAATGATTGTGAAAATCCATTCATATACTCTGAGGATCAGCATAGCACATTCCTAGAGGTAATTGCATCTGCTCAAATCAATGAGTCATTGGCCATTTGTAATTCTCCATGGGTTAATTACTAACACCATTGTTGAGACTGTAACATGTTTTGTTTGTGTTTAGAGAAATGTTTTTGTGGTTTCAATCTTAATTTGGCAGCAGCTGACATGAATTCAAACCATACATTATACTCATTGGTCTTTCACAACTGCCATTTCCCCCAGGCAGCCTGATTATCCTACCCATGAAAACAGTAGAGTGCACCTAGCTTGTAAGATAGCAGATGAACAGTACTCAGTGAATAAGCTTTATGGACTAAATGGGGCGTGAGGTTCATCGTGCTCCCTATCACAGTCAAGAGGACTCGAAACAGGAAGAAATATGTCATTTAAATAAACTGGAAGAGATAAAAGAAGCGTTCAAAATCACTCAGCCAGTTAAAACCAATTTAACACCTTTGTTGAGTTTAGGAGCTTACTGCTTAAAGTATTCTGGCAGATTAAATATCCAGACGGTGGGCAAAAAGAAAGGAAATGATACCTATGAGTATTTAACATGTGCCAGACATTGTGCAGAACCTCACTGTAATAATAAGATAACAACACACGTTTTTTGTATTCTAACTGCTTTACATGTCTTAACTCATTTAATCCTCGTATCAACTCCAAGGGGTAAATATAATTTTAACCCTATTTTTTATTGCTTTTAATTTTATAAGAAACATAAACGGCAGCCAATACTGAACTTACTTTTCAGATAAGGACACTGTGTGTCAGAGTTTATAATTTGGTCATGGTTTCATAGCTAATAAATACCTAATGCCAAACTCACACCCTTCTCTGTTGGACCTCAAAGTTGTGTTTTCCCCTGACTTAGCAAGAAGCCTGCTACATTTGAAAAGCTCAGCATTTTGTCATATATCTGAGAATTTCCACATTGGAAGGGACCTCAATGATCCCAATCCTATTGCTTTTACTTCATAAGAAACCACTGGTGTCTTCAAATGATTAAGCTTAAGGGCAAATGGTTAACTGGTCTGAAACCTAGGTCCTTGACTTCTTGGTCTAAATCACCTCCTTTACTTCTGTAATTCCTAGTCCATAGGATGCACACAGTTCTAAAACAATGAGTTTCAAGTTGGGATGTGCATCAGAGAGTTTACCTGTGGGACTTTTTAAAAACACAGATTCCCTAGCACCACCATAGACCTACTGAATCCAAGTTACCTAGTAGTCAACAAATATGTGATTCCGATGTGACTATAACTTCACACACAGTTAATGTAATTACTTGCTCTAAGTTCTAATTTTAAGAAAACTTATTGCCATCAGAATTACTAGGGGCTGGGTTTCAAGTCATACTAAGACTCCAATACAACAGGCAAGTGGAGAAGGAAAGAAGTCAGATCAAAAACTGCAGGTTCTGACTCAGCTGTAGATTCAGATGTAGAGCTGGCCCCTGAATGGAGTGGCCAGAAGCCCATGGGGGCAAGGTGAACAATGCAGGTGAGATTTGGCTGTCTCAGAGGTCTTTAGGCAGTAAGATGCTTGACATCAGGCAGGAGGCAAGATTGCAGTTCTGCATAGTTGGAGTTAAAACAGGTCCCTAACCAGACATAGTGATCACAGGAAGAGTGTCCATATTCTGAGAAAAGGGGCTGGCAAAGGGTACAGTAGTTACCAGGACTTCAGTCATATAACCTAGGGTTTGGAGAAGGCTGTCAGCCCCATGGAAAGTTTTTAGTATTAATAAGGATCCAAGCCAAAACTCATTTCTCTTTTCTTCACTTAAGCATCCATTTCTTCATTTAAGTATCTATTGATCACCTCTTAGCCCAGTCACTAGAGTCACTAGGCTTACATATTCTATCTCTGTAATGCTGATTATTCATTCTTTCTTCACTATCCAGAAAATTCAAACATTCTTTCCATATTTTAAAGATCCCCCACGTTGTGATTTAAAGGACACATGGAAGCCAGATACTCCCTCTAGCAGAGGTTTGCAGGTCATAATCTAGTCCCCTTCAATCAAAGGCCAACCAGAGCTCCAGGCTCTCTGCTAGGCACTGGAGATTTAAAGGTCATCATAACTGTACCACAGGAAGAAAAAGGAAGACACCATATTTGGGACTTAGTCTGTACCAGACCTCAGTGGTATGGTGCCTTCTAATGCACAGACCACTTTAGTCAGAACCAGCTGGGGGCTATGCAGGGTTGAGTGTGTGTGCATCCAACATCAGTATCAGCTGACCAGGGAAGGGAGGCATTGACAATAATATAGGAGACTAATTATATGCTGTTGTAGGTATGTATTGTAGCACAACTGTCACAATCAGTAAAATATGTCTAGTGACTAGGATGTAAAAGGGAAAGGGGGGAATTTTTTTTTTTTTTTTGACACAGTTTTGCTCTTGTTGCCCAGGCTGGAGTGCAATGGTAGGGATGTCAGCTCACTGCAACCTCCACCTCCTGGGTTCAAGCAATTCTCCTGCCTCAGTCTCCTGAGTAGATTACAGGAGCCCACTGCCACCACACTGAACTAATTTTTTGTATATTTAGTAGAGATGGGGTTTCACCATGTTGGCCAGGCTGGTCTCAAACTCCTGACTTCAGATGATCCGCCCACCTCAGCCTCACAAACTGCTGGGATTACAGGCATGAGCTGCTGCACCCAGCTGGGATCTTCCTTTTTAAGTGCACAGACTGGAAGTCACGCACGTCACTTCTAAGCACGTCGCACTGACCAGAGCTTAGTCACATCTCACTGCAAGAGAGCCTGTGAGTTACAGGCTTTGGCTGGGCATACCCATGAGCTCTTTGTTATATTATGTTGCCTATTGAAAAGTAAAATTTTTAAAGGAAAAAATATGTCTATAAGCAACTTGGGTTTTAGAATCTCCATCCTAGCTTTTGAGAATTTGGGAACTTTTATCTCTCCAGCTTAGCCAGACTCTCTAGTTCATGTAATAGGACACTCCTATTCTATCTTATTCCTTGCAAGCTGCATATGATGTATCTTAATATATTGTACCACCTGCTATCTGGTTGGCTTATGGCTACTCTTTGATCTATACTTGTATTTATTCTACTTGGAGAAAGGTATACTCTTTATAGGACCGGAATGGTGGAACTTGTGATGATTTCTACAGGCTCTGCCTGTAGCCACTTAGGAAGCAGAAGGTGAATCCAAACGGAACCTTTTTCAGCCAAGACCCACAGACCCTTGTGTGCCAAATGTGGTTAATAGGATACATTTTGGGAAAATTTACTGAGTCCTCTACTCATAAAACCATTGTTAAATATTATATTGTAGTTAAGCTTTCTATGCTTTCTTTCATCTTTGAGAAGGCTATATTAGAAGTTATAAATTTCTCTTTATTTAAAGTGTTACATACCTTTACTGGAGTTCACCTACATTTAAGCTTAGACTCGAAATATTATGGAGATGAGAAGAACAAGAGAAACTGAAGAGCTTGGCTGCTCAGTTGGTAACCTTGTTATTTCCTAAGGACAATTAAGTTGCACAAATCTATGGCGTACTTCTAACAAAAGTCAACAGGATCTTACATTATAAATCTTGTACACCAATTGTACTAGATGCTAACCATTCTTTTTGGTGGGCAACATCTGAACCTCATTATAGTTTAGGAATTCTTTACCTGTTTTCTGATTGGACATGGTGAGCCAGAGGTAGCCACTTTTAAAGATGTGCTTGTAAGATATTTGCATATCAAACCTATAGGGAACAAACCTGAAAAAAATTCAGGGACTTGCCACCTCAGTGAAGTGGTACATCTAAATACTCCTTCTAACATAAAGGATAACTGTTGCATCTGAATCTCAAAGATATCAGGCCCTGTGCATGCTACCTTTAGGGGCGTATTTTTGTAAACATAATTAAATTGAGGATCTTGAGATGAGATAGTTAGCCTGAATTATTAAGGTGAGTTCTATCTGCCATTGCATGTTATTACAGAAAGTCAGAGGGAGATTTGACAAATACACGCGGAAAAGGTAATATAAAGATGGAGGTGGAGATTGGCGTGATGTGGCCACAAGCTAAGGAATGCCTGCAGCCACCAGGGTGGCATCCTAGAAACTAGAAAGTGGGGAGTGTGACCCTGCTGACACTGACTTTGGTCTTTTGGGCTCCAGAACTATGACAGAATAAATTTCTGTTGCTTTATGCCACCAAGTTTGTGATAATTTTTTCCAGCAACCACAGGAAAAGAAAGGAGATTTTACTGCAGTGGTCACTGAAATACCAGATACCAGCAGCTCACTTTCCCAGTCTCCCTCAGAGTGAGGGCATAAACATGTGCTGGTCAGATGCATTCTAAAATTTGAGCCAGGTATATCTCATACAAAACTCTGGGGCTGTAGAAAATCCTCCCTATGGCAGCAACGTAGATTACATTAAGATGGATCTTCTGGAAGAGCAGTGTCAGGCAGGTCAGTGCTGTGGAGAGAACCTCTGGCTGCACAGCCTTCATCTAAGCCTGGTTCACCTGACCACCTGGTAATTCTGTAAGCTACAAATGTCCATTCAATATGTCACCTTTCTGTTTGTGCTGAAATAACTTGGTTTCTGTTATTTAACTAAAACCCTGACTAATACATGGCCTCGCCTTTAATGTGGTTAATTTCCTAAAACTTTGCCCTTCTCTCCCTTTCTTTCATTTTCTCAACATATAGATGTAGGTACAGATGTAAATATACAGGCATAGATATAGGTATACACACACATACAAATTTGATTCTTCCTTCTTTGAAAAGAAGATCTGAAAGGCATACCAAATATGTTTTTTGAGTATATGCATTAAAGCCTCCCCACATCCCCCTTCATGCCCATCTTTGCCTTCCTCTCTGTTTTTATTTTCACTTTTTTAAGGAAGATTCATGCTGCCTTCACATCCTACTGGTAGCACATTTCAGTACTTATCACACAGTTTTGGTTCAATAGTTACTTGATTATATTAAGCAATGTTCTGAATAGTAAAATTGATTAACTCAAGCCTTTTTGACAGTTGCTTTAAATCATGAACCAAAGTGATTCAATTTATCTCAAAACCACCTCAGTTTGGGGTGTATTTGTTGCATCTGTTAAATTGATCATGAAAGGCTTTCAGTGAAAATCTTCATTTCATGCTATATTCTGTATGCCTGTTTCCTTTAAGGCTTACATTGAAGCAAAGCTGTATTGAAGTGCTTTAAAAATATCATTTCATGAGTAATATGTCTGAGATAGAATTTCTGAATCTATTTGCAAAGCTGCCATCAATCTGTCACCTCAAAATATTTTCCCTAGCTGTTCCCACATTTACCAATGTTATTGCCATAGAACTCACAAAGTGATTTTGTTGAATGAATGAATGTTAAGCACATGATGACGATGCTTATCAGAAGCTTGAAGATGTACTGGGAAGAGAGGAAAGCTGAAAGTATCACTGTGAGGATGAGCAAGCCCTCCAAACTGAGTCCTGTTGAGAACACAACGCAAACAGAGATAGGACAGAATTAAGGGGCTTGCAAGAAAATGGGAGAGAGAAAATATTGAGTGGTTCAGAAAGAAAGAAAGAAGCCAGGCTTCTGCCCAAAATGGGTAGATAGTAAGAATGCCAATGGCAGTTTTTACTAGTAACTTTTCTGACTATTTCATTTCCCTCACTGAATTAGCTGTACTTGAGCTTTTGCAAAGAATAGAACAAGGAAATACCAAACAGAAAAAAATGGCTTATGGTACAAAGCAGTTTTTTATTAGCCGGGTTAGAATTTTTTGTCAGAGCAAAAAAGATCTCTTCTGGTCTATTCAAGCACAAGTGAAATTTGTTAAAAAGACACACTAGATAGTTCACAGAGTAACAAGGCTGAAGAGTGATGCTTGGAGCCTACGCAGCCACACAAGAAATGTCCCCAGATCACACATCTGACCTTGCCACTCGCTCACACAGCTTTCATTACCAATGTGGTTGGCACTGAAAATTAGCCAGCAGCGAGGGAACACCATTATGAGTACTTCTGCCACTTCTCCTCTGCAAACTTTGTTTACATCAACTGTCACTTCATTCAAAGAGAGAATTCTCCAGGAGTTTTGCCCCTTTGCATCCTCAGTGCCCAAAGTAAAGGGCAAGTATGTTAGACCCTGTTCAGCAAGAAATAATGATGAATGACTACCACAACCAAACATGTGAATTGATAGGATCTATTGAAAATTTATCTCAGCAATGTATATTGTTAAAAATTAACTGATTTGTGAAATATAAAGTGAGAATCAGCCCTTTTCCCCTCCCTCAGGTATTCTGTCTTTCTTTGCACACGGTCATTCTCTACAAGGGAGGCAACTGAAAGTCTCATTCAATTATGCCATCCATTTCAATGGCAACCCAGAACACTTGCTCATCTGTTGTCCTCTTCTTAAGGTCCAGATGTGACTTCTCCTGGGCTCAATGCTCTATATATTCAAAGCACTTTGCTCCCCATCCAGCACAAGTATGCAAACAGTATGCCATGTTGGAGTAGAAGATGATAACCACATAAAGACTCTAACTTAGAAAATGGAAGAATGAGAAACACACAGAATTCATTAGTCTATAGCAATGGCACATCCTGGAAAGCAAGAATCACAAGTACTCCCTTCTCTGCCGTAGAGTTGTCCCTACTCAGAGTTATTCCCTCATTTTTGTGTTCTACATGGTCTGTGGCTTTGCTGTCGGACTGGTTCATCTTGGATCACTATTCTCTAGTCCATATCTGAAATGGGTATTTAGAGGCCCTTCTTGGGAGATGTTTGAATAATCAAGAACTTTGATAGGATAGGTCTATAGTTTCTTTGGTAATATCATTCTCTTAGAAACTTAGGCTTCTGGGATAAGTTTGCTCCCAGTCAGTTTCATGTGCTGGCTCTTTTCTGGACATGATTCTTATATTTTTTTGATTCCTTGATTGATCTTGTACCTTGCTCCTTTTTTAATGGCAGCTGTCTTGAGGCCATCTACAACAATGCAAGAGTCTTAGCTTAATGTTTTCCAAACAAGCTACCCTTTGTTTAACGGGAAGACTTTAAAAAAGTCTCCAAACAACAACTTATGTCTATAATAGATGTTTGCAGTGACTGCTGAATCTCCATGTTTCTGGAAAGTCCTTATTTCATTCCCTCTTTGCTTATAAACTGCTGATTCTTCCAAAGCTTATAGATTTCTTATCTATTATGCCATCTATTTCTGCTAAAGGCAATACATAACTACCAAATATACATTAACATTCTTACTTTTTCTAACTGCTTTTTAATAGACCTCTGTGCCTTTTGGTCCATGGTTTGCTCTTCATCTCATTATAGGTCATAATTTTGCCAACTATTCTGATAGTATGTCACAGGATCACTACCTTTTCAGCTTGTATTCTCAGCATTTGTTGACTCTCCACCAAGCCAATGACATATATTTAGGCTTTTGTCAAGGTCACACCCCACTTCTGGTAGCATTTCTTATGTTACAGCAAGGCTAGGCAGCAGTCTCAAAGAGCTTCCGCAATACTGTAATTTAAATAGAAAAGAAGTTTATTTCTCTCTTAATTAGTAGTCCCAGCATAAATGGCTCTGCTAACTTTTGCTTTTTCATTTATGAAATGCAAGTCCTTTTGAAATTATTTCTCCACCATCTGTTGAACATTTTGGCATCTGCATGGCCAAGTCTGGGTCACTGCCTGCATTCAAATTTCAATTGGCAGGCAAGGGAAAAAGAAGTATTGAGAAGATGCCACTGTCTTACAGCTTAAGTGTGGGAGTGGTACTTATCCCTCTACTTACATTCAGTTGGCTACAATGTAGTTATAGGATCAATTCAAGCTTCAAGAAAGGCTGAGAAAGGTAGCTGATTTGAGCATTCATGTGCATACGCTGAAGAGAAGAACAGCATTTTGTGAATATGTAGTATTTATTGCTACAACAGGCTATTAAATAATTTGTACTGAACAATTGGTTTTCTATTTAGAAAAAAATGGAACTGAATTATTACCAAACAAAAAGCAATCCCAGGTATATTAAATACTTAAATATGAAAAGTAAAACTATAAAATTATTAGAAGATAATACATATTTTTCTAACTTTGGAGAAGGAAGGAATTATTTTAAAAGGCTTAAAATAAAAAGAAGGATAGGCCGGGCATGGTGGCTCACACCTGCAATCCCAACACTTTAAAAAGCCGAAGCTGGTGGATCACCTGAGGTCTGGAGTTCAAGACCAGCCTGGCCAACATGGTGAAAACCCGTCTCTACTAAAAATACAAAAAATTTGCTGAGCATAGTGGCGGGTGCCTGTAATCCCAGCTACTCATGAGACTGAGGCAGAAGAATTGATTAAACCCAGGAGGCAGAGGTTGCAACGAACTGAGAACATGCCATTGCACTGTAGCCTGGGCAACAAGAGTGAAACTCTGTCTCAAAAAATAAAAATAAAAAGAAGGATAAATTGAACTACATTAAAGTTAAGGATTACTGTTTATTAAAATACATTATCAAAACATTTTAAAACAAGCCACAAACTAAAAGAAGATATTTGCCTCATGTATAATCCACAAAGGATTATTGTTTAAAATACATAACAAATTCTTATGAATAAATAGTGAAATGAATAAACATATTAGCAGGAATTTCACAGAAACACCAAAAGCGTTTACATATGAAAATATCCTCAGTGTTTTGTATAATCAGGAGAGTAGAGACTAAAAAAAAAAACCAATTAGATGCAAATTTGTATCCAACAGATTGGCAAAAATTAAAGTCTGACGAACATAAATGTTTATAAGGATCTAAAGACAAAGGTTTCTTGTATGCTGGTGGTAGTAATATCAGTTGAAGTAAATACTGGGAAACAGTTTGGTGTTGGCTATTATGTTAGACAAGTATGTGTGCTCTGGGTTAGACATTTCATTCCTAGGGCTATAAAATAAAGAAACTCCTGACTATTCGGACAAGACCTAGTAAGTAATTAATGTCATTGTTTGCAACAGCAAACTCGAAATATCCAAATATTCATTAATAGTAGAAAAAACACATTTTTATACTTGCATAATGGAAAATAATAAACTACTGCTATCCATATTGTCATCCATGACCTTCAAAAACATAATATGAAACAAAATAAGTAATTTCAGAAGAAAACTACAGAATGTTCTATTTATATAAAGTTTTAAAACTCAGCAATATATTGTTGAAGGATAATTTAATTTAACTATGAAGGAGAACAACACGATGTTTAACTAAAATTTAAAATAGTAGTTGAGTGGGGAGGGAGAGGGAAGGAATTCATGAACGCCACAAAAATAGCATCCAAGGTGCTAGCTATTTTCTCTTTTTAAAGTTGGCTACAGATTACACAGATAATCACATTACTGTTATTTTTAATACATACATCTGAGTTTATTCACTCTTTGGAATGTGTCTTTAAATTTTATAATTACAAACATTAAATATTAATTAGCCAGTAGGTGTGGTGGTCTGGTATTGGAAATAATGGCTGTCAGCCACGTGGAGCCCCTATGTGTTTGTATCCCATACTGTATATTTGTTGATGCCCTCTTGGGGTTGAAGTGTTAAGGACAGCTTCTCACATGACTTTCCCTACATTTGGGAAGGTTTAACAGCTCTTTATTGAAGGAGTTGGGAGTGGGGTGAGTGAGTGGTAAGTACTAGCAGAGAGAATATGGGTTTTGCACTCCTGGTCTAGTTACTAGTTTTCTTCCAATACCGCTACAATATTGCTGTCTAGGCTTTTCACCAAAAGTGCCCTGTGGATGATCTTCCTCTCTCCTTCCTGTCCTCTCCCCTGGGCCTCATTCCTTATTCTCTGCTTTCCTTATCTTGCCAAAGCACTCTTCCTTTAACCTTTTCTTCCCCTTGTCCCTGATATTTCCATCTCTGCACTGCCCCCTAAACTTAACCAGTCTGATTCCAGCAATCTCTTCTGCATTTAACAAATTTGCCACTAGTGTTTTAGATTTCAGTTATGTTTCTCCTCCATCCAATTACTGCTACTCCATACAGGGGTATGAGTGGTTTCTGGCTCGATGTACCTTTCTGCTTTTGGAAAAAAATGACAGAATACGTTTTAGTCCTGTGGAGGGTAACAAGACTATGGGCCTGCAAGGGAAGCCCTCTGGGCTGCAGCTGTTCCTTTCCTACAATATCCAAAGTCAAACATCTCTCACTACAGTGCAGATTGATTTCCTTCCAAAAACTTCATCTATTGTGCATGAAAAAGTCACATCCAGCCTACAGTGTAACTTTGACCATTTTTTCTACCAATACGGGATACTCAGGACTAATTACCCTAAGAGAGGTTTGCCCCATCCTTGCTCTGAGTTGCATCATGAAGCACTTTTCGTGAACTGACACTGGATGGTACAAAGAAGGACAGCTAAGCGGGTAGCTGTACAGCTTTTAGAATCAGGTTGTCTGGTCTGAAAACCAGCTTCCCTCTTTCCCAGCTGGCTATCCCAGGCAACTGATCTAACCGCCCTGCATCAACTTTCTCCATCACCTGGAAATAACAATACTTACCCCACCAATTAAACGAAACAGTCCATGTAAAGTACCTGGCACATGGCCAAGGTTCAATGTTGGTTATTACTATGTCATGTGCAAGCCACATCTATCTAATTACAGGATTTTTCCTTGTGAACAATGAAGTGTGTGGGTAGGGGGAGGGCAGAGCCAGGCAAGGGAGAGAAAAATTGAGCACTCCCTTTAGCATGGGGTGTTTTTTATCTCAATTGATATATGCTTAGAAATACAGCACTCATTTATCTAGTGGGACAGGGTGTTAGATGTAAAAACAACACAGGTAGATTAGTAGTTTTAAAGTAAAAGTTTTTCATGGATATAAGTACTTTCTTGGATATAAATTGGACCATTTAAAAAGAAACAATCAAACCTTTTACTAGCTTTTTAAAAATTTATGCCAGAAGCCATTCAAACATGCCTGCTTTTAGAAGCAGGCTTACAAATCTGCTTCATTCTAAATATTCCCCTGAAGAGCAAAGGGAAAATGTAAACAGTTAAGGGTTTCTTATTCCTTGTCATTTTTTTCCCCCATCAAGAAGACAAGGTCAACACTTGTTCAATTTCAAACTGGGTTTGGAACACAGATTTTGGAACCATACCTTGGGTTCTGTCAACTCTCAAAAGTTTAAGACATTACTGAGAGGTAAACATGAATTAGGTTAGGAGGACACGCCGGTGCTGGCCAGACCTGCCTGCACCAGCAGACTTGATTTTGCTCTGCTCTGCCAACACTGGAGAGAAGAAGCTGACTGCTTCTCTCCAGAAAGACAACAGCAGTTGACAGGAAGGCAAAAGTGTGCATAATGAAGGTGTGGCAAAATATGATGCCCCATTCTAGAAGGTCCAGGAAGTACCTCTCAGGTTCTTGTAGAACCGCAAATATTAAAGAAGATATTTTAATGCATTGTTTGGAAAACACTTCTCTAGCTGGTGCTTGTATTTGATACCTCTTTAGTGACTTTACCCATAGACAGCAGCTTGAGAATTATGAGGTAATGATCTTAAGCTGCTTTCTGGAAATGTATTTCTCCATCTCACTCTATGGACATTGAGAACTGAACGTGCGTCAAAGGCTCTGGCATAAACCGTGGAAGGCATCCAGATAAAAGAAGAAAGAAAATAGAAGAAAGAAGGAAGGAAGGAAGGAGGGGGAAGGAAAGAAGAAAGAAAGGAAGGAATCGCGGGCTGTCCTCTGCCCACTTGCAGAGGGTGTACTGGCAAGGAGCTAAGGGGAAGTCACAGGATACTCCTAATTTGGGAATGCAAGATCAGCGCTGGGAAAACAGACCTTTGAATATAGCATAAAGCACTGTTATCCTGAAAAGCTTTCTGGATGGAGTTGGATCCAGATTCCTAAACTTGAAGAGAAAAAAATATGTTTCATGAAAGCCAAGAGATGAAATGGTTTTCCTGCATGATACTTGGGCCTCAGAGTCTCAGAGGAAAGAGTCTGTGGCATATTCCTCAGCATGAAGGTCAGGTGGAGACATGTTAGCACAAGCAGCCATTGGTTAACTTGTGCTGCAAGACCACCAATAAAACAGGTTAGGAGCTCCAGCTAAACACTTCTCTGATTATGACCCGGAGATACTTCACTTCTATGACCAATGTGGTCTTGAAGACATGGAAACATACAGGAATATATTGATCACCCCTTTCAGGGTGGAAGAGGTCAAAAGTAGTCAATTTGCCAAATGACTGATTTATTCCTTCTAGGGATACTTCTGTATCTATGTCAGTGTTGATCTATGTTGCTGGCAGTTTGGATGTTCAGAGTGACAGAAATTTAGATCAACCTTATGTATAGGAGTCTAGGCTTTTAGTAGCCTTCTTCTGTGACATCATGGGTACTTGACACATGCACTTATTGTGCCAGAACAGGACAGCTGATGGCAGAAACCAGCGGACACTGACTAACTGAGTTATTTTGTCTATTTGGTTGTTTGGTGCCTCTTCCATGGGGAATGCTCCCAGGTGGGTGTTAGCATGCAAGACAAGGTCTTTATACCTTGCGTCCACTCCCACAGGTATGCCCACATGCCTCTTTCCAGCCCTCATTCTACCTGTGCTACTCCTTTCTATACTCCTGACCAACAAGCCTTTGCCATTCACCCAGCCATTCACCACAGCTATTCATACACAGATCCAGCCTGGATATTTCTTTTTTTTTGAGACAGTCTTGCTCTTGTTGCCCAGGCTGGAGTGCAATGGTGCAATGTCAGCTCACCACAACCTCTTCCTCCTGGGTTCAAGTGATTCTCCTGCCTCGGCCTCCTGAGCAGCTGGGATTGCAGGCATGCACCACCACGCCGGGCTAATTTTGTATTTTTAGCAGAGATGGGGTTTCTCCATGTTGGTCAGGCTGGTCTCAAACTCCTGACCTCAGGTGATCTGCCTGCCTCGGCCTCACAAAGTGCTGGGATTACAGCGTGAGCCACTGCGCCCAGCTCAGTCCAGATTTTTTTTTTTATAGCAAACCACTTCTCTTTCCTGACAAAGTAGGAGATCAGGAATATTGCCCAAATATTTGATAACTGGAATGATTTCCCTTCACCTGTGTCTTTTGATGCCACCTGGAGTGGGGCTATATGAGAGCAGTGGTTTATTTTGGGCTTGCACCCACATACCAAATCAAGCCCTTCTTAAGCCTCTTTCCTTCTGTCAGCTGTCCTTAGGGGACCTACATATGTAGCCATAGATATGAGTTGAAAGATAGGCAGTGAGTGTAATGGATAATCTAGGGGTCAGGGTTGCTATACTTACTCTCTGGCTCTGACTCTGGTCGAGAAACTGAGCAGGGATCATAATATTTTAATGAGACATCTGCCTCAGCCTCCTAATCTTTCTCATTGATTTCTGTTGGTTGCACAATGATCTGGCATCCCAATTCATCTTGAGAGTAAATAATAATTCTCAAGTCCTCCAGGAAGCATTTCAGGTTCTCCAGAACATGAGTCACCAACCTCCCGGCCACAGATCAGTCCGCGGCCTGTGAAGAACCAGGCTGCACAGCAGGAGGTGAGCGGTGGGTGAGTGGGCATTACCACCTGAGCTCCGCTTCCTGTCAGATCAGTGGCACCATTAGTCTCATCTTATTCTCCCAGTCCCATCGTATTCTTCCAGCTCCTGTGGCTTGTGCTTCTTCAGGGTACAGATTGAACAGTGCACTTGTTGGTTATTCATCTACCTTGCCCCCCAGGATTCCATGTACTATTAACCATCTCTATAACGTTCTGTAGGGAAGATTCCCCTAGTTGCCACTTGACCCTGGCACTTCCAATGATCATTTTATTCACTTGCTTTTGGCTATTCGGCACCTACAACTTGCCTCAATTGTTTCAATATTCTATTGTCCGTGTCGTTATCAGGGAAACAGTTCTGTGACAGCATCACCTGTCATCACCCTGGCCTACAGAACCCAGACACCACTGAGCTTCTCAGCAAGACTGGTTTCCTCTGGGTCCTGTCATTGTACATAGTCAACCTGTGGCCTTTTACCTTCTATATAGCATGCTTTTTTTTTCTGATATGCCCACTTTCCCGAGTCTTTTGATTCCTTACACCACTGTTTGCTAAACCATCTGGTGTTTCTACTTTTTTTTTTTTTTTTTTTAAACAGAGTTTGCTCTTGTTGCCCAGGCTGGAGCCCAATGGTGCGATCTCAGTGTATTGCAATCTTCACCTCCAGGTTCAAGCAATTCTCCTGCCTCAGCCTCCTGAGTAGCTGGGATTACAGGCATGCGCCACCACACCTGGCTAATTTTTGTATTTTTAGTAGAGACGGGGTTTCTCCATGTTGGCCAGGCTAGTCTTGAACTCCTGACCTCAGGCGATCCACCTGACTCCGCCTCCCAAGTGCTGGGATTTCAGGCATGAGTCATCACACCTGGCTGGTGTTTCTATTTCATAGAGTGTTAACCATTATTTTTCCTAGGCTTTCCAGAGCCAGCCTACTGGCATATTAGCATTGTCTCATGAGATCTCTGCCATGGTGTTACATTCTGTGCCTCAGAAGACTACTCCATTATGTGGCTTGATCAGCACTCCCTGGACCCAGTCCCATCTTAGTTTCCCAGCTTCTGTGGCCTGTACTTCTTCAGTGTACAGTCGTTTCCCTCCCTTAGGAGGTTTAGCACTTGCACTGTCATCAAAAGCATTGGTGCCAGCATTTAAAGGAAGGAGTGGGCCACTTCTGCAGGCTCAGAGCGCAGAGAACGACCTGGAGTTTCAAAGTTCCTGAGTGCATTGACCAAGATGTTCAACCCAAATTCCACCCTCCTCTTTCTTCCTCATTAAGGCTCTGACCTTGGCATAGCAGACTTGCTGAGGTTGATCATTTAATATTCTCTGGAGTCCTGAGGCTGATCATCAGCTTTGTTCTGTCCTCTACCTACAGAGAAGATGAGAGTCTTTTAAAATGTGATAAAGGGGGCTCTCTGACTTTTACAACTTACCTTAAATTAGTGATTAATCATTCTGATGGGTTTAAACATATCAGCAGATTTTGACATCCCAGCCAGCTGTTATTCTTAACAAATAAAATGCTGAGAGTAAGTCCTACATGACTTCAGAGGCTAATTCATAAAAGGCAATACAGCTTCCACGTCACTCTCTTTCCCTGCTTGAGACTTTTCTCCCTAAGAATTCAGCTACCAAGGTGAGATAAATTGAAGCAGTCATGTGAGAGGGCCACGGGTAACTGTTCTAGCTGACAGCTAGCATCAACTGCCAGACCTGTGAGGGAGCGATCCCAGCCTCTGGCATTTAGGCCACCCCATCTGAGGCTGACTTATGAGCAAAATAAATGTTTTGGTTGCTACTAAGTATTGAGTTGGTTTGTTACAGAGCAATTGATGGCTAGGACAATCACTCTCAACGTTCCATCATATTTCTCCAGCACCTCAGTAGTAGCACTTGGTAACGGCCACTCAGTTCTGCAGGCTTTATCATTGCTATTTTCCTAGTATCTTTTGAATGCTTGAGATATTATACCAGCTAGCACCTTCTCTTCCCTGGTATCCCTTCCCAGTTCCTCATTAGTGAAAATCTTAAAAAATCGCACGACTATAATATATTACATGCCAAGGACCAGGAGGATTCCACCTACTGCCAGAAAAAGGATCTTCATTGTCATCTGGGCAGGGAATGACACAGCTCCAAAATCCCACTTTAAATTCTGTTTCTAAGGACCACTTTACCACTTTTTGACACAGGGTTCCTGGAGATGGGCTTTGAGAAGAAAATTTGTGTACAGAAAATTTATTGGCAATCACACTCAGAAACAAGACACTTAAGAAAATGATGGAATAAAAATTAGGTAGAGATAGAAGCTGACCTGTGATACATATTCAAATTAAATCTTAGTTAATAGCATGGAGTTCTCTGCAGCTGAGATGGCTATTTAGAATTGTTCTAAATTCAGAAGAGGAGGCTTGGCTTTTGACCCTTATTTCAACATGGCAGGGGGCATGACCTTGAGTGATACATCTCCCAGAGGGCAGCCCCCAGAGAAGGGTACAGGACTAACCATCAGGAGCCAACACGCCTAGCAGCTGGGTGAATGCACCCCAGAATGGATGCTCTAGAGAGGATCAGGGTGATGCACCACAGTGTCTGCAATAGGGACGATGTCTCTGGTTAGAGAGGATGGGGATGAAATCATGAAAATGGGAAGCTTGGAAATTTTAGGACTGGGTGAAAGGAGGTAGTCAGTGGTTATACATTCTTTACATGATCAATTCATCTCAGATCATGGAATCCCCTGCAGCTAAATTGAACAGAGATCAAACAAATGCATTTTATTTTCTGCCAGCTAATGAATGTTCATGCACATATATATGTAAACAGTGTTTTAATTTATTCTGTCTCCTGCCCTGATAATGCACTACTGCTCTCTGAGCATACTCAAGAGGCATTTATCACATCACTTTTAGAATCAGCTCCTCCAGAAGATTTCCTTTAATATCCTTACTGACTTTTCAAGAGTTCAGCAACAGCCCATTAATTCCTTTTTATCTTGCCCCAAATGTCCCAAATATTTTCATATTGCCTTAAAATATTTATCTTGGGCCAGTTTCCAATCTTGCTTGATTCTTCATCTCATCTTGCTTCAAGGAGAAGTTTCCTTTGATGTCAATAATAAACTACTTTCTTGAAAGGCGACATGTGGTTGTTTAAGAGGATTAGAAAGAAATTTGGTCAGATTGCTCTGTCAGGCTGTCAAGTCTTTCATCTTTTAAACTTACCTCCTGTGAGACCCTCTAACCTGCGTGAATATGTTTTCCATTTTTTTGTGGAGCGTGGCAGTTTTCGTTGTCTTCTGTCCTTTACAAATTTTTTCCCATCGTTGAATCGCACCATGGCCCCAAACATCTGCATTAATCATATTTACCTGAAAGTCATCTACCACATGCTCCCAATTTAGTGTAAAAGTACATAGTAACTTCTGACTAATGGCTGTGTTTGAGATAATTTTTCCTCACTCTTTTATTTTTTTAACAAATTTCTACTTATCCTTCCATAGCTTCTGCAAATACCACTTTCTCTTGTAAAACCTTCCTTTATTTCTCCTGGCAGAATTAATCACACTTCCTTCTGGATACCTCTACTAGTCCCTTTATTCATTCATTCTGCAGGCACTTATTGAAGTCTACTATATGTCACATATTTTACTGATTCTGAATGTAGATATAAGAAAACTTCCTGCTTTTTTAAGTCAGCGAAAAAGAAAGATAAATAGTTATTATAATATGGTGTCAAACCTTTGATGATAGAGGAAGCAGAAGAGAATGAGAGAATTCAATTTGGATGGAGTCTCAAAGGGTGAATGATGGTTTTCCAGGTGTAGGGGGCAGGATGGATATTTGGTGAGAGGAAGCAGTCCGATTGGAGCAGGCCTCTTTAGAAGAATTATCTGTAGTTGCAAAAGGCTAGAGCACAATACATGCGGAGGAAAGGTCTACCCTGAGACTTGGAAAGAAAAGCAGATTTCTTCTGAGTCACTTTGGAAGCCACTGAAGGTTTATTCCTAAGAGAGTGACATGATCACATTTGCATATTATCTGCCTGTGAAAGAGTTAAAAGGGAAGAAAAAAAAATGACCATATAAGCAAGTAAAAGCTAAGAGTAATATTTGTAACAAATAAAATACATTAATTTTTGGATTAATATTCTTAATAAATAAGTGTCTTAAAATCAGTTAAGAAAAGTACTAGCATTCCAATGTAGGCAAAATACAAGTTTTTTGCTTTTATTATTATATTTAGTTGACACATATTAATTGTACATATTTATGGGGTATGATGTGATATTTTGATATGTATATGCACACGATGTATAATGATATCCATCACCTCTAACATTATTATGTTTTCTGTGAGGAACAGTCAAAATCCACTTTTCTAGCTATTTAAAAATATACGATAAATTATTAATAATTGTAGTATATAGAATACTAGAACTTATTCCTCTTCTCTAGCTATAATTTTATATTCCTTAATCAACTTCTGGCTGCTTTCCCCTTCCCCTACCCTTCCCGCCCACTAGTGACTCTTATTCTACTCTCTACTATGAGATCAATATTTTTAGCTACATAGGAGGGAGACCACACAGTATTTATTTTTCTGCGCCTAGCTTACTTCACCTAACATTATGCTCCCCAAACCTATCCATGTTGCCATAAATAACAGGATTCTTCTTTTTTACAGCTGAATATCAGTAGTATTCCATGGTATATATGGAGAGTACATTTTCTTTATCTATTCATCTGTTGATAGATATTTAGGTGGATTCCATATCTTGGCCATTGTGACTAGTGCTAAAATAAACATGGGAGTGAAGATATCTCTTCAATATACTAATTTTCTTTCCTTTGGATATATACCCAGTAGCAGAATAGCTGGATCCTATGGTAATTCTGTTTTTGGTTTTCTGAGGAACCTCCATAGTATTTTCAATAATGGCTGGACTACTTTTCATTCATATCAACAGTGTATGAGATTTCCTCTTTCTTCACATCTTCACCAGCATTTTTAATTTTTTGTTCTTTTGTCTGCAGCCATTCTGACTGGGGTGACATGATATCTTATTGTGGTTTGGATTTATATTTGTCTGATGATTAGTGATGTTGAGCATTTTTTCATATACCTGTTGGCCATTCATATGTCTTCTTTTGAGAGATGTTCATTCAACTATTTTGCCTACTTTAAAATTGTAATTTTTTGCTGAAGAGTTGTTTGAGTTTCTTGTATAGTCTGGATATCAATCCCTTGTCCTATGACAAGCTTGCAAATATTTTCTTCCATTCTGCAGGGTGTCTCTTCAATATGTTGATTGTTTCGTTTGCTGTGCAGACACTTTTGTTTTATAAAATTTTATTTGTTTATTTTCTTTTTGGTTGCCTGTGCCTTTGAGATCTTCTCTATAAAATCTTTGCCCAGCCCAATGAAAGGAAACATACAGACAATTCATAAAACATTAACTATGGTTTTCTTTACATGGTGGAATTATGCCTTATTTTTAGTGTCTTCTGTATCTATTTCTGTACTTTCCAAATTATCTAAAATGATCATATGTTACTTTAAAGTTCTTTGTTAATGGAAAAGAATAATTTAAAAGATTATTCTGGTAATGTAGGCAAATTTGAGGAGAGTCAAATGAAGGAGTGAGTCATTTTGCAAAGTAATAAACAGCTCAAAAAAGGCGTGGCTGCAGGATGAAGAAAGGGAACCAAACTAAAGAAATGTTTAGAGAGGAAATAAGATATGGTGATTAATAATATTCTGATGTTGTATATATGGATTTGGAGTTTGGGAAAATGCTTATGGATTTATTAACACTGTTGGTTCCTAAATTATTTCAGAATGATCTATTTTTAGGAGACACATCAATAGTCCAGATCATTTTTAGAAATCTGGTTGGAAATTAAGTGATCAAAGATGCACACAGCACATGTGATTAGATCAGTGTTTTCTACAAGATATTAATAGATGCTACAAGATGAAAGATTTGCCTGGACAGAAAATTGGGGAAACACCAGGTTGACAAACTTAATAAATGTATTTATGGCATAAAGTTTCTCAGATTCTTTAATATGCTGAAGTACACTATGAATCATTAATAATGGCATGTAGTATGCAGCATTTCCGAAAACTGTTTTACAGTAAGCCAATTTTTCAGACTATCTCTGGGACAATTTATATAATACCAACCGGAAACCATGGATTACACATTTGCAAATGTATTTTAAGTGCAACATTTTCATTGGATCTAAAAATAATAAAGTAAGAAGAAGCAGGGACCATCTATTATAGTGTACACAGTAGTAAATCTAAAGAAGGCTTATATCAAGAGAAGCAAGATGGTTATCAACAAAGCATGGAAATACAGACAAAAGAGGAATAGTTAAGAATTCACAAGGGAAAAGAATGCCATGGCTTTCTCAGTGGACTTGCCTGATATAGTCTCTAGAATTTCCCTGCTATAAGGATGGATGCAATATCAGGCTATCCCATTAATTAAACCTGGAGTCCGTGTGTAGCAACATCTCTCTTTATAAATTAATACATTAATAAATTAGCATTCTCCTTGTATGTAATACATACTTACACACTTCTCCATGAATTATGCATGCATGATTAAATCAATTGACCTTGATTCATTCTGGGGTTTGAAAACTGAGTTTCTGGATTTACAAAATGATGGTCAAACAATAAAACAATTATTTATTTATTTATTTATTTAAGAGACAGAGTCTCTCTCTGCCACCCAGGCTGGAGTCTAGTGGCATGATCATGGCTCCCTGCTGCATCAAACTCCTGGGCTCAAGCAATCCTCCCACCTCAGCCTCACAAGTAGCTGAGACCACAAGTGTGTGCCACCACACCCAGTTAATTTATTTTTTTTATTTTAGTAGAGACAGGGGTCTCATTATGTTGCCTAGGCTGGTCTCAAATTTCTGGCCTTAAGCAATCCTTTCACCTTGGTCGCCCGAAGTGTTGGGATTACAGGTGTGAGCCACCATGTTTCATCAATAAAACATTTTAAATCTTCCAAGATAATTCAACTCACTTTCCTCTGCCAGCACCCTCTACTTTCCCATAGACTTTCTTCTGAACTTCAACAACATCTTGGGATAGAGCTTTTTCACCTTGATATCACCATTTTGTAGAAAAGTGACAGACACAAAATTGCTACCAGAAGAACACAGCACTTCATTTGTCATGGAAAATTGTAGCAAGAGTAATTGTAGTTGTTGTCTTTAAGAGTCTTGTCTGTGATGAACGCCCAGTGATAGGGAGCTCAAACTACGAAACATAGGATCCAACTATTCCTTTTAGTCAGGATATTTCTTGGCTACCTCTATAAAGAGTATGATCCTATTTCTGAGTTGTACCTGAATTATGGTATGAGTCTTAAATAAATAATGAGGCTGTTCTTTGATACTGTATTTGCCTTTGATTCATCTTTTAATAATCTTCACTTTGTTAACAGATAGATGCAGCCAATGGCAGGAAAAGGAAAGTTGCATTTGCAGTGCTTCCAGCTCTCAGTTCAGCCATTGCCTCAAGAATGCATGATGAATGTGTTGCTTTCTGTTCTTGTTGTAATCCCTGTCATGAGAGCTGATTCGTGTTTTTCTGTTCTGCATTCTCCTTGTATTCTCTGTCTTGAGGAACAGTGGTGATTTGTTTTTTCTTCAAAATGGAACACGAGCAGCTATGCACTTTTAACAGGCTAGTAAATAGTTTTATTCCACTTGGTAAATATTTCCTGCTTTGAGTGACTGTCCATTCTAGCTCATCCCCACTCATGTAGCATGAGGAGAGGTGAGAGCTAGGGGAGCTGGAAACAGACAATGCATCCACACTTAAAAAGCTGAGGTCAAATCATTACAGTTTATTACCATCACGTTCCACAGAATATATGAACCATTAAAATCCTAGTATTGTACCATATTATTGTGACAAAATTTGTAATGGGAACAAGGAATGAGTATATCCTAATGGTACTGGTGATATCATAAGTAAGAAATGGTGCAAACCAAGCGTATTCTTTCCATAACATTAAAATGAAAAACCAATGCTCCTGATTTAAAGCCCAAGGCTCTAGCTATATATCAGAAGGAGTAAAAATAACACCAGAATGATAAATAATGTCGTATTTTCGTGGACAATGGGGGGTGATTAATTGTTCTTAATCCAACAACATAACTATTTTTAACTTTTTTTGCCCAATTTTGAATGTGTCTCTTCCATTTCTTGTGTTTGCAATACAACAGTAGTAAGAATTTGTACTGTATATACTATATTTGTTAAACGTTCAGTCAGACATTGGTGTCAGAAGCCTAGTTCTGCATTCACTAATGGTCCAATCCCTGCATTACTTACTCTGTCCACATCTTCATTTCCCCATCTGTAAACTGAAAGGAGGAAGATACCTACTTCAAAGGGTTTCTGTGAAATTAAATATAAAGCATAGATCATAAGGACTGAAATAAGCAGCAATTATTATTAGTAATAGCAGTCATAATGTAATGGGGGGATGCTTTCATCATTTTCCCTGCTCAGTAGGCAATTTCAAGGCAGTTTTATAGGGTTGCACTTTGCTCAAAGGCAGTATTTACCCTTCACACCAAGGGGTCCTGACCTCCTCATCTTGTTTGGAAAGGTGGAGTATGTAAGCATATTGGCATATATGACAGATATTGTCCACATGAATGGGTCAGATGGTGAGCTGGGCAAGCTTCCAGAGCTCAGTTGAGGCTAAATCCCGAAGAGGCAATTGATGAGCAAAGTGCTAACTCGTGAAGCCCAGTGGTCCTAAGTGGCCAATAAGACCAGCGTACTGTGTTAGATTGCACCTGCCCCCGTGGTCCTGCTGGTGAGGGATACTCCAGCCCTCAGTGCCCTCTTGCCCTCTCACATGCTGCCTTGTACACAAAGCCTGCCCTCTTCCACACTTCTTTTTCCTGCACTGCAAAAGTCATTTAGCTTCTCGGTATGGGAAAATATTACTATTGAAGTATACAACCAAATATTTATTTCTTTTAGGTCAGATAGCTATTTGCTTGTTCATTTGGTTTTATTGTTTTGCCTTGCCTTTGGTCCCTCTTTTCTGACTCTGCCGTGAATGACTGAAACAGATTTTGGAGGAATAAAAAAATTTTCAGTGAACTCAGGGACGTGCAAAAAAACTCCATGTTTATACTTTAAATTTGATCTCATGATAATAAGAAAGAAAGATTTGTACCTTCCATCCAAATCAAAAACCAAATATAAATATCCTCTTTAACTTTTTTTTGGTATTTTGACATATTGACAACCCCTTGTAACAGGATTTTAAAATAACTTTTCCACCTAATCTTAAGAGTAATACATGCTCATTGCTTCTTAATTTGAATCCCCCAAAGCTGACCCTGCTGCAAAATTTGAGACACAAGTTGTTCATTTGGAATGTGGTCTTAGGAAGTAGGAGTGATCCTGAGGGAGTGGGGGAAGAAAAGGGAGGGATCCCAAGTTATTTATTTGGGATGTGATCTTAGGAAGTGGGAGTGATCCCGAGGGAGTGGTGGAAGAAAGCCAGGAAAGGGAGGGAAGCCAATAAGGACTGTGTTCCTGAGTCAGTTTCTCATGTGGGCAACCGGACTGAATCTCACTGAGGACTCTCCCAGAGATGGTATCAAGTCTCAGAATCATTCCAGAAAGACAGGGAATGAAAGGTCTTTATCTACCCACTTACCATCACTCTTAGAACATCAACTTTCCAGCAGTTCTGACCTACCACATTCAAGCTAAGCACATTCCCACGTTAGAGGCATGAGATAGAAAGCTGTAGGTATGTTATGAAACTATTTATTGAAACCACAGGTGATCCCAGGTGTGCCAATAAGATATAAGCAGTGAACCTATAGCATCTCCTACATTTGTTAAAACAAGCACACAAAGCCCCATCATTTCATTACACAAAGGTCACTACTGTTCACATTTCTTTTGGGTTGTTTTTTGTTTGTTTGTTTTTTGAGAAGGAGTTTCACTCTTGTCTGGAGGACAGTGGTGTGAACTTGGCTTACTGCAACCTCCATCTCCCAGGTTCAAGAGGTTCTCCTGCCTCAGCTTCCTGAGTGGCTGGGATTACGGGCGCCTGCCACTGCGCCCAGCTAATTTTTGTATTTTTAGTAGAGATGGGATTTCACCTGTTGGCAAGGCTGGTCTTGGATTCCTAACCTCAGATGATCTGCCCACCTCGGCCTCCCAAAGTGCTGGGATTACAGGGGTGAGCCACTGTGCCCAGCCTATTCACCTTTCCTGTATGCCCTTCCAGGAGCATTTTAAAACATAAAATGAGAGGGCAAATGCAATCTTTTTAAACCTGCCCTTTCCCCAATAGTAGGGCCTGACAGTAATAAGCACCTGTTATTCTCAGTAGAAGAGTATTGTACACCTGAGTCAGGACCTGAACCTTGAGTCATACCAGTCAGTGTTCAAGTTGGTAAAGCTGAAGCTTCTGTGGTATTTAAAACGAAAGAGATTTAAACTGGAAAACAGGCATTTATAAAAGCTCTGGATGAATGCAAAAGTGAGCTCTAGAATGGGCCTTCAGGAATAACTTTCAGGAAATCACCGCTGAACTGGCTCACCAGTGGAGCTGCTACCTCTGGCTCAATCAGGAAGGTGGAAGATGTAGAAAGCAGCACTGGAACTCAGGAATGCACCTCCCTAGCAGCAGTCTGGGGATCAGCATGCTGATATCACTGCAGTGAAGTCACATTGTATATGTCAAATATACATTTTTTAAAAAAGGAAAAAGGAGGTTGCCACCCAGTCTCTCTCCCTATAAAGCTGGTAGCTAAAATCTACTTCAGAATGCAGCCTATTGCCAGGGTAGTGCTGCCAACCAAAATGGTAGTATTCCAAAACCTGGTGTTTTATCTCATTTCTGCTTTCCAAATCTTCCATAAATGCATCTGATTGGCGGAATCTAAACCCTAGCTGCAAGGAAGCCTGGAGATGTAGCTTTTAGTTTTATTATTCTGAAGTAGAGGAAATTGCACCCTGGAATGATGCAGAGTAGGCAGATCCACCGTGTCCTCCACAGTTATTTTGTCTTCAAAGTAAATGCATCTGGCCAGACGCGGTGGCTCAAGCCTGTAATACCAGCACTTTGGGAGGCCGAGGCGGGCGGATCACGAGGTCAAGAGATTGAGACAATGGTGAAACCCCGTCTCTACTAAAAAATACAAAAATTAGCTGGGCGTCGTGGTGTGGGCCTGTGGTCCTAGCTACTTGGGAGGCTGAGGCAGGAGAATTGCTTGAACTCAGGAAGTGGAGGTTGCAGTGAGCTGAGATCGCACCATTGCACTCCAGTCTGGCACCTGGCGACAGAATAAGACTATGT
>NW_016107460.1:2437826-2489998 GCF_001604975.1 Cebus imitator | reverse complement strand
AAAGAAAAGAAAAAGTAAATGCATCTGTACTCATTCAACCACACTCTCTTGATCGCACCAATGATCAAAGGTATAGTTTAGATTTAAGATGTGGCCTGCATAAAGTCTTAGGGCAACATAAAGTTAATTGGGCTACAAATTGATCAAAATTTTAGCATTAGAATCACTAATGGCACTAAACATATTCATATACTTTAGTATTAACAACCTAGTTTTAAAATCCATGGATTTGGGCTTGCAGAATTGATTGAAGATTAATTCACTTAACAATATTATCTAGGAGATATTTGAGGAATCAGGAAGAATGTCTATCTTGCCGGAAGACCAGAGAGCTAGGCCAATATTATACCTGTTTTCAAAAATGTGAGAAGGCTGGATTCCAGAAATCCACCATTAGAAAGTTTGATTTCTATCCTTGCAAGAAATAATGGAATTTAAGTACAGCCTGCTTGATTCTATGAGAAAAGGGATGCTGCCAGGCCCGAAGGCAGCTCTTCTCTCATCTGTCTTTGAGTCTGTCTTGTCTCTCATCTCTGCCTCTTTCTGTACATCCTTTACATTCTTCTCACCTGTATTTATTTCTTAAGGCTGCCATAACCATTTTTTTAATAAACTAGGCTGCTTGAAACACTCAGTTTATTTTCTCACAGTTCTAAAGGCCAGAAGTCTGAAGTGAAGGTATTGGAAAAGTTGGCTCCTTCTGGAGATTCTGTGGGAAAATCCATCCCGTACCCCTTCCTGGTTTGTGGGAACTGCTGCAATCCTTGGCTTTCCTTGGCTTACAGATGTGTAATTTTAATCTCTGCCTCTGTCTTTATGTTACTTTTTCCTCTTTGTTTTCTCCCTTCTCTTCTCTTGTAACAGCATTTGTTTTTGGATTTAGGCCCAATCTAATCGACAATGATCTCATCTCCAGATCCTTAATTACAGCTGCAAAGATGCATTTTCCAAATGTCACATTCACGGGTTTGGGAGGACATCTCTTTTGAAGGACCTCCATTCAACCCACTACATTATCAAAGACAGGTTTCCTGTGCATGCCCTGAGACTTTATTCCCTATAACCTGAATTCACATGTGATTCTTTGGTGACCACAGTCAAAATCAACATTCTGTAACCCAAGAACTTAGTATCCCTAAAGCTACATGATTCAATTAATTATTTGTTAGAGCACTGCATTACTTTTTCTAATTTGTTGTTTTATAAACTTGTTATTATGGAAAATTTCCAGCAGCCACAAAAGTAGAGAGTTATAGTAGAATGCACTCTGAATGTACTTAATATTCAGAATCACTCTTCCTTCATTTCTTTCCCCATACCATTGGAATATTTTATAGCCATACCCAACCATCATCACACTTGAACAAATTCCTTAACATCACCTAAGGACTGTCATTGCTTAAATAGTTTTTTTTTCTTCAGTTGGTTTATTTGAACGAGGATCTAAACAAGGTCCACTCGTTGCATTTGCTTGATATTTCTCCTGTGTTTATTTTAATCTGTTAAAGCTCCCCTTTCTTTTTTTTCTTGTCATTTATTTGTTGAAGAGATGGGGTCATTCATCTGCTAGTATATTCCCATGTTCTGGATTTTGCCGTAGGGCCTTTTGGCATGCTCTATCCCTAAATTTCCTGTGAAGTAGTAACTAAATATTTTACGAATAGTTGGTTCTGTGTACTTCCTGTTGCATCACACTGAGAGACATAAATGTCTGTCTCAGACATTATGTGACAGAGAGTTCAGGTATTGTCAGACTGATCCATCAGTTATAAAGTTCTTAATTAGCTTCTTATCTAATGGTTTTAGTTATCATCTCATGATGGTTATCTAAGCCTACTATTTCATTAGGGATTGCAAAAATGATGATATTCTAATTCTAGCATGGCTTTTTCTTTTTCTTTTCTTTCTTTTTTTTTTTTTTCTTGAGATTGAGTCTCACTCTCCCAGGCTGGAATGCAGTGGCACGATCTCAGCTCACTGCAATCTCCACCTCCCGAGTTCAAGCAATTCCCCCACCTCAGCCTCCCAAGTAGCTGGGACTACAGCCATTTGCCACTATGCACAGCTAATTTTTGTATTTTTAGTAGAGGCAGGGTTTCACTGTGTTACCCAGGATCGTCTCCATCTTCTGACCTCGTGATCCACCTGTCCCGGCCTCCCAAAGTACTGGGGATTACAGGTGTGAGTCATCACACCTGACCTGCTTTTTCATTTGTAACTGTCCTGTTTAAAAAAAGGACTTTCCCTTGTCAATGAATTGTTCTGAAATGGTGTTCACACGGGAAAGCAAGCTATATATTTTATTACTTTTCTCATCAATTATCAACATAATGGCTTGATAGATCTGGCAACTTCAAAGAGTCACTAATCATTATGTTTAAGTTTTATTATTAACTTATGGATTTTAACATGTTTGACTGTGTTTTAATCCACTTTGATCATCGTTCTTTTGGCTACTCAAATTGCTTCAGCTTTGGACAGCTGGAGGCCTTTCCATTGGGTCCTATATCTTTTTTATATGTCCTCAGAAATCTTTGATAATTTTTTTTCTTTCTGCTGTAATAAGATATTCCAGGTTAATCTTGTACACTTTCTTTGTCATTCTCAATAGCAACTAAAAGAGACAAAATACCTGACATAAACTTAATAAAAATGTGCAAAGCAAAATTTGGTGATTAAAACTTAAAACCCTCCAAGGGGGTGTCTAAATGAAAAGATGTATATAAATAGAAAGACAATTTTATTAAACTCTTAATACTAACTAAAATGATCTACAGATTTAATGCAATCCCTATCAAAATAGAAAGATATACCATATTTTTGGATAAGCAGATCCAGTATCAGAATTCAACTCTAAGTTACTTTATAATCACTAATTCATAATCTTAATGAAAATACCAAGACATTTTCTGAAGTCAGAAAAACTAATCTCAAGTGTACTTGGAAAGCTAAATAAGCAAGTAAGGCTAGAAAAAAAATACTCTAAAATTTGAGACTAGTAATAGAGCACAAGCTTACATAGATATTAAAATATATTGTAAATCCTCATTAATTAATGCATTATGTCATTAGCACATGAATAAATAGACCAATGGAAGAGAATAGAAAGTTCTTAGATAAATCTCAAAATATACCAAAATTCAGTATATGATGAAGATGACATCTCAAGTAGGGTAAAGATGGAATGTGTAATAAATAATGTCAGGATAGGAAGTTATCCATTTGGAAAAAGATAAAAATGAATATATACCTCGCATGACAAACCAAGAAAAACTCCAAATTGGCCAAATATATAAGTGAGGGAAATGAGACCATAAGAGAACTAAAGGAAAATCTAATTTCTTTATAACCTTTGACCTATAAATTTGATCAAAATGCAGAGACCATACAAAGGAGATAGAAAATTTGATAAATAAAAATCAAAAACTTTTACAAAACAAAAGAAAAAAACAGTAATCAAAGGAAAAGACACAAATGATAAATGGGGACAATTTCTTTGCAATTTATGTTACAGACAAATGGCTAATCTTCCTTATGTAAACCAATCCCAGAAATTAAGATGAGAAAAACCAATAACCCAAGAGAATAATAAGCAAAATATATAAATAGATGGTTTGCCAAAGGAGAAATGCAGATGATTTTTAAACATATGAAATCATGCTCCTCCTCCTTTATAAAAATAAAAATGCTGATTAAAACTGGACTGACAAATCATTTATTACCTATGAAATTGGCAAAATCCAAAAGTATGACACTATATACTGTGGAGCTGAGGGAAAACATGACTCTCTTGCATTGTTAGTAGAAATGCAAAATGGTACAATACATATGGGGGAATCTGGCAACATCTAACAACAATTAAGTAAAGCATATTATTGACTAAGCAATTTTGCTTTCAGGAATCTATTCTACCAATACACAGGAATAAAAAGACATGTGTGCAGAGTTGCTTGGAAATAACTTCAAGTTCGGCAAAGGAACACATTTAATGAACAATCCATAGGAGGAAATACTTGCTATGCATCTGTCAAAAAATGAAGAGGTGCTTAGTAAAGTGATTTGAGAAAGCTCCAGAATATATTTTAGGAGGAAAAAGCATAATGTTTAGGTAAAATACAAGGTGAGTCTGGAACATCTATTTGTGCCAAAAAGTAAGACAGTATTCAAAGACTAATGGAAATAGGTGAACTGAATATAGGATCAGGTGAAATTTAAAACATCAAAGTTTGAACATCGAAAAGGATAATGACAGTAATGGGCTGTAATATATGAGTTAAAAAATTCCTGGGACAAAAATGATACGAAATTTAACAGTGTGTATATGGAAGGCAGCTCTTGTTAGTATTTTAGCTAATAAATGTAGAAGGAATGATAGAATTAGAAAACTATCATTTTCCAATCTCAATGCAATAATTAATTCAGACAAGATTTTTTTTTCTATTGTTGGTTGGTTTGGTAGTTCTTTTTTCGTTTTTTACTTTTATCTTTAACATCTTTATTGTGGTATAAACTGCACATATTTAGAGTAAGTTTGATGTATTTTGACATAAGCATATACATGTGAAACCACCAACCCATAGTAAAAATAATGAACATGTCTATCATGAGGAGGCTTACAAGTGGTGGAAAAAAATCACTGCCCAAAACTCAGTGCCAAACACTATTTGGCTATGGAATATATAATTGAAAGAACACTAGAGACGCCACCTTGGTCAGGTTGCGTAACTGCTCTAAGTTTCAGCTTGCCTATCTGCAATGGGAAAAATAATATTAACTCATGAGATTATCAAGAGTATGAGTGAGTGAAAGCAAGAGAAGAATCATCTGTTACAACTGTGATTTTGTTTCCAGACCTCTGTTGTTACAGAAGCACGAATCACCCCAAAGAGTGGCAACTGTAACCATAACTCACTTGGTGGAACTAACCGTCCACACTCATTCAGATCTGAACCCACTCATTCAGAGGCAACCATTGCCTGTAGACATGCATGTACAGCCACATTACATGCAGAGGATTCAGAAAGGAATTGTGATCCTGGAAACTGCAAGTTTTATTTGCTGAAGAATCTTGTTTGGTGGAAGTTTTGCCTTTTTTGATAGCTCATCTAGAAAGTCATTGTGATCTCAAAGAAGACCCATCCTCATTGCTTTCCACTTGGGCTAATCATCATACTCAGCTTTATCACGTTCAACAGATGGTCCCTTTAGCTCCAGAACCCACCACCTTCAGTAACTCACAGTTACTCATAAACACAGGTATGCACCTCAAGACCATGCATTTGATCAATCTATCTTACAATAACCTTAACCACAGTCAATACCAGTGATCCTTACAAGCAAGACAGCCTCACAAAGTAAATCTGTGTGCCCATGCCAGTCATCTGCCAATGCATGGGATTGATTCTTTTAAAGTCACTATGGAGATAAATGATAAAAATGCAGGGCACACTTCCTCATTATTACAGAAAAATTAGTGCAAATGGCCTAATAATAGTGGCTAAACAACATCATAATCATATTCCCATTACGTCTGGAAATATATCCTCTGCTCTTGAAGCTTGCTTGTTTTTCTTATTTTCCCAGTCTCATGATCATTTAGTTCAGGGGTTGGCAAACTTTTCCTGTAAAGGGCCAAGTCATAAATATTTTAAGCTTTGCTGTTGAAGCACCACAATCAAAGATATTACAAAGGTACTTATGTAACCACTTTAAATGAAACCATTAAAAAATTTAAAAGTCATTCTTAGATCATGGATCATAAGAAAAAAAGAACAGGTGCAGGTTGAATCAGCCCACTAGCCATCATGTGCAAATCCCTGATTTAGTTGCATGTGATTTGTCTTCAGTAATTTTACACTAGTTGAAAGTTTTAAAGAGTTCTTTTCTCTAAATTAATTAGAACATGAAAACCTTTTGCTATGTCTTGGTGACTTATTTTGGGATGAGAAGGGGTTAAACTTCAGACAAATCTTACTGGACTTATTCCAGTGGGATTACTAGGAAATTGGACTCCCTCCACTGTTTCTGTTTGAAATGTTTGCTACTTCCATATTTTTGGTTTTCTTCCATAACCTGTTGAACAGAAAACACATTTTCATCAGTATTTTCCACACTTGGCTTCCTTTTGGATCTTTAAAACAAAATTGTTGGGCTAATTATTATAACTATTTTGTGAACAGCTAGAAACCAGCATTCATTGGTGGGTGTTGGCCTAAATTATTAGAATTTTTTTTAACATATTAGCATTTCTTAGATTAGTAGGTATTTCTCTAGAGAAATGCCTTTTTCATACCCAGACTTTTCTCGAGGGAGAAATATTCACAGGGCAACTTATTTTTTTAAGCCTAGGTATTTAAAGTGAATGAGATAATTTTGTGTTCACTCTTTCCATATTTGGATCTCTACTCCAGTAGGATTGTCAATGGCCATATGGAAGCCTCGGCCTATCTAGGATTTGCCCCAACAACTAAGCCACAATTTCCCCACCCTCTGTAAATCTACAGCCCCACTTCCATATTACTCTTTCTCAATAGGTGACCTCCCGTCATTGTGAAGAATTAAGAGCATAAAACATGTGATCTTAGCATTTCTGCATCTCCAACTCAACATTTCTTGGCATCTTCATTTGTCTTTTCTTACTTTATTCTGAGAGAAACCTGGTTTTTCTCCCTAATGCTCCTAAGTTCTTCGCTTCCTGATTCCATATGCTGCCCCTAACTCCAGGTTACTACTCTCTTCAGGATCTATTTACTATGTTTTCCTTTCCACTGTTCCTTCTTTTTGATCACAAATATACTCCTGTTTCCCATCATTAAAAATTATACCTCCTCCAATACCAACCTGCCATATTTCCTTGCCTTGCATGTTTCTAATACATAATACAAGTGAGCATATTTTCATATCTTTAGTGGCTATAAGTTGCAAATATATTCTCTTAGTGTGCTTTTTGTCTTTTATAGTGCCTCTTGTCAACTAAAGTCATTAAAACTTTTATTTAGTTAAATATATCAGTTAATTTATTTATTAATTCTTATTAATTCCTCTATTAATGTTTTCCCTTTTTGTTTTGTTTTGCAACCTGAATTGTTTAAGAATCTTTCCCATTCCAGAATCTTAAAGTTATTATCTTCCAATGACTTTTAATTTTCTTTTAAAAATATTTTGGTCTTCAATACGCCCAGAGCTTATTTTTCTGTATCATATTAGTTAGGCCCTAATTTTATTTTCTTTCCCAACATGGAACTTGAATGATACCAACAGCATTTATTGAACACCTTAGCATTTTATTTTGCTTTCATCGTCTTCTCAATTCTATATCGAGAACCTAGATATCCTTGGGTCTATTTCTGGGCTCACTATTCAGTCCTAATGATCTGTTTATCTATTGTTACATGATGATACATTGTCTTAATTATAATATACATCTATACAGTAATAAATCTTTTGACATCTGGCAAGAGGAGTCTCCCAAAAGCTTTTTAATAATTATCTTGGATGTTATTTAACTTTTTTCTTCCATATGAATCTTAGAATATTTGCTCTATTTCATGGAAAGCATATTTGGAATTTCTATTGGAATGACATTTATATTGTCAATTAAGCTAAGGAGACTTATCTGTATGATATTGAGTCTTCGTTGAACATGGTATGTTTTTCTACTTATTTAGATCTATTTTTATGCCCTTGAATAATGTCTTATAATTTTCCCCATAAAGGGTTTGTAGTTTTAGTATTAGATTTATTTTTGTATCTGTTCCCTGCTACATTTTCTTACTGTTTATTGCTTGTTTATAAGGAAGTTAATTTTTATGTAGATCATGTATCAACTGGCCTTGATTAAATTTTTCATTAGTTTTGATAGTTTGTAAATTCTCTTGGGTTATCTATGTCTACAATCATCTTGTCAGGAAAAAAAAATGTCAATTTTGTCTTCCCTTTAGAGCTTTCTATAGCTTCTGTGTTTTATGGTATTTGTCACTGACTAGAAAAACTTATATTGAATGGCAAGGATGACAGTAGACATACTTGTCTTTTTTCTTACTTTCATGGGAATCTTTTTATCATTTCGTCATTAAAATTTATGTTTACTGTATGTTTGGGAAAATATACTTTATCAAGTAAGTGAAATTTATGAAATTTCCTTCAATCCTAGGTTTCTGGGAATTTTTAATCTTTATCTTTGAAGGCTTTTCCTACACCTAATAAAATGACTACATTTTTTCTCTGTTAATTCATTATTACAGTGAATTAAAATGATGAATTTTCTGATTGGACAACCATTGCATTCTTAGGGCAAACCCTATGTGGTCATGATAGTTTGCTGTTTGGTGGTTTGTTTAATAGAAAGCAGGAATTGCTTTGCTAGTTCAACAGGCTGTTAAAATGAAAGTTTTGGCTGAGATTCTAAAATGACAGCTGTCAGTCACCACAGTGAACTTTGTAACAGACTACACAATAGAATTTGAAAAGAGGTAACTGTAAGCTTGTTAGATTTTTTTTTTTTTTTTTTTTTGAGACAGAGCCTCGCCCTGACGCCCAGGGTGGTGGAGTGCCATGGTGCAATCTTGGCTCACTGCAACCTCTGCCTCTAGGTTCAAGCAATTCTCCTGCCTCAGCCTCCCGAGTAGCTGGAACTACAGGCACCTGCCAACAAACTCGGCTACTTTTTGTATTTTTGGTAGAGACCAGCCTGGCCAACATGGTGAAACCCTGTCTCTACTAAAAACACAAAAAATTAACCGGGCATGGTGGTGTGTGCCTGTAATCCCAGCTACTTGGGAGGCTGATGCAAGAGAATTGCTTGAACCCGGGCGGTCACGGTTGCAGTGAGCCTAGGTTGCCCTACTGCACTCTAGCCTGGGAAACAAGAGCAAAACTCGATGTCAAAAAAAAAAAAAAAAAAAAAAAGAAAAGAAAACAACCTGTGATCCATTGAAAGGTATTAAGGAAGAAGCAAATGATCAGATACATCATTTTAGAAAGACACATTAGGCTGAAAGATACAGGATTAGAGGAGTCAAAACTGAAGTTAGAGAGTTATGAGGAGGCAGGTAAGAAATGATGATGGCCTTAAAGTGGATCATGGAAGTGAGGAAAAATGGGACGGCAACTACTGGAAGACTGTATAGGACGTAGAATTGGGTGAGAATGAAGTAAGGGAGGAATCGCAGGTAATGACCAGGATTCTAGTTTAGGCAACTGATGGAACAGTGGGTCACTCCCAGAGAAGAATCAGCATCCAGTTTGGCACGTGTTGACTTGGAGTATCCTGTAGGACTGATAGGGGACAATTTAGAGAGAAGCTTGATACATGGAGCAGAAGCTTGGAGAGAGATGTGGATTTCCAAACTCATATTGGGAATAACTTTATACAGATGGTGCAGTGGATAGAAATTCCAGGCATAACATAGATGAAAAATAGTACATTTGCAAGACAAGAAGGGAATAAACCACTTAAAAATGGGAGGTCAGAAGAATAGAAGCATATCAAGAAAGTTCATGTAACTGAAGCCAACAGAAAAAAATGCTTCAAAACTGAGTTTTATTTTCTGCTGTATTCTCAGCACAGAGATCACTATTTGTCTTAGAAGGTAATCAAGATGTATTTGCTGAATAAATGAATGAAGAAAAGATTCATTAGTATTTTCAGAGGCTTCCTAGAGGCCAAGTAAGATAAGACAAGGAGATGTACATTAAATTCACTATCAAGAATTTTGCTGGTGATTTTGGCCAGAATTGTTGCTGTGGAATGGCGAGTGCTGAGTCCAGCCTGCAGGTATGCTGAGGGGTAGTGAATGGCACTGTAGTGAGGGTGGAAAGTATAGGCAATTCTTTCCATAGAAAGGAGAGAAATAGCAATGCTTGGAAGGTATTGTGTGTTGAGAGATATTTTTACTTGTTTGCTTTTTAAGATCTGGGACATTTGATTGTTTAAGTGCTGATGTGATAGAGCCAGTGAGCTCAGACCACTAGAGAGATAGAAAATGCAGATTGAAGATCAGAACAAAGAAAAGCGTAGTCCTTCAACAGTGTAGTCCTGAGATGGTTGAGGGAATAGAGTTCAAAGCACAGAGGAGGTATCAGTCTTAGACAAAGTAGGGTACTACATCCCCTCTAGGTAGATGCAAGCCAGATATGGCGCAGGCAAGGTAATGAAATTCCTATTTGATAATACCTCATTTTTCTGTAAAGCGGGAGTCAAGACCGTTTGCTGGGAATTAAAGAAAATGATTAATTTCCTGGGTTGCTTGGAATTTCTTAATTTCTATTTCCATAGAACATATGTCATACCCTTAGGACCTCCGAGGAACCATCACTAATTAAGGCTTTTTAATAGGCCACCTGTAAGTGCTGATTTTCATTATTTATTTCCTAATTTATGCTGCTCTCCAGCAAGAAAATTGTCACATTATTTAGCAAAGGAGACATTCATCCCTCTCCTTCAAACTGTTAGATATGGAAGTTCCTAAACTGTTTACCATCAGGGATGCCTTTTAGAATATTTTTCTCATTAGCCCTTATATATTTGAACAATGCTGTCTAGCAAAAAAATTACATTTATAAAGTAAACAATAGACTTCTATTTTTTATTAATTGGATGTATTATTTGCTCTTAGCCTAAAGAAGTAACTAACCACAATGCACAATCATGTTTGATTAATCGAATTCCAATCAAAATCAAAGGAATAAGACAGTTCAGTTATTCTGTGAAATCTTACTGAGGGGGAATGTATGATGTTTCTTGGTGTTTTTTATAATATTGAAAACAACTTTTGGACTCTCATTATTTCTTAATAGAATCTTGGGGAGAAGACTATAGTATACTGCAACCAATTGAGCCTTGTTTTCCATTGCGTTTTTAATTGCAAATCTTAAGGCATTCAATACCAAAGTGTTTTCTTTCCCAAACCAAGAACTCGAACCCCAATTTTTCTTCATGTACATTAAACTTTTAGTGGAAATTTTGATTTATGAGTCACCAAACCTGAAAATAAATGGTTGATTTGGTACCTATTCAGCAAATCAAAACATCATTTACTAAATTACGTTGTTCTTGAAAGAGATATGTCAACAATCCCAATACCTTGAAGTAATTAAGAGTTTTTCATTTCTCTTTGAGAATAACAGTGAGTGACAAGTTTATACAAAAGCTACCAGGGGTGTTCGTATCTGACTAAATTCTAATGCTTTAAAATAGAAGATATTAAAATTATGTAGAAAAAAGTCTATGTATTCAATATATATATCTTGAACTTCACCTAATGAGCCACAGAACATTCTGAGATATAGGTGGGGACATGATAGGTGCAAACCCTGTTCTTGTGTATATTACATCAAACAATCCACAAATAAATATGGCATAAATTGCTATAATATGAGGAAAATTATAACAAATTGCAACATGAAGGGAAAATACAGTGTGCAATGAGGGATTATAATAAGATAGCCTAATTTAAATGGAGATCAGAAGGCCCCAAGAAAGCGTCATTTAAGCAAAAGTGTTAAATGGTAGTAGATTTTAGCTGGAGATGGACAGGGGTAGGGGGGGATTTCCAGGCAGAAGAAATAGAATTTTCGAATGCCACATGGTGCAAGCAAGCTTTCTTTACCCACTCTGTGTCCTCACCTAGAGCACAAGAGTCAGATGGGCACTTAAGGGAGCTCAGGGGATATGAAACAATTACAATGAATTTATTTCTGTTAGGGTTGTATTTGCCAAAATGATTTCAGCAAAGGGTGACTCATTTACAGTAAACATTTTCCTTTTGACAGTATCTTAAATTCTGAAGAAGGAGGTGACAAAAGAAGACTAAGTGACCTGTTTCGGTCACAAAGAATGTACCCACTCCTTAGTGCACACTGTTACAAAAGCATAATCCATTAGCTTCAGGAAAAACAGAAAACCAATCATGATGATAAGAAAATTTAAATGTAACTATTTCTTTTCCTCATATATTACTAGTAAGCCACACAGGTATTCGCTTTCAAATCATCACAATCAGATAGGGCTCATGTGTGTTCATTTCCATTTCTTATTTTGACTAAGGAAATGAAAACCTTTGCTTGTCAGCTTCATTCTGGTCCATCATTGCCTCTGAAGGACTCTGAGGATGACGTAATTTCCTTAGCACCACCTAAAGCATCCTCTTTAGGAAGGACATGACCCTAATTATAGATGTCACATATCTTCAATTTAAAAGTTAAATTACAGAGATCAGTGCTAATATGTGTAAAAAAAAAAAAGCAGCACAAAGCTAATGCAAGTAATATTTTCAGTGTATGGTATTTAAAAGACACTCCCTCATCCACGACAAACCTCAGTAGACTTTACTGTCCCATCCTTGAGCCATTTATAGTGTGCTGTTCACTTCCTGAGGGAGGAGTAACTCTGTTAAGCTATACAGGTATTCCCTGGTTAATGAATGGTTTACTAAAGAGAACTTTCTAAAAGGTATATGTGCTCTCTAGTGGGATTCATTCTTACCATTCCTCACACCTCACTTTAGACAGCTACTTCTTTTCAGACAAATAAGTTGTCAGATATATTTAAGGCTGGGAACCTAAGACCTTGTAAGGCACACAGAAAGAAACACGCTTATCAGCTGTTGCTAAGCTGTTGTTGAACTCCCTGGGGAGTTCATAAATTAATTGCAAAAAAATCTGGAAGTGTAACATAGGCAAAGTATGTATTTTGCACTAACAATGTGTATAGGCCACAGTGATAAAATACATTGCCATTTTCAACAATTACTAAATTCATATTGTTCTATTTTTTTCAAACAACAGGTAGAAGGAAAATTATTATTATGTCATAAAGGCTGGTGCTCCAAATATTTAGAAACTAGTACAGTGCTACATGTTGAGTTGATTGATTAAAGTACTATTTTTTTCCAGATTTTGATCACACAGCACTAAGAGTTTCAAAAAATAACTGACCTCATACACCTTTATATATGTATATTTATTAAAAAACAGCATACATATACTATATGCACATACATGTTGTATATACACCCATATATATATACACAGCCAATATTTTGGTCAACAGACAGCACATATGATGGTGATCCCATATGATTATAGTGGATTAGAAAAATTCCTATTACCTAAGGATGTCATAGCCATCATGACATTGTAACATAACACATTACTCACATGTGTGTGGTGATGCTGGTGTAAACAAGCCTAGTGCACTGCCAGTTATGTAAGAGTATAGCACACACAATTATGTACAGTACATAATACTTGATGATAAACAACTGTGTTACTGGTTTATGTATCTCTTAAATTGTTTATCATTATTTTAGAGTGTATTCCTTCTACTTATATATATATATATATATATATATATATTAAAAATTTAGCTCTAACACAGCCTTAGGCAGGTCCTTCAGGAGATATCCAGAAGAAGGCATTGTTAGCATAGGAGATGACAGCTCCATGCTTCTTACTGGCCCTGCACATCTTCCAGTGGGACAAGATATGGAGGTGGAAGACAGTAGTGTTGGTGATCCTGACCCTGTGTAGGCCTAGGCTAGTGTGTGTGTTTGTGTCTTAGTTTTTCACAAATAAGCTTATAAAGAAAAAAAAAAAGAAAAAAGCTTCTAGAATAAGGATATTAAAAATATTTTTGTACAGCTGTACAATGTATTTATGTTTTAACCTGCTATTACAAAGAGTAAAAAAGTTAAAAAAAAAAAAAAAAGGAAAGTGTATAAAGTAAAAAAGTTACAGTAAGCTAAGGTTAATTTGTTATTGAAGAGAAACTGTTTTAACAAATTTCATGTAGCCTAAGCATACAGGGTTTTATAAAGTCTTTAGGAGTGAACAGTAATGTTCTAGGCCTTGACCACTCACTCCCTGAGTCACCCCAGAGCAGCTACCCATCCTGTAAGCTCCATTCATGATAAGTACCCAATATGGGTAAACCATTTTAAATATTTTACACCATGTCTTCTCTACACCTTTTTTATGGTTAAACAGTCATATGCCACATAGTGACATTTCAATCAATGAAGAACCAGTATATGACAGTGGCCCCAAAAGAATATAATACCATATTTTTACTGTACCTTTTCTATGTTTAGATATATTGAGACACAAATGTTTACCACTGTGTAGCAATTGCCTACAGTATTCTGTACAGTAAAATGCTGTACAACTTTGTAGCCTAGGAGCAATGGTGTTTAACACTAGGTGTTTAGTAGGCTGCACCATCTAGAATGTAAGTATATTCCATGATGTTACATCATAGAGTGTAAGTATACTCCATGATGTTACATCATTAAGTGTAAGTATACTCTGTGATGTTTACACAATGACCAAATCACCTAATGATGCATTTCTCAAAATGTATCCTTCTCATTGACTATATACATAATATTATATATATATATATATATATATATATATATATATGTACTTTATAAAAGTTTAAAGAATTGGCTAAAATAAATATATGTGTAAAAAATTTCTTCTAGAACCCCTGCAATCTGGTGGCCTAATTTTGTAAGCTCATTGACTAAAAGAGGGAAAAGTATTAAGGGCTGTCTGTAGAAATAAGTGGAATTAAGTCAACACTTCCTGGGAGAAACTGTACAGGTCAGTTAGACTTTGTATAGAGGGCTGTTGGGTACTGCTGACTTATTCAATTTTTTACTGACTCTGGCCTTTAGTGCAGTAATAAATCACAAAGTCACACATCCACATTGTCTCACCTGCTAAACACATCAGCACTGCTGGAAAGAATTATATGCTGGAAAAAACTACTGTCTTGGTGCCCCATAAAAACTGACCTGTATTTGGAGCAATCTCGACAGCCTCCTGCATCCTTTGATTGCTGTTCACACTTGACCATGACTCTGAGGGCAGGGTGTGTTATAGACACGGCAGATTGAGCAGTGTGTTTAAACTGGTCTCTGTGAAGACACACTAGGGCTGAGCGGGACATGCCTGGCATGATCTCATACTATGAAATTTCTTACAAGGATGCTAAATCCAGGTCAGTGTAAATTTGATTTATCCATTTCAAGTTTGGAAGAGAGAGAACTATTTTATAATCCTCAAGAAACTTGACAGTGGGGTTATGAGGGTGGCCCTAGTTGTAGAATGTAAGGAGCTATCACTAGATGAGGGGGAAAAGGCAGAAAAACCAGGGGACCAGGAGAAAGGGAACCTGCTACGGAGGTTAGCTGCAGAGTCAGCCAGGAAGATGCAAGTTTTGAAAGCTGAGTCACCAGGACAAGTGGACTCTTCCAAAGAGTTTGACCCAATGGATGGACCAGAGGAGGAAAATGACTTAGAAGCAGGAGTCTGAAGATAAGAAGGCTCTTCTGTTTCATATGGTCAAGGTAAAGGTTAAAATGGTGGGAGAATGAGAATACATAAGTAAGATCCCTAGCTAGTTTTTTTCTGGCTGGTGTTGGAGCTATGCCAGGCTTGCAAAGAATCTTGGGAGGACAGGAAGCAAATAGACATTCTCATGTTGGTCTGTCCCCAAATAGGGATGGTAACTGCTAATGTTACGGGAACTGTGATCACTAGGGGATAGAGCAGGAAATAACTCCTTATTTGCAGATCACAGCCACTGCCACATGCAACTGGCCTCAGACTCAAGGGTAAAAAATTGAGTTTGTCAGAGAGGGCCAAGTTATCTCTGTTAGAAAGAGTTTACATGCCTAGAGATTAGGACCCCTGAGAGATTGCCTAGGTTCAGTTTCACGCCTTCTGGGCACTCTTTAAATTCAAAGATCCAAGAGAAAGAGAAGAGTTAGGAGGATAAAAGAACTGACTTGGAAAAGGTCTAGCACTTCACAAAAATCCTTTCCTCAAAGGGAACTGAGAACATTTCTGGGTAGGCAGAGATGTTAGGACCACACAACAGGGGAATTGTAATATTTAGGACAATGAAACGACACATATTAGGACAAAATAGTCAAAAAATAGCTTCTTAATGCTTCTAAGTAAGTCGACATAACATTTTCAAATAATTTACTGGCTTTTACACATCAGGATTTAGCCTTAGTGAACAAATATAAAAGAAATGTAATTAAAGGAATTAGATGCTTACAAAACCCTTAGAGGCTGAGTGTGAAGGATTAATTCCAAGAGTAATACCACAGAGCTGCTCCTCCAGGATAAGTACTACCTCTAGCACCATCAGAAAGGGAAGGAGTCAGGAAGTTGCCAGAGCAACTGATGACCACAAGACCATCATGTCTCAGCCACAATCTAGGAAGCAAGGACCCAACACCAAAACTGTTAGCTCCAGAACGACACCGAACCTCCCAGATCTGCCTCAGAAACACAGGTGGCTTACACGCCTTTTTCTTTCCATTGACTTGCTTTCCAATTGGAATCATGCACAGGAACATCTAGGGAGAATTCAAATCATTTAATTATAATTAGAGCTTTTAATATTTTGCCTGATTTTTATAGGAAACCTTATATAAATAAAAGTCACATTACTCTTCCGCTAGTGTTACAGTGCTATAAAAACAAATACATTGAAGAAAAATTAAACAAAATGACAGTAACAAAACCACACTTAAAATTGTCCTTAATTAAAAATATGAAAAATAAAGAGATATAAGTAGGGTGTGGGGAATATTGAGTGAGAATTATCAAATAGGGGGATGATCATTTTACAGGAGGTGAAGCTTAACTTGAATTTTAAAAAGGATTTATTGAGCCAGTAAATGTTACAGTAGCAGTCAGACACACCTTGTGGAGGGGGCATTTGGGCACAGCTAACAGGTTTCATCTGTCACTGACTCTGGGCAATGCAGTGTTGGCAAATATGTAATCATGTGATTACATATTTGCATCATCTTGCCTGCTTTACTCATCAGATGTGGACCGAAAGGAGGCATGGAATGAAAAAGGGGAAAACTTGCCCGTTCGGTATTTGTAGAAAGAATTGTATAATAAAAGCATCATTATTCTTCTGATAATTTTATAGTGTTATGTTGTAATGACAAATACAAAGAAAAAATGACAGTGACAAAACTATAGAAGAAATTCTAATTAAAAATATGAAAATTTTTGCTATATCTTTATATTCTATCCCTGGGTTTGAAGGATTACGTAGTACCAAAGTCTTCAGTATGGCTATAGTGGGGGGAAAAATAAAGAAAACTCAACAAGAAATGCTTACCACTTGGAGTGGATGCTGGAGTGGGCCACACAAGTCCCTGCTTCTGGATCAAAGCACTCATTCCCCCAGTGGCCAGGAGTATTAACTAGTGACTCCCTCTTTGGGAATTGCCCTCCAATGAAGGCAACTGCCTTACCCAAGGTTCTGTCCTTTCTGGGGGTGTGATTGGCAGTCCACATGCAATGACTGGTAGATTCAGTCATACAAAAGTCTGACCTTCTTGCCTCAATTCTGGACAAATCTGAAAGACTATCCCAGCTCCAGAATTCCCCATGGAATTGGCTGTAGTCTCTGTTGCAACCACCTTGCTGTTTTCCCCTTGCATCTTTCCCAATCTTGCCACCTTGCTTTCTTATAAATATTCCCCGGATACCCTCCAATAACTCCAGCAATCCAATCTTCTACTCAGAGACTGGTTCCCTGAGAATCCCATTGAAGACAGTAATCTAAAACGTAAGGTTGTTTTAGTGATGTGAAAGCCTCAATTAGGCAAAACGTGAATCTCAGCACATGGTTCTAGATAATCTGTCTTTATTCCATTCAGAATATTCTATCATATCTGAAGGTCTGGCTGATTTGTCATGCCAGGGTATATTTGCACAAGAAACAGAATTTTGGAGGAAAGAAATATGAGTGAACCCCAAGAAGTTGACTGTCAGCTTCAGAGTAAGAGGCCATAGCTCTTTTAAGAATAAGAACCGGACGGGCACAGTGGCACACGCCTATAATCCCAGCACTTTGGGAGGCCAAGGTGGGCGGATTACAAAGTCAAGAGATCGAGGCCATCCTGGCCAACATGGTGAAACTCCATCTCTACTAAATATACAAAAATTAGGTGAGCATGGTGGTGCATGCCTGTAGTTCCAGCTACTCAGGAGGCTGAGGCAGGAGAATCGCTTGAACCCGGGAGGGCAGAGGTTGCAGTGAGTCAAGATCGCGCCACTGCTCTCCAGCCTGGTGACAGAGCAAGACTCCATCTCAAAAACAAAAAACAAACAAACAAAAAAAACAAGACCCATCCTCCTATCTGTTTTTTCATGCCCTCTCCCCTATCTTCTTATCTACCAGATGGGTAAGGAACTTAGACGGAAAAGAGATGGGAGAGAGACTCGGGGTGTATGAAATTGGTCCAGGTGAAAACCAAAGCTCTACTACTCACTAAAGTTTCTCTTGGAAACTAAGAAAACTTATGAAAACCCAGAGTTTAGTCCTAGTGTTTTTCTCCTTTGATACCATTTCTGGAATTGTTGGAATGAATAGAAGCAACTAGAAAAAGCAGAGTCCCACATGCATCAATGTTGGCGCTCTCTGGCAGTAACAGCAATGCTTCAACACCATTTGGAGCATCAGGGCCACTAAACACCAAACGTATCTGGAAGAGTTTAGTATTGCCGTAGATTCAGAAACCTGGGTAGATTTATATAGGACTGGAACCCAGGCATTTACCTTGATGGGGTAAACCAGGAATAAATTGGTGAGTGCTTATGTTCTTATTTTATTGTATCATTATACTCTAGGACTGCTAGGTGATACCATTTTATCCCTGATAGGAGAATCTTAGAGGCTCATCTCTAAAGCTTTTGAGTGACCTGTCCGCAAACTTTTGGAGGCTTAATTAGTTCAGACATGGGACCAGAAAGATGATTGTTCACAAGTTCACTTTCTCTCTAAAGCAACTGTCAACATGGCAGTTTATGCTACCTCTAAAATTCCAACCCACTCAAACAGTGATTCCATTGTTGAAGCAAGGATTAAGTTTACAAATTGCATGTTGCTGCTGGATGGCAACACCCTCGATGGGCAACAGCAGAAAAAAATTTTTTTTCTAAGACAGGATTTTACACTGTCACCAAGAGCTGGAGTGCAGTGGCATCATCACTGTTCACTGCAGCTTTGAACTCCTAGACTCAAGCAAGTCTCCTACCTCAGTCTCCCAAGTAGCTGGGACCAAAGGCACATGCCACCACATCCAGCTAAAGTTTGTATAAATTTTAAAGTAAATAAAGAAAATAATTAAAATTCCAGCCAATTTCTACAGTCCTGGAAAGCAGTGGCCATGACCCCCAAATAGAAGCAAATCTTATAAGTAGAATTTTTACTACTTTTTTTTTTTAAAAAAAAAGAAGAAAATCAAATTCCTGACTCATAAGCAATGAGAATGTTACAGAAGCAATGGAGAATTAGGTAGCTGGCATCACAGGCTCTGTGACTATTTTGGAACTTTATTACTTGGGATACATTCACCTGATTGCAATCTACTTTCTATGAAATACAAACATACCTCTTGGAAGAGAAGAGTAAACATCTGTAAGTTGAAGTGGCACATAAATAGAATCAAGAAGCATGAAACCTCCTGGGAAGAAGAAGAACGTCTTACCTGAATGTGTACCCTTGCTGCTATACCCAGAGCTATTTCCTGAGTTGCACTGTGTGAGCTGACATCACCCCCTGCATCCTTTCCTTCCCAGATGATAGTTTTTTTGTGTGTCTGCAGAAGCTGTTTAGTTTAATTAACTCCCATTTGTCTATTTTGGCTTTTTGTTGCTATTGCTTTTGGTGTTTCAGTCATGAGGTCTTTGCCCATGCTTATGATCTGAATTGTATTGCCTAGGTTTTCTTCTAGAGTTTTTTATGGTTTTAGGTCTTGAATCCACCTTGAGTTAATTTTTGTATAAGGTATAAGGAAGGGATCAAGTTTCACTTTCCTGCATATGGCTAGCCAGTTTTCCCAACACAGTTTATTAAATGATGAATCATTTCCCCATTGCTTGTTTTTGTCAGATTGTCAAAGATCAGATGGTTGTAGATGTGTGGTGGTATTTCTGAGTCCTCTGTTCTGTCCATTGGTCTAGCTCTCTGATTTGGTACCAGTGCCATGCTGTTTTGGTTACTGTAGCATTGTAGTATAGTTTGAAGTCAGGTAGCGTGATGCCTCTAGCTTTGTTCTTCTTGCTTAGGATTGTCTTTGCTATATGGGCTCTTTTTTGGCTCCATATGAAATTTAAAGTAGTTTTCTTCTAATTCTGTGAAGAAAGTCAATGGTAGCTTAATGGGGATAGCATTGAATCTATAAATTACATTGGGCAGTATGGCCATTTTCACAATTTTGATTCTTCCTATTCATGAGCATGGAAATGTTTTTCCATTTGTTTGTGTCCTCTCTTACTTCCTTTAGCAGTGGTTTGTAGTTTTCCTTGAAGAGGTCCTTCACGTGCTTTGTAAGTTGTATTCCTTGGTAATTTATCCTTTTTGTAGCAATTGTGAATGGGAGTTCACTCATGATTTGGCTCTCTGTCTATTACTGGGGTATAGAAATGCTTATGATATTTGCACATTAATTGTTTATCCTGAGACTTTGCTGAAGTTGCTTATCAGCTTAAGGAGATTTTGAGCTGAGACAGTGGGGTCTTCTAAATGTACAATCATATCGTCTGCAAATAGAGACAATTTGACTTCCTCTTTTCCTAATTGAATACACTTTATTTCTTTTTCTTGCCTGACTGCTCTGGCTGGAACTTCCAATACTATGTTGAATAGGAGTGGTGAGAGAGGGCATCTTTGTCTTGTGCTGGTTTTCAAAGGGAATGCTTCCAGCTTTTGCTCATTCAGTATGATATTGGCTTTGGATTTGTCATAAATAGCTCTTATAATTTTGTGATACATTCCATCAACACCTAGTTTATTGAGAGTTTTTAGCATGAAGGGGTATTGAATTTTATTGAAGGCTTTTCTGCATCTATTGAGGTAATCATGGTTTTTGTCATTGGTTCTGTTTATGTGATGGATTATGTTTATTGATTTGTATATGTTGAACCAGCCTTGCATCCAGGGATGAAGCTGACTTGATCGTGGTGGATAAGTTTTTTGAAGTGCTGCTGGATTCAGTTTGCCGGTATTTTATTGAGGATTTTCACATTGATGTTCATCAGGGATATTGGCCTGACATTTTCTGTTTTAGTTGTGTCTCTGCCAGGTTCGGTCTGCAGCTCCCAGTGAGATCAATGCAGAAGACTGCTTTTAAACAAAGTCTGAGAGGTCAGAATGTCAAGCAAAGACCAAAAATAACTGAAGGGAAAAATGCAGAAGCAGGTCAGAGAGAAGGACAAAACTGAAGCCCCATTCTCTAGTTCTCCTATTAAAATGAACAATGAAGAAGAAATGAAGCCCAAACAATATGCAGGTGAAGGAGTCAGTGGAAAAACGTTCCCTTCACCCCCTGAAGGTTTGCTGAAAATCAACTGACAAAAGGTAGATTAATAGTAGAAAAGGCACACAAGTTTATTAACACGCACAGGGTGAACCACAGTGATTACCCATCACACAATGGGGTGGAGATGCTTCTCCACCCTTCTCCTTAGAGACAATGCAGATGGAAAACTGTGGATGATTTGAGGGTGGTAGTAAATAATGTTTAGGGGAATTCAATGGGCTTAAAAGACATGCAATGATCTGAGACAAAGTCTATTGGACCTATAGAGCAGACTGGTTTGTGACAAAGTCTGTTTGGGTGTATTGACAGATTTCAGTCTTTCTTCCTGTAACAGGAGTTCAGTTAATGAAAACTCAGGGAAGGAGCCAGAGGTCACTGTTTTCATTTTTGATTGGTCTGGACTTTAGAGAGATGAGTAAACTTAGGGAACAACTTTATCCTGCACTTTAGGAGAGAGAAACGATTGATAGGCAAGAAGTGGGGAGGTCAGAGAGACCTTGAGGTTTCTTCTTCAGTTTAACATGTCAAAACACCATCTTTTGGGATATGACTTTCTCAGCCCCATTACAAGTTTAAGCAGCTCATGTAGATGGTCCAGTCCTTGGCTTGTGGGCCTCTGTATTCATGGCTTGTGTGTATCATTTTTTTTTTTAAATCAACTAATTGAGCCACTTCTTATTTTGACAAATGCTCAGCACCAGGCAGCCCTGTTGCCTGACACTTTCAGGGACCCAGGGCTATTTCTGCCTCCTGAAAGTTAGCTGTGGGCTCTGGTTACTACGCAGTATTCTGTCCCTGTCAGAGCATTATCAGCCTCTACATGTACTCAAAGCTTAGGCCTGATCCTTGCCTCCGTGGGCAAGAGCCCACAGGAGCCATGAATTATGTTGACAGTGAGGAATGGAATCCTGCCTCCCTGGAACAAGTCCATATGATGTGTTTGCATGATTTTAACCCCTGGCTTTCTGAAGCCCACACCTGAGAAATTCTCATCCTAGTAGCATTTCTAGTGTTACTCATTCCCTCTTATTTCCCTTATTCCTCCTCTCACAATTTTGTTACCTGTCACTCAGTTAAAAACAATCATATGAGGAAGATACCTTTTCAAAGAAGAGTAGTTCTTTTTTAATCTTTTCAGGATAACCTGCAAACTGGAAGTATTCATCAATACTTCATAAAGTCATTTATAATGAGCCTTCAGCCAAAGTTCTCAATGGGCTTGGCAAGGATTACCTCATAAATTTTTACCCAAGAACATTATTATTATATCAAAGTTGAAAAAAAACAAAACAAGAAGTTGTTAAGAGAATGTCTCAAAGTTCCATGTGGAAAGATATCCCCAAATGCTTAAGTACTCTCTGTACCCTTAAGCCATTAAGGCAATGGAGAGAATGGGGTCAGTGCTGAAATTAGCAGTGCCAGGCTGTCTTCAAACGTGGCCTGATGTCTCTATCCATTCACAACTCACATTCTCTCGGAAGACAAGGTCTCCCTGGAAATCTGCTGCCTCTCCTGAGTTCCCTATCACCAGATAATGACATTTCCAGACATCTAGGTAGTTCTTCAACTTCTCTCTCTTCTTTCCTCTCCTGTGTCACCAACTCTAATCAATCTTACTTACAAAATCTCTCTCAAACTCCATTCCTTCTCTTTTAACTTTTGCTGCCTTTGGTCAATCCCTTATTATCTTTAATGTGGACATAACTATCAATATTCTGACTATTTTTCTACTATTCCTGTCCTCTCTGAAGCATCTTTTATTCCACCTCCTGGAATGACACTTCTAAAATATAAACGAGGGCATGTCACTCCCCTTCTTATAAAGAAGTATAGCCTACCTGTAACCTTAGCAATCCATTGAGCTACTGAAGTTGCGTTAATAATACACACCCAAATTTTGTAAGCTTAAAAAGACTCTTTCTCCTCTTGTTTTCTGTAAGTGCCTGGAAATGTTACAATACACATGTGCATCAAGTGGTTCATCTTTTGGGCTACTGCCTACAACACCAGAATTTTCACAACCAGCATGCCTCGGTTGCCCCAGGCACACCTGCACCCAGATCACTGTCCAGGCAGTGCCTCATCATTCCCCTTGGGCCACCACCGTATTGTCTGCTCTGCCATCGTTGGCTTAGGATTATTCATGCATTTCTTTGCTGTGATATGTATTGGAAAGTGAACTCCTTCATAAATGTTAGGCTCTGTCATAGGGTCCTATGCTTGTCTTCTGATGTTTTAATATTCTTTTGGCTTTTCACAGGTACTGTTTGTACTCTGTCTTCTACCTCTAGAGGGCTTGTACATACCCCTTTAGGGTGGCCAGGTCAGGGATACATTTATCCCGTATCTGGAACCACTTCTCTCCCTTTCTTTCATTCTGTTACTAGTTGGACCCAGAGAACCAAATCTTTCTTCCCTTGGGGTTTATTCTCTCTCAGGCATCCCTGAGCCTTCTGTGGTCAGCTTCCATTGGTTGCCTCCAGTGTTTTAGGCATTTGTGTAGATGTCTAAAACCCCATTGTTGTTATTATTCGAGATGTTTTCTCAGAAGTCCCTTTAGCTCTCATGAATTTTAATTAAATCAAGTAAGTCTTAAGAGGACTTCCATCAAGGGCTTCACATACCTTATCTCTTAGGTTCAATATTGGGTCCCATATTACATTTTCATTTCCTCAAAATATTTGCAGGATTAAAATCCAAAACTTTCTCTGCATAATATAGAGTCCTTTAAAATCTAGCTGTTCCTGTTTCCAGTTTTGTCTCATCATTCATCGTCACTGTCCTAACTCCTCAGCCTCAAAGCGTTTCTCCACTTATCTGACCCTTCCTGGATGCAGAGTGTTGTTTGTGTTCTTCTTCGACCCGGAGTGCTTTTTCTGAAACCCCTGGCCACCAAACTCTCACTCCAATTTCGAGACCCAATTCAAGTGTTACGTCCTTGTGAGGCTCTCTCAGACCCACCCAGAGGGTGCTCTTTGCTGCTCACTTTGCGTTCACTCTCCGTGTAAGCTAATATAGTGTCACTGTATATATAATATGACACTGCCACCCATGCTGCCCAGCAGCTGTGAGCTCCTCGAGCAGAGAAGAAATTCACTTTTGAGATTTTAATGCTTAGTAGGGTGCGTGACAAGCAATCATTTTGGAGAAATAGACGAGAGAATGAAGAAACGTAAGCAGTTGAGACACAAGGCAGATTCTCAACTCACAGGCAAGGATTTTGCTAAAGTAGCATCATGGGAGGAAGGCTTTTTGGAGTTATGGGTCTAAGTTGTTGCCTATACCAGCCAGAAAAGGAACGTCTCTCATTTAACCACATCAATAGTTATTTTCCACCATGTATGTTCCTAAATTGGAAAAGATTAAGAGAACATTCTGTGTTTAGGCATATTTTTATGTCCATATATAATTGAATATTTTGTTCATTAAGGGTTTTTTTTTTAACAAATATTTAGGAAATGGTATTTAATCTTATAAGCAATAGCATTTGCAGAATGTGCTGATTCATCATGTTCATTATTAGTTAGACCCGCAGATAAATTAATGACATTTAGAAAGATTCCAATGACATGGTAAGCCTGCAATGTGGGGGCTAGTCCTTCTCCTTGAGTCCAGTCTTCTGGCAGTGGGTGATTGGGTGGATGGTACTGCCGCCAACTGAGGTGCTGAAAAGAGAAGAAAAATAGGTTCAGGAGAAATTATGCTGAATTTTGTTATGAATGCTGTGGCAGTTATTAATGCTGTTTCCTAAATATGTTCAATTCTCCATCTTCTGGACATGTAGAGGGACTATATCTTCTAGATCACTCATGGTTGAGTGAGGCCATATGATTAGTTCTAGCCAATAAGTTCTTTTTAAAAAGCTGCCAGTGTGAGACCCTCAGAGCTTTCTATTCCTTTGCCTTGACAATTCTCCATATAATGGCTGCTTTGTCAACCTGAGTCCCCAGGTGAGGACAATGTGGAGAAGAGCCCCCACGCCAACCCATGAGGTTCACTGAACATAAGAAAGAAATACACCTCTATTATTTTAAGCCCTTGAATGCAACGTAGCCTAACCTGAGCAATACAGAAGTGTCAGCTGCCTGTGGAATAATCAAGTAGAGAAGTTGAATAGACAGGTGGATATATGATCCTGGAATTGAGGCTACAAACGTAGAGTGGGAGTAGTCAGCAGATTCACAGAAGCTAACACTATACTAACACATGAGATTACCCAAGGAGAGAGATATTACTATTGTCTTGTTTTAAGTAAGCTAATGCATAACACGCAGAAAATGCTGAATAACTCGCCAGTAGCTGTGGGTCAAGGATGCACTCCTGGGAAACTTCAGCATTAAAAAAAAATTGAGAAAGAGTGGTCAGAGAAATATTAGGGGAACCATAGAAACTCATCAGCCAAGTCCTTAGTGTTACAAGGTGGATATAAAGAAATAAAATATGTCACATAAAGGAACTTTTAAAAAACATTAAAAGCAGGTTTGAAAATAAACTGGAATTTCTTTTAGTACTTTTAGTAAAAAGATAAATTTTATATAGATGCAAATGATGGATTCGCAGACAACAGCAGAAAACCTGCTGGTGTTTAAATATAACTTCTTCAGGACAAAAGGAAACTGTCTATGCTGATAACTTCTTTCTTCAGACAAATCGTGTGGAGTAGAGACTGTAATTACACTTCACTAGTCTTCAAGCCAGGGAAACCCATTAGTAACTAAGGATCTCGATTAAATCCTGCAACAGAAAAAGGGGTGATGCTCAAGAGCTCAGTGAGAGAGACTGTTCTCCCCAAACCAAGTATTGGGTTGAAGGGACTTGTTTTATTCAAAATCAGATCAGAGAAGGATCTTTTAGATTAAGATACTTATATAGGGCCGGGCACAGTGGCTCACGCCTGTAATCCCAGCACTTTGGGAGGCCAAGGCGGGTGGATCACGAGGTCAAGAGACTGAGACCATCCTGGTCAACATGGTGAAACCCTGACTCTCCTAAAAATACAAAAAATTAGCTGGGCATGATGGTGCGTGCCTGTAATCCCAGCTACTTAGGAGGCTGAGGCAGGAGAATTGCCTCAACCCAGGAAGTCAAGGTTGCGGTGAGCCGAGATCGTGCCATTGCACTCCAGCCTGGGTAACAAGAGCGAAACTCTGTCTCAAAAAAAAAAAAAAAAAGATACTTATATAAATCTAAATTTTTTTTATTCCCTTAAATAGTTGTGTCAACTCTAATTTATTGCTATGCTATAGTTTTAAAAGTTATAATTCGTATGATTGGGAAAGCATATGTAGCTAGTATTTAGTTAATTGCTTCTCTGTGAAAACTACTTTTGAATCATAAGGCCAGTAGCCCAGGACTCATTATAACCTGTTTGAGCATCACATCTCAGGTACATTGCTTAAGAAGGAAAGTCATTGTGAAAATGCACTATTTCTGTTTCCAATGCTGGTGGACCCAAAGATTTCCCTTTATTTTTTCTAAAAACCAAGCTTAAGCAATCAGCTTTATGTTTGCTTTGTTTCTCCTGAAACCTCGGTCTTCCAAGGTCAAGATCATCTTTCAAACAGAAAGTAAATCCAATCCAATTTTAGACTCCACAATCAGGACACAAACAAGGCCTTGAAGTAGAAAAAACCTGAGTCTTCAACTCCTTTCTCTTTATGACTCTCTTTGTCCCTCAGTGACCACCATGGTTGGATAGTCATGAAAGTGACGCTGGCCCTAGTGATGATAACTACATGCTGAAATTCAGTTATATGCAAGGTATACTGTCAGGCATTTTCTCTTTTGAATTTCTTTGTTTTTTAATTGACAAGTAAAAAGTGTACAATTTTATGATGCACTATATGATGTTTTCATGTATTTACATGTTGTGGAATGGCTAAGTCAAGCTAACTAGCATAGGCATCACCTCACATGCTTATCTTTCTTTGTGGTGAAAATACTTATACTCTGTTCTCTTAGCAATTGTCAAGTAGTCAATGTATTGTAATTACCTGTAGTCACCATGATGTAAAATAGATCTCTTGAACGTACGCTCCTGTGTAACTGAAATTTTAGGTCTTTGACCAATATGTCCCCAATTTCCTCCTTCCCCAGCCTCTGGTAGCTGCCATTTTTCTTTCTGTTTCTCTGGGCTCAACTTGTTTAGATTCCACATAAAGGTGAGATAAGGTAGTATTTATCTTTCTGTGTCTGCTTTATGTCACTTAACATATTGTCCTCCGTTCTCATCTATGTTGTCACAAATGACAGGATTTTCTTCTTTTTAAAGGCTGGATAGTATTCCATTGTGTATGTATACAACACATTTTCTTTATCCATTTGTCTTCTAATGGACACCTATGTTGATTTTATAACTTGATTTTATAACTTGGCTATTATGAAAAGTGCTTCGGTGAGCATATAAGTGGATATTAACTCCTTGACACACTGCTTTCATTTTCTTGGGAAATATATATATATATATTTAACCGTGGGATTTCCGGATCATATGGTAGTTCTACTTTTAATTCTCCAAGAAACTTTCAGACTGTTTTCCATCATGGCTAATTTCGATTCCCACCAACAGTGTACAGGGCTCTTTTTTCTAATGTCAGGCATTTCTAAGACAATAACTCTAATTTTTTTGAACAACACTGAAAAGTAGATTTTTAGTATCTCCATTTTAGGTAATACAACCATCTGTGCATTAGATACACACACACACACACACACACACACACACACACACACACTCTGTCCCATTTAATCTTCACAAGAATTCTCTAGGGTCGATATTGTTATTTTATTTTATAGGCAAAAATAATTAAGTGTCATCAAGGAGAAGTAACTCACCTTGGCTCATTTAGATATTAAGGAACAAAACAAAAATTCACACTTAAGCCTCTACGATGACCTAGTCTTAAAAACCCAAATCCATACAGAGTGGTCTCATCACTGTATATCTGAATACCTGTCCTCGTCGTTCCTTATAAATTTTGAAAGTCCTTGAATATAATTGGAATTAGATAACACTGAATTTAGATTATTTTTGATGAATGAATTAGTAATAATGGCAAACCAATGAACATCACTATATCTAATTGTCAAAACTTATTTAATTCTGAGTTAGATAATAGAATAAATATTTAAAAGTCAGTTAAGGGTGAGAAATCATTCCACGTTTTTATAATTTAGACAAAATGACAGTTAATTATTTGACATGGCAGATGCCCTGTATACCAGGCTGCCTCATCCCTTGTCATGTTCCTGCTTAGTTTTCTCTGTGCTTGTAACATGTTTCTCTACCTCCTACCTCACAGTGCTTGGCATATGAGAGGAAATAACTGATCTCTGGTTTTACACCTGTTTGGCTGCATATTCTCTGTTTGCAGAGGGTCTTGCTTGGCTGCTATTGCCAGTGTTCCCTGGTTTGGTCCAGGGCCGCCACTAAGTCAGGTCTTCCTTCTGTCATAGCAGGTGTAATAAATTTCTGTGGCTGCTATAGCAAATTGCCACAAACCTAGTTGCTTAAGCAATACAAATTTATTATCTTTCAGTTCTGGAGGTCAGACATCCAAAATGAGTCTCATTATGTTAAAATCAAGGTATCAAAAGGGCTACATTTCTTCTTTTTTGGATGCTCTAGTAGAGTGTATGAGTCAAGCTTTTCCCGAAAAACAGAACCGACAGGAAATATGTATGTAGTGAGAAATTGGCTCACAAAAGTATGGAGACTGAAGAGTCTCACAATCTGCTGCCTGCAAGCTGGAAACCCAGGAAAGCCAGTGATGTAATTCCAGACCAAGTGCAAAGACCTGAGAAGCAGAGTGCCGGTATTGTCAATCTCAATCCAACAGCAGGAGAAGACTGCGTGTCTGCTCAAGCAGCAAAGCAGAGGCAGCAAATCCTTCCTTTTTCTGATTTTTGTTCTACTCAGGTCCTCAAAGGATTGGATGAGAGCCACTCACACTGAGGAAGTTCATCTACTTTACTGAGTCCACCAATTTAAATAAATGCTAACCTCATCTGGAAACACCCTCACAGACATGCCTGGAAATAATATTTAATCTGTGTACCTCATGGCCCCAATCATGTTGACACATAAAATTAACCATCACAGAGAGAATTTGTTTTCTTACCTTTTCCAGTTTCTAGAATTTGCCAGCATTTCTTGGCTCACAGCTCCTCCTTCATTCTTCAAAGCCAGCCATGGCAAGTTGAGTCTTTCTCACATAAAATCACTGCTTCTGTTATCATACATTTCCTGATTCTATCCTCTGCCTCCTTCTTCCTGTGATCACCTTGGACCCACCCTGATTACCCAGGATAATGTCCCCATTTCAAGGTCACTGGTTCACAAATTTATTTCCACCTGCCACCTTAATTCCCATTTGCCCTGTAACATAACATATTCACAGGTTCCAGGGATTAGGACATGGGCATCTGTGGGTGTTCATTATTCTACCTACCACAGCAAGGCACATGGTCATGCAGATGGAGAGGCTCATGAGGAGTGGGTGGCAGGGTGTGGTTGGAGAGCATAACATATCGACACAACATGTGGTCCCTGCACTCAGAACGGAGCTCAGATGCCAGCCTCATGACTTGTAGCCACATGACATTCAATAGGTCATCTCACATCAATGAGCTCAGTTTCATCATCTGTAAAGTTGGAGAGGACCATGTTAATGAATGATAAGACACATTTAAATGGATTAGCACAGAGCCTGAAACTTATGAATAACAATTATAGCACCAAGATTTTTGAGTTCTTATGAAAAGCTCAATGAAATTACTGCTATGATATGGATGATGATGATTTTGATGATGTAGCTGAGAGCCTGAGGCAAAGTTTGGTCAGTCAACAGTTGCAAAAGTATCTGCAATCAAGAATTAATACAGCAGAGCTCTGGAGTCTGTGGTGGTCTTAGTGATAATTATTCGAAACTGGTCAGATAGCATTTGCTCCAGTTAAAGCCTAGGAAAATTTGCCCGCTCTGCTAAATCATCTGCTGTGTTTTATCCTCTCCTCCCTGCCCTTTTAGGACTTCAAACATTATTGTTCACCACTTAGGTGACTCTTCAAAGCCAGTGTCCCCTGGCAGCATTTTAAGATGAATAAAGAAATTCAAAAGCAGCTCCAAATTATTGGGGCTTGCATCCTGTGTCTTCAGATGTCTCCTTGTTACCTACATGGTTCAGTAGAAACCATAGCCTTCAAGTCCTTAAAATGAATATCCCTAGGTAAAATACACTCTCTTCATCTTAGAAAGAATATCCTCGTGAAATAGCTCAGCTATTAATGGTATATTAACTGACAGAAACAATTTAGCAACTGTCATAACAAAATAATGACATACTGGGTTTCAGGGAGAGACTGACTTACTAAGGAGGGATATCTTAAAACTAGACAATGCAGACTACTATAAACTTAACCGATGATTGCATACAAATATTGTTTAATAGCTTAAGATACTTGCAAATATTTTCAGTTTTGTTTTCCTCAGTATAAAACAGACTTCTTATTTTAAAATGTGTCCTAGGTGCTAAACTACCAACCTCCTCTCCTTGCCCCTGGGGTCATTTTATATAGAGTTACACAATTAAAAGACTAAGTAGTCTCAGCTACTTGGGAGGCTGAGGTGGGATACCATGAGCCCAGGAGTTGGAGGCCATCATGTGCTAAGATCTTGCCTGTGCTCCAACCTGGGAAACACTGTGAGACCTCCATCTCTTAAAAAAAAAGTATATCCAAATTATTAATAAATAAAAAATTCTTCCAATTGTAGGCTCTAGAAACAAGTAAATAAAATGCAACAAGTTGCCACGATACACTCAGCATAGTTAAAATGAGAAAGATGGAAAGTATTGAAAATCTATGTAGAGTAACTAGTACTCTCACACACTGCTAATGGGATTGTATATTGGTACAATGATGTTGCAAAGGTGTTTGGTAGTTTCTGTTAAAGATGACTGCATGCACATTCTATGATGTCATAAGTCCACTACTGTATATGTAGTCAACAGAAATGCATATAAACTCACTAAGATACAAGTGCGGGAGTGCTCAGGCCAGTACCACTCCAATGTCTTCAACTATAGAATAGATAGATAAATTGTGGAATTCAGCTATAAAAATAAACAGTCACCCACCACATGGATGAACGTCACAAATGTAAGGTTGATTGAAATAAGCTATTCTCAAAGTAGTACAGTGTATGACACTATCTTAGTCCATCTTCATGCTACTGATAAAGCATACCTGAGGCTAGGTAATTTATAATGAAAAAGAGGTTTAATGGACGCATAGTTTCACGTGGCTGAGGAGGTCTCACAATAATGGCAGGAGGCAAAAGACACATCTTACATGACGGCAGACAAGAGAGAATGAAAACCAAGCGAAAGGGGTTTCCCCTTATAAAACCATCAGATCTCATGAAACGTATTCACTACCATGAGAATAGTATGGGGGAAACAATCCCCATGATTCAATTATCTCCCACAATGTACCTCCCACAACACGTGGGAATTATGGGAGCTACAGTTCAAGATGAGATTTGGGTGGGGACACAGCCAAACCATATCAGATGCTATTTACATGAAGTATAAATAGTAGACAACACTAATAATGATGGGGTAGTGATTGGAAGGGCGTACAGGAGGTTTCTGTGCTGCTGGTAAGATTATTTCATGATCTGAGTGGAGATACAATACATAGCTCTTTTTAGACTGGGGAAGTGTATGGAACTGCCTTTTGTAGTTATGTCATGGCTTCAGATCTGGAAAGGGTGTTAGTTTTGTTGCTCACAGTAGCTATTCTCAGTCTACTCAGTGACTCTTACTCAGATTACTTGATTCAATTTTACATGTCCTTAGTTCTGAAGAAATGTACAGGTATTTTCTGTCAAAATCTAAAGACTTGAATTTGATAGGCTCCTCAGGTGCATATGCATTTTCTATAGGCTTATAATGCATTTTAAGCCAGATGAGATTTTACATTTTCTCCTACATTTTGTGGACCACACAATCCTTCTGCCTTTAAGAGATTAAACACATAAATTTGGACAGCTTTAAGAGTTTCCATAACTGTGATGCCAACTTAAGATATCACTCTACTGAATGAGAACAAATCTATGTCATAAATGATTTATTAAAGTAAGTTTTGTCAATAATTATACTGCAAAATGTTTTTTAAATTAAATTACTTTGATTTTTTTAGAACAGTATATAGTGGTTGTGACTTAAGCTTAACAACAGACACGGATTCAGATCCAAGTTCTATTATTCAAGAATTATACAGCTTGGGGTTTTGTTTTTTCTCAGCTTTAACTAAGATTCATCAATTAAATTGGGATAATAACATCATTTTATTCTATACGATTCATCAATTAAATTGAGATTATAGCATCATTTTATTTTATTAAATCCTATTTAATAGGATTACTAAATAATGGATTAATTTAATAAATATTAAATTATATTTATTATTCATTTAATAAATAAATAGGACTTCCTATTTAATAAGTGGTGCTCAGAGAACTGGTTAACCATATGCAGAAAATTGAAATTGGAGCACTTTCTTACACCATTTTATTATACATATGTGTATATATATATATAATATATTATATATATTGTATATATATAATATATTATTTATATATATAATATATATATATATATATATATATAGAGAGAGAGAGAGAGAGAGAGAGAGACATGGGCTCCCCCTGTCACCTGTGCTGAAGTGTAATGGTGCAATCATAGCTCACTGCAGCCTCAAACTTGTGAGCTCTAACAATCCTCCTATGTCGGCCTCCTGAGTAGCTGGGAGCACAGGTGAAGTTTAAGGTGGTGTTATCTAGTTCTGTGAAGAGGGTCGTAGGTAGCTTGAAGGGGATAGCATTGAATCTATAAATTACTTTGGGCAGTGTGGCATTTTCATGGTATTGATTCTTCCTAACCATGAGCATGGAATGTTTCTCCATCTGTTTGTGTCCTCTCTTATTTCCTTGATCAGTGGTCTGTAGTTCTCCTTGAAGAGATCTTTTACTTCCTTTGTTAGTTGTATTCCTAGGTATTTTATCCTCTTTGTAGCAATTGTAAATGGGAGTTCGCTCATGATTTGGCACTCTGTTTGTCTGTTATTGGTGTATAGGAATGCTTGTGATTTTTGCACATTGATTTTGTATCCTGAGACTTAAGGAGATTTTGGGCTGAGACGATGGAGTGTTCTAAACATACAATCATGTCATCTGCAAATAGAGACAATTTAACTTCCTTTTTTTCTTATTGACTATCCTTTATGTCTTTTTCTTGACTGATTGCCCTGGCCAGAACTTTTAATACTATGTTGAATAGGAGTGGTGAGAGAGGGCATCTTGTCTTGTGCCAGTTTTCAAAGGGAATGCTTCCAGTTTTTGCCCATTGAGTATGATATTGGCTGTGGTTTTGTTATAAATAGCTATTATTATTTTGAGATACATTCCATCAATACCTAGTTTATTGAGAGTTTTTTACATAAAGGGCTGTTGAATTTTGTCAAAGCCCTTCTCTGCATCTATTCAGATCATCATGTGGCTTTTGTCTTTGGTTCTGTTTATGTGATGGATTACATTTGAAGATTTGCATATGTTGAACCAGCCTTGCATCCCATGGATGAAGCTGACTTGATCGTGGATAAGCTTTTTGATGTGCTGGTGTATTCAGTTTATCAGTATTTTATTGAAGATTTTTGCATCGATGTTCATCATGGATATTGGCCTGAAATTTTCTGTTTTAGTTGTGTCTCTTCCAGATTTTGGTATCAGGATGATGTTGGCCTCATAAAATGAGTTAGGGAGGATTCCCTCTTTTTGTATTGTTTGGAATAATTTCAGAAGGAGTGGTACAGCTCCTCTTTGTACCTCTGGTAGTATTTGGCTGTGAGCCCATCTGGTCCTGGACTTTTTTTGGTTAGTAGGCTATTAATTTCTGCCTCAACTTCAGCCCTTATTATTGGTCTATTCAGGGATTCAGCTTCTTCCTGGTTAAGTCCCCCACTTATAACTAATACTGTTAATTTTGTCAATAGGAGCTGATTTCTAACAGTCATCATGGTAATAAGCCACTAGCTTTTCTTGACACTCATCTTGATAAAGTAGTATCACTTATGCATCGAGATAGTCTGCAGCAGGCTTGCAGTAGCTTCCCAAGGGAGAGAGAGCTACTCACCACCCTTAGCCTGGGCATTTGGGTGGCATGTAGTCTGCCACCCAAATGCCCAGGCTAAGGGTGGTCAGTAGCTCTCCATTCCATGTGGAAACATACAATTAACACATACATTATATCACTTTGATAAACTGAAGCATTTTAAAACGAATTGTGATACTGTAACAATCAGTCCAATGCTAGGGTTAAAAAAAAAAAAAAGAGTAGGACCTACTTTGGGTGGGTGAAAGTTGTGCTGTTTAGGCAGAGAGGAACGTGTGAACTGCCTCAAATACCCCAACCTCATTCCCACTGCAGAGCCCTCCTACGTGCTCCTTCCTCTGCCTGGAATGCTGTGCCTCTATGTGTTCTCATAGAGAACTTCTTACTTCACTTAGGTTTTTTTCCCAAAAGAAAGGGATCCCAGTCTTTGTTATTGTAAATTGTGCTGCAATAAACATATGTGTGGAAGTGTCATGGGAACAGGGAGGGGACCATCACACATTGGGGCCTGTTGGGGAATAGAGGGTAAGGGAAGGGAGAGCATTAGGACAAATACCTAATGCATGGGGGGTTTAAAACCTAGATGACAGGTTGATGGGTGCAGCAAACCACCATGGCACATGTATACCTGTGTAACAAACCTGCACGTTCTACACGTGTATCCCAGAACTTAAAGCAAAATAAAAAATATATAAAAGAAGGGATCCCACTGGGAAGGTTTTGGTGACGAATAAAAAATGTTTCCTACCATAACTCTGTTCTTGTATCCATTTGCGTTTTCTTCAGATCACTTTTCCTATCTAAAATTATCTATTTTTAAAAAATTGTTCTTTTGTCTATCTCCTGCTCCAGGATAAGCTTCATGAAGGAAGGAACTTAGTCTTGATCATCTGTGTCCCAGGGCTTGGAACAGTGTCTGGGATATAGTAAGTGCTTAATGAGAGAGAACCTATGCATCTGTCCTCTCTAAATATATGCATAGAGAACTGTCTAGAATGGTGATCATCTAACGTCAATGATTTTTTAGAATAATATATTTAAGGTATTTAAATATTATACAACACATTGTTGATGACTGCATCAACTATCATTTCAATAGTATATTAAAAATGTCTATTTAAGTACCTTTTGCTGTGGTTTTAAATTGATATAAAATAGCTTTCATTTCTGAAAGCAATGTCTGAAGGTCAGGAAGTCACTTACATTTTTATTTTAAAGATATTTTTCATTAAACCATAGAGCTGTGCTTTGCCATTAATTAGACAGTAACCAAAGAACCCATCACATTCAAGCGTAAGCTATATTTTGCAAAAATCAATATTTTAAATCCTAGCCTCCAGCTCTTCATGTAGAAAGGTCTTGGTATGCAAATTACCTCACACTGGAAGGAAAATGGAATGCTCAGAGAAAAATCAGAACTAGCTGTGAAACTGTTGCGGCTACTTTTCAAAATCTTTTATCTTCATAATACAGTTGACCCTTGAACAACACAGGGGTTAGAGGCACAGACCCCTGCACAATCAAAGTCTGAGTTTAACTTTTGACTCCCCAAAAACTTAACTACTAAGAGCTTACTGCTTACTGGAAGCCTTACCAGTAACATAAATTGTTAATTAATATATATTATGTATATTACGTGTGTCATATACTGTGCTTTTATTACAAAATAAGCAAGAAAAAATGTATTAAGAAAATCTTAAAGAAAAGAATATATGTTTACAGTATTGTCCTGTATTTATTGATAACAGGCTTATGTCGACTGTCTTCAAGACAAGTGAATCATCTATCCGAAATGGCAGCAACTACAGTAGCAGACCAATTTACAACACATATCAAGCAATTAAACTTTTTCTTGTAATGTCATGACTTTTCTCCGCTTCTTGAGAGCACTGCACTGCCAGCATAAGTAGTGGCACTTTGTATGGGTCCCATGGTGTCATTCAAGGTGTATGGTACTGTACTCAACATGAAAAACATGTGAGAACCACAAAAGATCACATTTGTTTGTTTGCTCTCGTTTTTTTGTTTTTGTTTTTGTTTTTGTTTTGCAGCAGTGTCTTGCTCTGTCACCCAGGCTAGGGTGCAGTGGCGTGAACATAGTTCACTGCAGCCTTGCCCTCCTGGGTTCAAGTGATTTTTGTGTCTCAGCCTTCCAAGTAGCTAGGACCACACGTGCACATCACCGTGTCTAGCTAATTTTCTATTTATTTATTTGTTTGTTTGTTTTTGTAGAGACCAGGTCTCACTATGTTGCTCAGGCTGTTCTCCAACTCCTGGCCTCAAGAGATTCTCCCACTTCGGCCTTCCAAAGTGTTGGGATTAGGCATGAGTCACCATGTGCAGCCTAAGAGATCATTTTCTAAGAAATCTTATTTTGCTATGATACACAATTTACTGAGAGATGAGCTGCTCACATGGAGATAGCAGCATCACATGGTTTTTAAACATGTACTTACAACACTTGAACTCACTGCAATAGCAACTAGGAGGTGGCTAGAAAATTCTTAGTAATACAGTATGGACTAGAGTTAATTTTACTCAATTTTCATTTAACCCTGCTTCTTCATGTTTACATTCCTTTTGACCATGAATAGAGCTCTGAATAGAGATCTGAATAGTCTATAAGGGTGTGTATAAGTTTTGATAAATTTTAACTCTTTATATTAGATTTCTGTTTATTTTATGGTAGGAGATGATAAAATAGACTCATATTTGCATTTCCGACCTCCCCAGCAGCTTTGACCTCCCCAGCTTCAGCTTCAACCTTACCAGCCCAGGTGATCCTCCCACTTCAGCCTCCTAAGTAGCTGGGGTCTTAGCTGTATGCCGCCATGCTCTGCGAATTGTTTTATTTGTTTGTAGAGATAGGGTCTCACCATGTTGCCCAGGCTGGTCTCAAACTCCTGGGCTCAATCCATTCTCGGCCTTGGCCTCCCAAAGTGCTGGGATAATAGGCATCAGCCATAGCATCCAGCCTAGTGCCTGCATATCTTATGCATTCATGATATACTTAACTTTTTCTTGTTTTTTTTTTTTTTTTTGGTATTTCTAGGCTACCTGATTTGTCTTCAAGTTTTTTTCAAATTGTTACAAATCTCCAAAAAAATTTTCAATTTATTTACTGAAAAAAATCCACATGTAAGTGGACCCAAGCTGTTCAAACTCATGTTGTTCAAGGTTCAAATGAAATTCACAGAGCTGTCTCCCTAATGTAGACCTCCAGGGAAGTTCTGATATCTAACATAGACCCAGGTGAGCCTATCTTATAGATTCATTATGGTTTTATTGATTCAATTTTTTAAAAAAACAAATAAACTGATACATACAGTCCAGTCTACTCATTTTTCAGGAAGGGGCAGAGATGAGGCTTAGAATGTCAAGGACCTGCCTGAAATCACATAGCCAGAGAGTTACTAAAATGGACCTTCCAGGACCATTATCTACTTATGCATTATCTACTTATCAGATTAAAATTGTTTCCTCCATCTGCAGATACTTAAGATTTGCATTTTAAAACCCCCAATTCATTTTTAACACTCTAATTTTTTTCCAAGAGACATTTTGCCCTTGCCATGGTTAATGTTATGTATCGAATTGGCTAGGCTATGGTGCCCAGTTGTCTGGCCCAACAGCAGTCTAGATGTTGCTGTGAAACCATTTTTCTTTAGATGTGATTAACATTTATATAGTAGACTTTGAGTAAAGCAGATTACTCTCCACTGAGTGGATAAGTCCCATCCAATCAGTTGAAGCTTTTAAGAAAAAACTAAGGCCCATCAAGTAGAAAGGAATTCTGCCTCCAGAGGGTCTTCAGACTTAAGACTCTGGCTGAAATTTTCAGCCAATCAGTCTGCCTTACATTTTTGAGATTTGCCATTTACCAAAACCACATGAACCAATTCCCTAAAATAAGTCAATTCCCTCTACACACATGCACACACACACACCCCCCCTATTGGTTTTGTTTCTCTGGAAAATCCTGACTAATCTAGTCCCTAATATAGGAACAGATGAGCAGAATAAAAGTGTTGTTGGCTGTCTGTCACTCATGGTTTCCTTTCATTCTTTTTTTCTTTGTTATTGTTTTGCTCTTTTTTCACCTCTACACAGAGAACCAAATTGAGCTAAAAAGGGGAGGGGCTTTCAAATTCCCTGCTGGCTCTTGCCTTTCAGCCCTGATGGAGGAATGGGAGCCCTCCACCTCTGAACCCCAGCCAGCGTTCTTTAGGAATGAGGGGGCACACTAAGCAGTTTTCTGGGCTCTGGGTGTTAAGAGGACTGTAGGAGTCATCTTAAGGAGTTGTGAGGCAGAAAAGGGACCATGCTGTGGCCTCAGCTTGGGGTGGATTGCTCTGAATGTTGTACACTCCACCAGGCATCATCATGAAGAGTGAGGTGATCCATTCTGTTACCTGGTTGCCTGGCCTGGCAGCCCTCCCTCCCAGACCTCTGGCCACGTTGGGGGTCCTTTAATCCTCATCTCTCTACAGACCCTCTTTACCACATTCTCAGGACTCTGGACTCCCTCTTCCTTCATAGAACACTTTCTGTAATTTTCTCTAGAAACCATCTTAGCTCCAAATTATAACTAATTTTTTTACGAAAATCATTCCCTCTCATTACAGTAAGCAGTTTACACAGGTGAATTTAAGCAGTAAATATACATTTTGATTGATACAAATAAGTCCCATATGAAGATTTTAACAAACAGCAATCCATACACATTTCACAGCACCAAGCCAGAGATAAAATTATTATATAATGCAAGCAATCCAAAAGAAGGGGCTCTGAAGAGCAAGAGTCCACTCCCACCATGCAAATTCCTCATTATTACAATATAGTGGCATCTCAACTCAAGTAGAAACTGTTGGAAACCAGCCCATTGTCATAAACGAAGATTTTCCCTGTTCAGTTGGTTGCTTAGGTAGATATTGCATTTGTGAGTCCTGCTAACCTCCTGCAAAACTAGCTTTCCCCAACCTCAGAACTGCAGACTGCCACCTATCCCAGAGATAATCTAAAATAAATTTCTGAAGTCAGTCCATTATAGTTCTTTATAAAATGATCTTCCATCAGCAACCCTCTCCCAGGAGACCACCTGTGAAAGTACCCTCTTAGCCCAACTCAGCAAACTTGGACTAGGGATGAAATAGGAAGACAATGAAAACATTATTTTCCTTAGAGAAGTAGTTTTCTCTCCTCATTACTCCAAGGATGTCAGAGTGACTGATAGCTGCTAAGTCCTAATCAGCAAGTCAATTTATCTCAAATCTTGAAGAAGCCAGCAGCCTGGATTATAAGATTTACCTCCAGAGAGCAGTCTTTTTCCTTGATCAAACTTCTGTATGATCTACAGACCTGCCAGAGCTCACAAAGATCCACGGTGTGATAGCTCGAATTTCACCAGAAAGAGAGAGAAAAGGTTGTACTCCCACACAGAAGAAACAATGAGAATGAAACAAAAGCTCATCATTTCTGCTGGTCTGTAGCACTGGTTCTGGATGTGCTCTGCAAACCTTAAACATGAGCTCACTCACAAACAATAATCCACACACACAGATTGTAGCATGTCTATGCTGTACACATGCACATGGTAGCATGCAGCTCAGCCTTGCTACATGTAAGCATGTACCACAGAGACCTCTACTCCTTTTGGCTAATGGTACCAGAATATGAGTAATGAGGGCTCCATGTTTAGATACTGTACTATTCAGGGTTCTCTAAAGGGACATAACTAATGGAATATATACATAGTGGAGTTTACTAAGTATTAACTCACATAATCACAAGGTCCCACAATAGTTCATCTGCAGGTTGAGGAGCAAGGAGAGGCAGTCTGAGTTCCAAAACTGAAGAACTGGGAATCCAGTGTTGGAGGGCAGGAAGCATCTAGCACGGGAGAAAGTTGTAGGTTGAGAGGCTGAGCCAGTCTTTCTTTTCACATTTTTCTGCCTGCTTGTATACCAGCAGTGCTGGCAGCTGATTAGATGCTGCCCACCCAGATTAACAGTGGGTCTGCCTTTCCCAGGCCACTAACTCAAATGTTAATTCCCTTTGGCAACACCCTCACAGACACACCCAGATCAATACTTTGCATCTTTCAATCCAATGAAGCTGATGCTCAGTATTAACCATCACAGATACATACATATTTTCCCTAAATGCCTGCTTCTAACACTGATAGCAGATGATTTTATTTCAAGTTTATTTTGTTTCTTAAAAAATTTTTTTTAAATCTGCAGGAACTTTTTATCTGCATATGCTACTCAGCAGGAGAAATATAATGGACTGGAGATCTTCAGCGGTTATGCTCAGAGAAAACAGCTTATGCTCTTATAGACGCTCAAACGATATTAGGATCATTTGTTACACAGGGTTTCAAATTGAGTTTTTATTATTCTGGTTTATAAGACAAGGATACTCTTATTGAAAAATGGTCAATGCATTGTTACAAAATAACTACCTAATCCCTTGTATCATTCAGGGTTCATCCAGAGAAGCAGGGCCATTTGGTCTTATATATTAAGAGATTTACTGCAAGGAATTGACTTGTACAGTTGTGGGGAGAGCTAGGCAGTCTGAAATCTGCAGGCAGGCATGTGGCAAGGGCAAGCTGCGAATCTCAGGCCTGGAGGAATTACTGTCCACTGGCAGAATTGCTTCTTTCTCAGAGGAGTCTCAACTTTGCTTCTAAATTCATTCAACTGATTGAATCAAGCTTATCCAGATTCTCTAGAATAATCTGCCTATTTCTAGGTGAGCTGATTAGCAAAGAATTTTATTGCAACCTTAATTTACTCTTGTGTGTAACATAACATATGACAGACTTGGGACCTCTGTGGGGACAGTTATTCTGCCTATCATGCTCTTTTCTGAGAGAATCTCCCCAGCCAGGTCAAGAACACTACTCCTGGCACCTTTCTCAAATGTTCTCAAATACATTATCTTGATTTGTTTTCTTTCTAAGATCCCTACTGAAGGTCCCACAGAGAGGTCATTACTCCCCAGGGCTAATGGCACTAGAATATGAGGAAATTAGTCAGGATTTTCTCTACCCTCACTCATTCTGGGTGAATGATTACTTCTAGTCTCCTGGGGAAGTATTTTAAATTGCTATTCAATTTTGGAAGAAGACAACATTTAAGAAAAATGAGTTGGCCAGGCGCGGTGGCTCAAGCCTGTAATCCCAGCACTTTGGGAGCCCGAGGCGGGCAGATCACGAGGTCAAGAGATCGAGACCGTGCTGGCCAACATGGTGAAACCCGTCTCTACTAAAAATACAAAAACTAGCTGGGCGTGGTGGCACGCACCTGTAGTCCCAGCTACTAGGGAGGCTGAGGTAGGAGAATTGCTTGAACCTGGGAGGCGGAGGTTGCAGTGAGCTGAAACTGTGCCACTGCACTCCAGCCTAGCACCTGGCAACAGAATGAGACTCTGTCTCAAAAAAAAAAAAAGGGGAAATGTTGGTGCAGGATTGAGAAATGTGTTCTGGTGTGGGGAGACATTAAAAATATTTATTTGGACAGTGTGGTCTGTAGATATTTCAGTTCAAAGTTCAAAATAATAATTTGCCAAGAATGATGATTAAAGATTAAATTATATATGTAAAAACACTTTTAAAAGGTTAAAATATATAATGTCTCTAATCCATGAAAAAACAAAGATTTAAATTTTAGAGCTTAAAAGTAACTAGTGATCATCTAATTTAATTAAATTTATGATAGACTCATTTTTTTCCACTTCAATACTTTTTTAAATGAGTTTTCTGACATTTCAGAGGAAAGTTTTCTCCAGAGGTCTGAACTTTTTTTAATGCTTCATATCCTAAGAACTCAATCTTACTTTAAAGGCAAAACAACTTATATATAGTTCATTTTTACATTTCTAAAGTAATCAAAATGACTTTTTTGATTTTCGAAGATTAGTAAAAACAAAATAAGCACTGCGTACATTTCAAAATATCCATGCCTTTTAATGTTCCTGTAAATTTTTATCTCTTAGCCAACTTCCCACATTTTACAGATAAGTACAGCAAAGAGAAATTTTGGTTTAGGCCGAGCTGGAGAGTATATGTGACTTTCTTGAATCTTTTTTTTTTCCCATTGATTTTATTGCATTTTAGGATTTGGGGTACATGTGAAGAACATGCAAAATTGTTGCATAGTAACACACGTGGCAGTGTGATTTGCTGCCTTCCTCCCAAGAATATTTTTATAATGTGAAATTCGTTATCTAGTGTGACTGTATAATTCATGGTCCACTGTGGGCTAGTCAAGTAGGTGAATTTTGGATAATCATAGATCATGGTCACACCCTCAGCTTTGCTAGTGCAGAAACTTAATTTTATCCATTTCTCTAGGAGAAATTAACTTCTAAGGGATTTATACAAATTCATATGTCTTATAGACATAAATGTAAATGTATTCATTCATAATTGGGTTGTTTATTTTAAAGACAGGAGTTTTTTTCTTATGAAGGTAAAATTTGTAGAGAGTGAAATGTACACATCTTTGGTGTACTGTTGCATGAGTTTTCATAAATACATAATTTATGATTTAACCCAGGATAATTTTCACAGGATAATTTTGAGGGTAAAATAGGGAATCATTATGAAAAACACATAAGTCAGGACTGTTCTGGAAAAACGTGCCATCAGATCACCCTAAGTATATCCAGATAGAATTATTCCCATTAAGACAAAATGTGATTCTTTTTACTTCAATAGTTATGAAGATGACAGCTGTCCAGGCTCTTGAGCATGATACCTGGAGCTGTACTTGAGAATCACAAAAGCTGACAAAGGATTGGTTGCTAATGACTGGAAGCATAAAGAATCTCCACTGTGGATGGTATGAGTCCACATGGCTCACCGTGGAGAAGAGAACAGGCTCTGGCACTGGACCTTTGTGTGCAGCTCAGCGTGCACCAGGGACACATCGCATTACTATCCTTTGCTTCAGTTTCCTCTTTAGCAACTCGTGTAGACTTATTGTGAAACTTGGGTGAAGTAATACGTAACACATAGTAAATGCTCAACAAGATTACTATATGCAGAAAATGCAAAAGGATATATAAAGGATTATGAAACCAATTTTCAGCTCCTTATTACTAATGAATCTGTTGATAACCCTTAAGTGACCAAGAGACAATAGTCTCTGGTATTGCCCCCTGGGTGCCTAATTCTTTGTCCCCTGAGTCATCTGTTTGGGGACCTCTTCTTGGTCAGAGGCCTTATCATTAATTTCAGAAACTGCCTACTTTTGTATTGCAGATGTTGAAAGTAGCACTGTTCACAGGATCTTTATGAATTGCCATTTCTTCTCTCTAGTGTTCTCTGTAGAATACTGGCTCCCTATGCCACGTGAGGATGGAAACATTGCCCTCTCTACTAAGATCAGAATTTGATGCAAGGTGGAGCTGCAAGAAGATTTTCAAACCTACTTTGAAGGAGATTTTAGGCTTAGACCCACTGAAAATGAATTCCCTTACACAGCTCCATGCTATCTCCTGATAACACATTAAGAGTGCCCTAATGACAACAGCTCAAATATATTGCCGTTTAAAGATTTCCTGCCTCTACCTTTAGGGCTAAATTATACCTACACCTAGTTTTGTTATCTAGTCAATCTCAAGGTATTATCAGATACTCAGATCCTACCAGGAGTTCTCCTAGAGGTACCAAGCTCCTCTCTGTAGTAATGTTCCCAATATATTCAACAGAGCACCACCTTCCACAATGCACCCACTCTCCAGGTCAAATGGGGTTGCTGTATACTATAGTTTCTTCTGAAAGATTCATAAATTATTAGCATATGAAAAACCAATTCTTTTTCTTCTCGCAGTAAAGAAGTCAGCTTAATTTTGTTTGACTCCGCATTAACACAAACATATTTGACCATGGGACCCTGTAGTCATTAACAACTGTTAACACCCATGGCACTAGTATTCCAGGGAACACGTTTTGGTAACTGCTACTCCTAGGATATAGTTCTATTCCTGTTCATTTCAGATGCTGTTTTTGTAAACATTCTGCTTTTGAAAACACCATGCAGAGGTGATCTGCTTTATTCCCTCTGGAATGTATGTATGATCAGTAAATTTAGCTCCTAAGTGGTTTACATGATTATGTGATAAATCTGAAGCACAGGCAGATTACTCTGGAGTCTGTACAGCATTAGATCTGTCAGAAAAGAAATCATGTTGTGGGTGAGCAATTAAGTAGTTTAATAAAATTCAAAAGCAGAATGGATAGCACAAGGCTACCAACTGGTACTCAATTCATCTACTACACCTTTGTCTCTATGCAAGGGATAAGCATGATGTAAATATGAGGTTAAAGTGTATGTCATCCCTCTTACCATGAGACAAATTTGTAATTCAGGAACCTGAAACTGGGAGTGGGCTAGTGAAGTAGATGAAGTTAGGCTAATCATAGACATGATCACACTCTCAGCTTTGCATGCTCAGAAACTTAACTTTATCCATTTCTCTAGGAGAAACTAAATTCTAAGAGATTTATGCAAATTCATGTGTCTTATAGACATAAATCTAAATATAAATGTATTCATTCACAATTGGGGTTATTTATTTTAAAGATGGGAGTTTTTTTATTACAAAGGTAAAATGAGAAGAGAGTGAAATGAGCACGTCTTTAGCATACTGTTGGATGAGTTTTGATAAATACATTCCTAATTAAGCCTGTATTAAGGCTTCCTTTCTCCAGCTCTTCCTTCTTGTCACCATTCCTGTCCTATCTCCCTCCCCCATTTAGCTCTCCTCCAATGCTACTACTAAGGAAGAATTCAACATAATTTAGTATCTAAGCAGGAGAAAGAATAAAGAGAATCTTGTAAGCTTATGAAATAATTTACCGCAACTCTTGCAAAATCCAAGAAAATGTGACTTATCCACCTTTTTAATGACCCAAACGTCAAATCTTCCATATAGCATTTCTCTTGACTGGAGATGGATAAATACCAAGAATTCCTTCCTATGGCATTTTACTTTTTTATTATCCATGCAGATAGACATCAGCCTCACTCCTCAATACACCCTTTATTACAATTGATTTCAGAAATACCCTATTTCATCAGCAGTACATTTATGAATCATTTCAGATGATAACACTTTCATTTGTTTACTTATTTATTTAATTGCTCATCTTATTATTGTTTGCACTGGCATCAAGCTCTCAGGATATATCCTGTGGTGGACTTGAAGACCCTTACATAGTGACTACAGTAATGTTCTCTTTTATTAGAACATTCTCTAGCCAATAATTAATCCTAAATCAGACATGTTATTTTACTCAGGTCATCTGATGTCTCTTTAGAATAATTTTTTAAATTCAATATCATTTATTTGAAAATTCACTGGGACTTAGTGAATCTTGGTGGCTTGTTGCAAATCTAACTCACACTCAATCAGTTCTTTGAGGAATCAGACTCTGAGGTTACCTTCGATAAAAGAACAGATCCCATATTTCAACAATTAGCATCACATAATTTAAATTCAATGAATAATATCCCAAAATTTAAACAGAACGAATAAGTAAATTCATGTGATTGGAATTCATGTGTAAAACAAGCGGAATTTTAAAACCCCAATGAATTTTAAGCATTATTTGGTTAATTAATTTGAATCCTTGACCAAAAGTGAAATATATTTTAAAGACCCATTATTAATGTAATTTATGTCATTTCTGGAAAGGGAATCACTTCAGGCCCTAATTTTATTTAATGATTTGACAAAGGAGATAACCAAACAGGATTTTTTCCGGGCAAAATTGAAGGAGCACAGGGTTAACAAGTAACCTTGTCCTTATGTTACTGATACTTGGCCCAAGGATAAGAAATAACACCTGCTTATATTTTTTAAAAAATGTTTATTATTTTTATTTTATTTTGAGATGGAGTTTTGCTCTTTTTGCCCTGGCTGGAGTGCAATAGTGCCATCTCAGCTCACTGCAACCTCCGCCTCCCGGTTCAAGTGATTCTCCTGCCTCAGCCTACCCAGCAGCTGGGGTTACAGGCACATACGACCACGCCTGGCAAATTTCGTATTTTCAGTAGAGATGGGGTTTCACCATGTTGGCCAAGCTAGTCTCGAACTCCTGACCTCAGATGATCCACCCGCCTTAGCCTCCCAAAATGCTGGGATTACAGGCATGAGCCACTGTGCCTGGCCTTAAAAAATGTTTCAAAGTAGATGCAGAAGTTGGGCAATGTCTGGCATGCACTTGTTTGTAATGTTATAGTTGTGCACTATAATTAGAAAATGTTTGGTGGAAAGTTAGTTAAGGCTTTTCCAGGTGTAGTAATGATATTCGTCAAATGAGAGAAAGTTTCCCCTCTACTTTTGAGAAGTGTAGAAGGTAGTCGCCACAACTGTGAGATGGAAAATGGCTTTATTCTATTACGGCCCCTCATTTCCTTAAGGAGTGTATTCAAAGGACACAGCAGCTGCCACCTCCAGCCTCAGTGAAGGATACAACAAAAGGAAAATACGTAAGTCCGAAGGACGTTCTTAGCACTCTTAAAATCAAAATAGGTGACAAAGCACATTTATTGTGTCCTGTTTTAAAAAATGCATTTGAATGGATTACAGGTGGGACTAGTGAGGCCATTTGTGTGGGCAAGTCGGGACTTCCATGGAGGAAACTAAAACTTCACACGCCACAGAGTACATGTCTGAATTGAGAAGACAGCCATATTTCCTTTCCCAGATCCCATGAGTGAAGATATTTGGAGTAGTCATCTCAGGACAAGCTGCCCCACTTCGTCTTTTTATGATTTACATTGATTGCTGGCATTAAACATGGTTGGCCTGTTGATTCTGGCAAAACCAAAATTATTTGGACCACCAATTCTGTCAAACTGGTTTAATTCATACAGAGATACAATTTACCTCTTCTTAAGTGTGATGTCAGGATCACATGATCACACGATGATAATTCCTTAAATGTATATAGTACTTTAAAAGTTACTTGGTGCCGTCACACCTTCTTATTTACTCCACTTCCAATAAATCAGCATAACCAGTCATGGACACCAGGAGGAGGAGAACATCGATCCTTGGCGTGCTGTAATATTCTTGGCCCGTCATAACCTGACCTCTGCCAACCTTCCTAACACCATGTCCATTTGCTCTTTGTAAACACCTGTTTCAGAACCGCTAACTTGCTCTTGGTTTCTTCGGCAGGCACTGCTCTCTGTGGCTTTCTTTACGTGCATCTCTGATAATAATGTCTGTCTGGCTTACCGTGATATCCCAATCCCTAACGCAGGGCCTTGCACACCACAGGAGCTCAACAAATATTTGTCAAAGAAATCAATGAATAACTTCTTAGAATACACTTCCTATTCTGGTCCTTCAAAACTCAGCTGAAATATTAAATCCTCAAAGACTCAAATCGCCCTTATGTCTAATCAGGCACCCTGCTCCATGCATACATTTAACCTGGCACACAGGACACTATGATGTCATTACTGTTTTATTTCTCTCTCTCTCTCTCTCTCTCTCTCTCTCTCTCTCTCTTTTAGTTGTGACTGCCCTGTGAGCAAAGATTGTATTTCATTCACATTTGTAATCTCCAGCACCGAAAAGTCAAATAGGAGACTCCTGAAGACAGGTTGCTAATGGAATATGGGCCCCAACAAGTAGCCTCTGGTCACTGTTTTATTTATGCTGATTTATTATATCCCTCTACTGGTGAAATCACTGAAACTTCAGCCTCTCACGTCCCAGTCCTTATAGGGGTGTCCGGAATGGGTCATGGGTGCCACTGGGTAAACACTACTATTTCCCTCTTCTCCTCCTTTTAATGGCACTTGCCTCCCCTCTGTACATCTTCTGGGCCTGGCTCTGTATCCAACAGGTTTTCATTATGTCATTGGTGTTGATTTTGTCTTAACCAATCTTTCTGCCATCTTTTAATTCACAGACTTGGAAATATGCCGAATCTCACCAGTGTTGAAAACCCTCTCCTTCCATCTCAGCAATGGAACTACCACATGACACACATCCCCTTCATTTGACTTAGTTTATTCAAACCTTTTTCTCTAGGAACTTGATGAACCTTCCATGGGTGCTAGGCTCCATGTGTAATTTCATTAAAATCCACATGCCTCACTCACATTCTGGCTTCCTGGATCTGGTGAGGACAAGGACCTCTTGCTCCCCTGAGGGTGAATTTTGTTTCCATAAAAGTTTGCTACCTGAGAAGTTAAATGGCAGCCCCTTGCGCTCTTTTTACTCGGAAACCTTAACCCTGTGGATAACTCATCAATGAATCCAGTCACTGCCTCTCCCATGAGACTCATTTGTCCTCACATAAAAGGAGCCCCTGTCAATCTTTCAGCTGGTAGGCACAGACCTGCCTGTACATGCCTGATTTCACAGCACATAGCCAGCTTAAGTCATCACTCAAGGATGTTGAATAAAACAGTAAGGAAAGTACTTAGCTAGTTATGGTTTCATCCTCATTAATTACAGCATTGATAAAATTTAGAAAAACAGCACTCAGAGGTTCTAGGGCAATAGCTATCATACGCAATTTCTTCCCCAGGAGTAATTAATTTTGGACATAGTCAAGTGGATGAGTGTCAGTTTTCTCGATACACACATAATAGCATGTGTGACATAGCTTTGAAACTGAGTTTTGTGTTCATCTAGTGTGCCGCAGAATAAAAGATGAATTAAGCCACTTATACCTGTCTTCATTTACGGCTTTCGTCTTCTAAGTCTTTTCACCTTATTCTTATCTCTTCCTCTCACCCTGTACATTTTGAATACACAATTGTGTGTTTCCAAACAAGCTCCTAACACAGCTATAAATTAACCACACATTGTGACTATGTAATAATGTAAAATAGGAAATGTAAGCTTATTTTCTAGTGCAAGACATTACTCAAAGCATGCAAATCCAGTGCATGAAGACAAAGGGCTTGTTTTTTGCGCAAATATGGAGCTCATACATGTGAGTCCACGTGTGAGAGTTAAATATAGCTATTCCCATCTTCCTGGGAAACACATTAGGCGTCCCCATGCAGGTGTCCATGCAAAGAACAGGACAATCAGGTGTGAAAAGAGCCCCCAGCCCAGCCCCACACCAAGTTGACTTACAGCTTCCTTCCTTATTTTGAAGTAGAGCCAAACTTCTGGGGTCTGCCTTTACCGCCAGCACTACTGCCCGCACCACTAGGTCTGATAAGCCACTTGGGGTTGATAATCAAGGGTTATTCTGTAAACTCAGGAATAATTCAGGTGTAATTCAGAGAGGTAAACTGAATCAGCAGCCAGAGGTAGTGCATAGAGTTTGATCAGGAAATCTGAAAACCCAGCTATTCTTACAGGTCTAGTTAGTCAAAATTACCAAATACTTCTTTACTAGATTGAGGTTAGGAATAAACAAAAGAAGAAAATACAGTCCCTACCTATGAGGTGTTTCTACGAGTAGCTACCAAATGAGTATTTATTTATCACCCTTTGTAGCTAGGCCTGAATTGACTCATCTGTTAAATGGGTTGCACTGTCCTATCCTTCCTACCTTGTGAAGTATGGCGCCTAAAGGGTAGATAGGTGGAAAGTGCATGGAGTGTAATGGGAAAAAGGTGCCAATGAATTTCACTTTGGATATAAAATGTCTACAGCAGCCCTTCTGCTCCCAAGAAAAAATGTAAGAAATTAACGATTCCACTTATAAAATAACTCAATGGCAATCACAGTAATGGAACACTTCGTATGATCTAGAAAATTAACCTCAATTCCTACATTTTGAATGCAGCATACTTAGTGATGAGAAGTAGCTAAAAGGCCCCCAAGTCTTTCAAAAAAAAATCAATGGACTTCATTATCTGAGTGAAAAAAAGTATATAATCAACAATAAAATGCCACTAAACACCTATTAGAATGGCTAACGTCCAAAAGCTTGACAATACCAATTGCTGGCAAGGTTTCAGAGCAACAGGAGCTCTCGTTCATCATTGGTGAGATGCAAATAGTACAGCCACTTTGAAAGAGAGTTTGGCAGTTTGCAACAAAGCTAAACATAGTCTTACCATATGATCTAGCAATCATGTTCTTAGGTGTTTATCCAACTGATTTGAAAACTTATGTCTACACAATCTTGCATGCACACAAAACTAAACACAAATATTTATAGCGGCTTTATTCATAATTGCCAAAATCTGGAAGAAACAAATACATTCTTCAACAGATGAATGGACAAACTGTGGTATATCCATACAATGTAATATTATTCAGCAACAAATATATGCGCTATCAAACCACAAACGTATACAGATGAATCTTAAATGCATATTACTAAGTGAAGGAATCCCATCTGAAAAGGCTGGATACTATATGATTCCAAACATTTAACATTCTGGAAAGGGCAAAACTATAGACATAGTAAAATGGTTAGTGATTGTCAGGAAAGGAAGGAGGGCTGAGTGAGTGACGTACAGGATTGTTTAGGTGGTGAAATTATCTTGTATAATATTATAATGGTGGATATATGACAGTATGCATTTGTGAACACCCATAGAACTTTACACCAAGACAGTGAATTTTAATGTATAAAAACTTTTTAAAAAATTATTTAGGAGGTCAGAAATCCCAGAATTGAACACAGAATGTGCTGAAATAGTCTAACACTATTGAAAATGTTTGGAATAACCTCACTGAAGAGAGAGTGGCCAAAAATTGTGATATACTACCCATGTTTACTGAAAATTCACAATCAAATGGATGGCAGGTGGTGGGAGCCATGTTTCTCACTGTTGTAGTGGGAAGTTACAGATACGCAAGGGGAAATGGCTAGAATGCTCTCTGTGGTGACAGCTTAGGATTGAGACATTAGAATGAACTCATGTTTACACAGGCACAGGTTAGTATACACAGGCCTAGAAGCATCCATACCCCAATATCAATACATGCACCTAGCACACAGATCTTAGTTTCTGATGCCATTCTCTAATAAAAGAAACCAGGGTTCTTTGAAGAAATGCCTAGGATCTGGGCAGGAGGTAGATAAGATGATCCTAGAGCATCTTGTAATGACAGAAAAGCTAAAACAATCAAATGAAAACCCAACCAAACAAAAAGCCACACACACTGATAGGAATAAAATACAAGGACAAAAGAGCCAACTAAAAGATGTTCCAAAGACCAAAGCTGGAATAATTTGACTAATGAAATAAAGTATTACTGGATTATAACCCAAAATACAAAATGAATGTCCATGAATCCATACTAGTGTAAGTAAATGATGGAATAAAGAAATAAATGGCAGAGAAGAGACACATCTCTCATACAGAATAATTCCAAATAATGTAATTTCTTTCCTTTTCCTTAAGTGTGCATTGCACATAGTGACTTTCTTTACAGGTACACTCTGGAAAGGACAATAAACAATTGAACAGTTGAGAAACTCCAGGCTGGACGCAGTGGCTCATGCCTTTAATCTCAGCACTATCAAAGGTCAAGGTGGGAGGATTGCTTGAGTCTAGGAGTTCAAGACCAACCTGGACAACAAAGTGAGACTCCATCTGTACCAAAAACAAACACAATTGTCAGGTGTGGTAGTGCCTGTGATGCCAGTTACTCAGCAGGGTGAGGTAGGAGATCCTT
>NW_016107460.1:2431031-2437636 GCF_001604975.1 Cebus imitator | reverse complement strand
AGAGAGAGAGAGAGAGAGACAGAGAGAGAGAGAAACTCCACAAACTGTACCTTAGTCAAGTGATTGAGGTTAACATTACATCAGTCACGCTGATTGCATGTAACCTTGATAGGAGGTAACCTGGATGGCACTTTTAGTTTGTGGTCTTCTTCTGCAAAATTTATAACCTTTTTAATCAGGAAAAACACATTAGGCAAATACCATTTAAGGGGTAGTCTACAAAATATATGACTAGTACCCCTCAAAACTTTGAAGGTCACCAAAACCAAGGGAAGTCTGATAAACTGTCACAGCCAAAAAGAACTTAGGGAGACATAATTACTAACTGTGATAAGGCATCCTAGATGTTTTCTGGAACAGAAAAGGAACATTAGGTAAAAACTAAGGAAATCTGAATAAAGTATGACTTTTAGTTAAGAGTCTATTAATATTGGCTCACTACTTGTGACACATGTACCATACTAATGCAGTATGGTTAATAGGGGAAGCTGTGGCATTTACAGAAGCTCTCTGTATTAGCTCTATAATTTTTCTATCAATCTAAAACTGTTCTAACACAAAAATTTTATTCAAAAAATTTATGTATATTTCTTCTGGTGCCATAGGTGGTGCCAGAAAAAAAAATCACCAGTTACTTGCTTTTTTTGTTTTGTTTTTATGAGATGGATTCTTGCTCCGTCGCCCAGGCTGGAGTGCAATGGTGCGATCTTGGCTCACTGCAACCTCCACCTCCCTGGTTCAAGCAATTCCCCTGCCTCAGCCTCCTGAGTAGCTGGGATTACAGGTGCACGCTACCATGCCCGGCTAAGTTTTTTGTATATTTTAGTAGAGACAGGGTTTCCCCATGTTGGCCAGACTGGTCTCAAAAAACTGACCTCAGGCAATCCGCCCGCCTCGGCCTGCCAAAGTGCTGGGATTACAGACGTCAGCCACCACGCCCGGCATGTTTTTTTTTTTCAAGTAAGAAAATGAAATGGGGGTCAGGGTGATTGTATCAGATGAGCAGGAGTAGAAATTATGGAGAGAGTCTCATGGCTGGCAAGAGGAAGGATAACGCTGAAAGCAACATGCACAAACACATCCTTGAAAACCAAAATCAAACGTCGTGTGACACAAACGTGCATGGCAGAGGAACAGGAAGCAGATCACCCGTCCCCGAGTGCGTGATGTCTGCAGCTGCTCCAAGGCTCACGACCTTTCCAGCACCTTCAAGACAGCAGATGACAGATCATTTCCATCACGAAAGAGCATTTGGCAAAATCAAAAGAGCCCGGGTTTGCACTTTTTAAAAGTCGTTTATCCACTCAAATTCTTTCCATTATTCTCAGAGGAAAACTTGGAAAACACTAACATGCTCATAAAAATTAGATTAAATGTTTCATTCTGATTGGTGGAGATTTGATATGTCCCTGCTTTCTCCATTTCTGTAACTTTAAAAGGTAAATAAAAAAACAGTGCCTTAGAAATGCTCCAAAAATTATAACTCTGATTAGAGTTGGACCCTGTGTCCCTGCATGAATGTTGTATCATTAATGGCCACTTCTTTTCAGCGCTATTTTTAAGCCAAGATAGTGAAGGGTTGTCACTGCAAATACATCACAGTGCTGTCCTTTTCTCTCTAGCTCATCCTTAGGCATATTGCTTGTGAAAACTGAAACTCAATTAGGGCATTTGTGTTCCATTTGAGTGAGTTTGGTAGAACACTGTTTGACCCTATGGGCTAATTACTAAATATCTGTCATGTAATCGGTGGAGACTAATCCATCCATGATTTCAGGGCAACTTGGCAAAAAACAAAGACAAAAACAAAAACAAAAACAAAAACCATGACAGTATTTCAAGGTCTTTTTTTAAGAGGTCTTGGTAAACCCCTGAACACAGCTTCAACTTCAGGCATATTGTTAATGGTTCATGCAACATCACCTGTCATATTCTGGAAACAAAACAGAAAACCCTCCAGAGGGGGTGGCAGAACTCCTAGGCTCTGGCCCTGGCTCTGCCACTAACTTTGCCTGTTTGGAACTCAGAATGTTCAACTATAAAATAAGAGGGTTAGTTTAGATGACTATGAGACCGTCACAAACCTCACTCCCTAAGAGGAACATGAACATTCATTCCCAGAATCCTAGGATTTGTTGCCTAAGGGTCCCTCAGCAAGTGGATAAAATCTTGGAATTCTTAGGCTTTATTTGAATTTTTTGTGTACTTTATATACTCTTCGTAGTATATATCAATTTTATTATTATTAATATACTTTAAGTTCTGGGGTATATGTGCAGAATGTGCAGATTTGTTACACAGATATACATGTGCCATGGTGGTTTGCTGCACCCATCAACCCATCATCTACATTAGGTATTTCTCCTAATGTTATCCCTCCCCTTGCCCCCTACCTTCCAACAAGCCCCAGTGTATGATGTTCCTCTCTCTGTGCCCATGTGTCCTCATTGTTCAGCTCCCACTTATGAGTAAGAACATGTTGTGTTTGGTTTTCTGTTCTTGTGTTAGTTTGTTGAGAATGATGGTTTCCAGATTCCTCCATGTCCCTGCAAAGGACATGAACTCATCCTTTTTTGTGGCTGCATAGTATTCCATGGTGTGTATATGCCACATTTTCTTTATCCAGTCTATCATTGATGAGCATTTGGGTTGGTTCCAAGTCTTTACTATTGTGAACAGTGTCTCAATAGACATACATACCTGTGCATGTGTCTTTATAGTAGAATGATTTGTAATTCTTTGGGTATATACCCAGTAATGGTATTGTTGGGTCAAATGGTATTTCTAGTTCTAAACACTTGAGGAATCACCACACTGTCTTCCACAATGGTTGAAATAATTTACACTCCCACCAACAATGTAAAAGCATTCCTATTTGTCCACATCCTCTCCAGCATCTTTTGTTTCCCAGCTTTTTAATGATTGTCATTCTAACTGATGTGAGATGGTATCTCAATGTGGTTTTGATTTGCATTTCTCTAATGACCAGTGATGATGATCTTTCTTTTATATGTTTGTTGGCCACATAAATTTCTTCTTTTGAGAAGTACTTGTTCATATCGTTCAGTCACTTTTTAATGGGATTGTTTGGGTTTTTTTCTTGTAAATTTGTTGAAGTTATTTGTAGATTCTGGATATTAGCCCTTTGTCAGATGGATAGATTGCAAAAATTTTCTTCCATTTTGTAGGTTGCCTGTTCACACTGATGATAGTTTCTTTTGCTGTGCAGAAGCTCTTTAGTTTAATTAGATCCCATTTGTCAATTTTGGCTTTTGTCATTGCTTTTGGTGTTTTAGTCATGAGGTCTTTGCCCATGCCTATGTCCTGAATGGTATTGCCTAGGTTTTCTTCTGGGGTTTTTATGGTGTGAGGCCTTACATTTAAGTCTTTAATCCATTTTGAGTTAATTTTGTATAAGGTGTAAGGAAGAGATCCAGTTTCAACTTTCTGCATATGGCTAGCCAGTTTTCCCAACACCATTTATTAAATAGGAAATCCTTTCCCCATTGCTTGTTTTTGTCAGGTTTCTCAAGGATCAGATGCTTGTAGATGTGTGGCATTATTTCTGAGGCCTCTGTTTCATTGCATTGGTCTATATATCTGTTTTGGTACCAGTACCATGCTGTTTTAGTTACTATAGCTCTGTAGTATAGTTTGAGATGTGATGCCTCCAGCTTCATTCATTTTGCTTAGGATTATCTTGGCTAGGTGGACTTCTTTTTGCTTCCATATGAAATTTAAAGTAGTTTTTTCCAATTCTGTGAAGAAAGTCACTGGAAGCTTGATGGGGATAGCATTGAATCTATAAATTACTTTGGGCAGTATAGCCATTTTCATGATATTGATTTTTCCTATCCATGAGCATGGAATGTTTTTCCATTTGTTTGTGTCCTCACTTATTTCCTTGAGTAGTGGTTTGTAGTTCTCCTTGAAGAGGTCCTTCACATCCCTTGTAAGTTGTATTTATAGATATTTTATTCCCGTTGTAGCAATTGTTAGTGGGAGCTCACTCATGATATATCAATATTTTTATTATAAAAATGTTTCAAATTGGTCACTATTAGCATCATTAAATTATTTGCCATTTTCCATCTATATAACAGAATAAAATTTTTATTTATGGGAGATCCATGCCATACATAATCTGTGGCTCCTCATATACTTATGGTATTTCTATTCCAGTTTATAAGTCAAAAGGACTAAGGTCTTCTCTAGCTCATAATTTCCTGACTCAGTAAAAATTTTTCATGATCTGTTACTTTCTCGATTTGTTACATTCAAAATAATGACATAATCAGACTTACAAATTACAACTGTACCAAAGAACAGATAAAGATGTGTCACAATGTCTGTGCCCCACCATCAGAGGACAGGTGTAGGTTCTAAGTTCCTCACCACCTTTGAATGCAAATCAATGAGACTTTTAGAACCTTAGAATCAAATCAATGAGACTTTAGAATCTTAGAACCTATGACTTAGACTCATAGATTCTAAGTTCCTCACCAACTTTGAATGCAAATCAATGAGACTTTTCATCACCTGATAACCAGAACATTACCATTTTGACAGTTTAAATGGCGTTGATCAGTGTCTTTGAATCAGGTACAAGTTTGAAGAGTTTATGGTTATTGAAGGGTTGGAGAATTAAAGAGCTCAACTTATTCAGTCGAAACATCCCATGACATCCTATTAAGCACTTCATTAAACTTCAGAATTTATTATTCCTATTTTAAAAAACAATGGTAAAAGAGAGTCAATAAGTAAGTGTTCTGAAGTTGTGTAGAGGGCTTCTCATACAGAGACTAAACTGTTGGACTGACAGCTCTTCGTCCTTTGAGTGGCAGTAACGATAATATTAACTATTTGCCAAAATTTTAAAGCACTGTTTATGAGCCTTAACTCCTCGAAACCTTACAATAGCCATAGATTGTGACATAGCATGGGTTGTCTTTCTTCCTCTGACTGATCTGTGGGAGTTTATATTTCAGGATTAGAGTCCTTTGAGAGATAGATGTATTCCAAATAGCTCCCTCCAGTTTATAGCTTGTCTACCCATTGGCTCAGTGCATCCATTATCTTAATGTTCTTAAACAAACAGAAGTTTTGAATGTGAATAAAGTCTGATTTTCCTATATGTTATGATTAATGCTTTTTTGTGTTCTATTTAGGAAATGCTTGTGTCCCCCAAATTAATGAGGATGTTCTTCTATATTGTTTTCTAAATGCTTGATTGATTTAACTCTTATTATAACTCATGTTGAATTAAATTTTACATATGGTGTGAGGTGGTGTCAGTATTTCTTTCTTTCTATATGGACATCTGGTTGATTCAGCACCTTTTATTAAAGATATTATATTACAATAAAGCATTAGTAATAAATCAGGCACTTGTATATACAAGTATGGATGCTTCTCTCTGTTATGCTCGTCTATTTATCCATCCTTAAGCCAATATCATAGATGTTAATTTAGAGAAGATAATAAAGTATATGATTTGTAGCAGGTAGATTTATAGTAACTCTTGATTCTGAAATTTGTTTTATTTTTAAAAATATTGCATTGGCTATTCTGGGTTCCTTGTTTTTCTATGAAAATTTGAGAATGAGCTTGTCAATTGCTACAAAAGAGCTTGTTGGAATTTTCATTGACATTGCATTAAATCCATAAATCAATTTGAGAAGAATAGACACCTTAGCAATATTGAGACTTTCCATCACTGATTATAGCATATATTCCCTACATTCATTACTACTTTATTGATTTTTTTCTCAGTAATATTTTGTAGTTTTCTGTATCTTGAAAACTACACATCTTTAGTCAGATTTATTCTAGATATCTGATATATTTCTGATGCCACATGCACTGAATATTTAGCTTCTATTTCATTACTTATTTTACCATTCCTATGTTATAAAACATTCAACTTGTTTCAGAATTTTTATTTTCTGATTAATGTTATGATGAACATGTGATAGTTGTGGAGCTGCAAAGTTAGAGTCCCTGGGGAACCTCTTACTAAAACTTACCCTCTTACTAAAACTTGGGACTACTGCTAAAAGCAAGCGATGGAAGGTATGAATATATATTTCAAGGGAGGATAAGACTCAGGATTGAATCTTATGGCGACATCTGGGTTTATCTTTCCCCTGGGATATTTATTTTCATTCCATAAAATAAAAGTAAGAACCCAGGATCCTTACCAAAGAAACTCTCAGGAGAGGTGAAATGGCTGCATCTCCTATAATAACAATTAGGATTATTTTTTTTCATGGTTCCTCACTTATAATACCCTTTATGTATAGGATGCATTTGGTTCTCATTTTGTCACACTAGATGTAAGAATTGAGCCATAAGGGAACCCTATAATTATATGTAGTAAGTAAATAATAATATTCTTAGCTCCAGAAAACCTCGTTTGTGCATTCAGGTTAATATTAATGAATATGGATATTAAAAACTTAGTAATAGGGTTTTTTTGGTTTGTTTATTTAGATGGAGTCTCACCCTGTCACCCAGGCTAGAGTGCAGTGGTGCTGTCTCGCTCGGCTCACTGCAGCCTCTGACTCCCGGGTTCAAGCAATGCAGCCTCTGACTCCCGGGTTCAA
>NW_016107460.1:2367349-2430826 GCF_001604975.1 Cebus imitator | reverse complement strand
CAGCCTCTGACTCCCGGGTTCAAACAATGTAGCCTCTGACTCCCGGGTTCAAGCAATTCTCCTGCCTCAGCGTCCTGAGTAGCTGGGATTACAGGTGCCCACCACCATGCCCAGCTAATTTTTATGTATCTTTAGTAGAGATGAGATTTCACCATGTTGGCCAGGCTGCTCTTGGATTCCTGACCTCGTGATCCACCTGCCTTGGCCTCCCAAAGTGCTGGGATTACAGGTGTGAGCCACCGCGCCTGCCCAGAATAGGGTTTTTTCATGAGGATAAAGTATTTGTATGGTTTTGATTGTCACGGTGTATTTCCTGACATCCCTTAGCACAGAGTAGGAATTCAGTAAATATAAGTTACATGAGGTATTAGTTATCTATTTCTGTGAACCAGTTATCCCGAAATGTAGCATATGAAAACATAAACATTTTTGATCTCATTGTTTCTATGGGCCAGGAATCTAGGGACATATTTGCTGGGTGGTTCTGGCTCAGGTTGTCTTATGAAGCCCCAGGGTTTCTGGGGGCTGAAGTTAGCTGAGGATTGACTGGGGCTGGAAGAAGTGCTTCCATATTCACTTATGCGGCCATTGGCCAAGGCTTCAGTGGGCCTCTCCATAAAGTTATTTGTGACGAGGCAGCTGGCTTTCCCAAGAGAAAGTTAATGAGAGGGAGAAAGAGAGCACACTGTTTTGATTTAATCTCCAAATTATATGCATACCACTATTTCTGCTTTATTCTTTTGATTAAAAGCCTGCCACTAAGTCCAGCCCACATTCAATAGGAGGAGATTCCACGATTACACAAAACATGATTACTGGGAAGCAGGGATCCCTGGGGCTTTTTCAGAGGCTGACTACTACACATCAATAAATAGGGTACAAGATGTAATATTATTTACGCATTTGACTAATTATGTACCTCATGCTTCAGCTCTGAACTCTGGAATGAGTAGAGTTTGCATAGGCATGGAAAAGAACAAAAAGGTTCCCACTAGAAGAAACACTGTACAAAATAACAGAACATAAAAGGGCGTGTTCTCTGCAGGGAACTGTAAGTAGATCTCTGATGGAACACAGGGTATTGAATAGCACTCCACCATCAGAGGATGTGTATAGTCTGAGCCTCATAGATTCTAAGCCCCTCACCACCTTTGAATGCAAATCAGTGAGACTTTTTATCACCTGGTGGCCAGAACATTACCACTTTGGCAGTATAAATAGCATTGACCAATGTATTCGAATCAGTTACAAGTTTGAAGATACTCTGGTTATTAAAGGGTTAGAGAACTAAAGAGCCCAACTTAGTCAAAACATCCCATGACACCCTAGGAAGCACAGCATTAAATCTCAGAATTCATTGTTACAGTTTTAAAAGACAACAGTAAAAGGATGTCAATAAATGAGTGTTCAGAAGTTGCGCAGAGTGCTTCCCACACAGACTAAATTATTGGGCTGACAGCCCAGGTATTTGCCTGCCTCTGCCCACGGCATCTAACCCATGACATCTAACCTCTGCGCATGACATCTAACACAAGGAAATGCACCTCAAGGGGCGTTTTTCTCAATGCTGATTCCCTCTTACTGCTGGTTTTTCAATTCCGTTACCCTAATGCCTTTGCTTTTGTTCTCAATCCTATATTCTAAACTATCAATTTCTGTTGTGAGGTCTTTTGGATGCTAAAACACATTTAATAAATCTACAGTTCCTGCCTATCATTCTTGGCTTTTCCTGGCTCAAATTCCTTCTAGCCAAAATTGTAGTCCTGATTTAGGCAGCTTTCTCTGTTTAGGTCCCCAGGAGTTGGAGGTAGAACTAATCTTTCTTTCTCCATGGGAATCCAGGAACTCTGCAGAGGATAACAATGGCTTCCATGGTATGTGTAAAATGTATGTGTGTGTGTGTATGTGTGTGTGCATGCGTGTGTGTGCGTGTGCATCTTGCATGAGTATACAAGCATGACTTTCTACTTTTCGTGGATATCATCTACCCAGTTTACGTCTTTAGTACCCCTTGGGAATCACTCAACAATTTAAGTGTCAAAGGCAATGTCACCAAAAACTTTATTTACTGTCACAACTCTGGCAGCTCCATTCTTGAATGATGAACCTTTGCAAAGGCACTCTCAGAATTTTTCAAAGAGAAAAGAGAAATGGAAAAGTCTCAGCTGTGCCTGCATAGAGGACTGTAAAGTCCAGGGCTAGACCGTCACATTGACTAGTGTCTACTTTGTGCTGGGCATTGTGCTAGGTGCATGGGGAAAGTAACGACGTCGTCCCTCAAGGAAAGTAAAGTCCAGGAGAAGACTAGACATCAATGAAATAATCACACATACAAACATGGAAAGTCAGGTAGCCACAAATCTTACAAACACAAAATGCCCTTGTAGGAATGCAGAACTCTGCACATTACTGCAGCCTCTCAAAATACATGAAAACCATGTGTGTGTGTTCATGTAGACAGGTGTGAGCATATGTGCTCATATGAAGTTGTACTGGGCCAGGAATCAGAATAAAAACATGAATAATTCAAAGATTGTCTAAGACACAAGAAATTGGGGCCTGCTTCATTTTTCTGTCACTTCTTTGAGTACTCCTCCGTGGCGTGAATAGAAATGCTGGAACCAGAAGCTAATTCAGAATTTCTTTGCTTGGGCTTGGCATGGGCTTGTAACAAAAGTGAAATTAGGAGTAGAGGACATAGAATTAAGTTTGCTCCTCATCAATCTGAACTTCCCAGTGCACAGGCAATAATAAAGTAATGGTGAAGGAAGTTTATAATAAAATTACTTCTCAAAACAGGTATGTTTGCTAAATCACATGCCATTGACTCAGTTTTGCTGAATTCAATTAAGGCATGTGCTGAATGCAAGGCCCTGTTTTAAACATTCCTATGAGCAAATGCTGAGGTTTACAATCATTCTCTGCCCTAAAGGAGCAATGATTTGAAACAGAACTGGCATCAGAACAAATTACTGTAAAGAACAATTCACCCCTACCAGTTAGTTTTAATAAATGTGTTTATCAAGTTTTTAATGGGGCCAAGTGGAAAGGCAGTGCCTTATGTGCAGCCTCCTGACATAATGGAGAATATAATTTCATCATGAGTTAATAATAAATATGTATGGGCTAAGCAAGAGCACAGTTCATTTTAAAGACTCATTAAATAGAAGATTTGACTGTGTCTCTGAAATGAAAGTGTGCACACACTGTTTCAAAATCAAGTGGAGAGGAAAGCCTGGGATTGCATTGCTTGATCAACTCTTCCTGGAAAAGGCACAGAATTTGAAACACTTGTTTTGTCACTATGCTTTACACTTTAGAGAGTGATACAATTATTAATTTTCTATTTTTTTAACTAAACAGAAACTTCTGTTTATGACAGAGTACATGGAAATGTTCCAGACACTGATTTCTGCATAAGTATATGTGGCTGTCTCTAGGGCAAGAAGATTGGGGATATCACCAGGGGCTCGATGTTCATTGTGAAGAAGCCTCAAGGCATTGTGCCTTATGATTTAAATCCTACAAATAACATATTTCACAAATTATAATTTTGAAAATTAAGTGTACACGTTTCTGTTCAAACATACATTACTTTAGTTGTTCTAAGCTCTTGCCTTCATACCATTGTGCCTATGTGTACTTGCAGATTTGAAACCAAGTAGTATTTCAAGGATACAAACTAATCACCAGCTGCATCTAGAGGGCTTCTGTTGCAGGGAGGGCTTCCTGGGAACTTAGTGAGCATGATGCTTCTTAGGGAGTGCTGGGTGGGGAAAGAGGCAGGGAGGGAGAAGGGAGCTGCAATGCAGACCAAATGAGCTTCAGATGACCTCACTGGAAGCTCTGAAGGTCAAATAGCTCATCAGCTATTTCTGAGTTGTGTCAAAGCCTTGGTTAGTCATTGGATGCAGACTACCTGAAAAAGGGATTTGACCTTGGGTGAGGGAGTTGTCTGCAGCCAACTGAGGCAATCCCAGAAAAGCCTAACAGCGGAAACCTGTCAGCTGACAGCACGCTCAACAGGTGGGGAACAAGTCCTTGAAGTGGGATCTAGGCCATGTATCACAGTGTCCACGAAAGACCAGAGGTGGATCCAGCTAAGCAGCAATGATCCCCCGAAGTTTTTCTCATGATTTAGCAGATCAGATCCCAGTACTGCTTACTGGTAATGCCATGTCCAAAACAGGCGTCTCTCAAGCAAGGCCTCTTCTTCTTGTCTATTGAGAAACAACATGCAATCTTGGAAAACTTCAAACACAAACCCAATTCAGGGGAGCACCATAAAACCAGCAAACCTGCGGCAAGCATGACATAACTACAGTGTTGTTCATGGCACAACTCATGCATTGAGATCAAAACACAGATTTATTTTTGTCACTCCCTAACCCTGCCCAGTCTCCTCATAGCTCCAGAAAAAGTTCTGCATTATACCAGATGGTCTCTTCCCTCCTCCCAAGGGTCTGTCCCCTGACCAGGCCGTGCTCTCTCACACTCAAGGGTGCAGTGAGTCTCGGTCCACACTCAGCTTTCATTTTCTCAGGCAAGAATTGGGCCTTAATCTTCTGAGGTTGCTACTGAGAACATGTTTCAAAGCTCTCCAAGTGCCTTTCCTAAAACTCTCCCCGCTAGGCTTGGAGCTGAACCGGAGCACCCATTGCACAGCACAGCAAGGCCTTTGCTTTCTTCAAAGAAGTCTCCACAAGTCTCCTCTAAAGTTATCCCTGGGACTTACATTCTCTGGTCTGGCTGAGGCAGCCAAGAGTTGAGTTGGAGAAAGGGGTCTTAAAACCATTTCCTTCGGGTGTGTGAATATATGTGGTGGAGGCCTGTATTCTGACTTTGATATCTTGATATCCATCCCGCGATGCCTTGGTATCTTATGAAACAGGCAGGGGCCCCAGTAACACCTCCTTCTACTTTATAATGGGCAGAGTTGCCGGTGGAATCTGGTGGTCAATGAAGAGCTGCCGGATAAGCTGACAGCCGGTGTGCAGATCCAACTACTACACATGGAGTTCCTCCATTGCAATCTCCTTTCCAAGTGCATGGAGTTCTTGGTTTCCATGCCTGCCAAGTAACTTCTAAAAAATAATTCAGGCCGGGCGCAGTGGCTCACGCCTGTAATCATAGCACTTTAGGAGGCCGAGGTGGGTGGATCATGAGGTCAAGAGATGGAGATCATCCTGGCCAACGTGGTAAAACACCATCTCTAGTAAAAATACAAAAAGTAGCTGGGCGTGACGGCGTATGCCTGTAGTTCCAGCTACTTGGGAGGCTGAGGCAGGAGAATGGCTTGAACCAGGGAGGCAGAGAGGTTGCAGTGAGCTGAGATCATGCCACTGCACTCCAGCCTGGCAACAGAGTGAGACACTGTCTCGAAATAAAATAAATCAATTAAATTAACATAAATAATAAGATAAATTAATTGAATTTTTCAAAAAAGAAAAGTGTGTTATTTTAGAAGTAAAGATTCTTTGAGCTCAAAGGTACTTTATAGAATACCTAATTACACATCTTTATTTTATAAATGAGGAAATTGGTTTCCCGAGAGGTTTTCAAATAGTCACTCTTTATTCAAAATATTATTTAGTGTGTACTCTTTGCCAAGTGTGATATTGTGATATAAGAAGAAATATTTCACATACAAGTCAGGTCTGCAATATTTTTCTTTCTCTGTCTGACTTATTTTATTTAGCATGAAGTCCTCCAGATCCATCCATGCTGTGCAAATGAAAGGCTCTCTTTCTTTTTAAGAGCTGTATAATATTAGATTGTAATATACATGACATTTTCTTTATTCATTCCTCTATCAATGGACAGTTAGGTTATTTCCACATTTTGGCTATTGTGAATAACACTGTAATGAACATAGGAGTGCAGGTATCTTTACAAGGTGGTGATTCTGTGTCCTTTATGCATTTATGCAGAAGAGAGATTGCTGGGACTTTTGTTAAATAGGTAGATTTTAGCTGTTCTTGCCATACACACCAAAGTAACTGTATGAGATAATATGTTAATCTGCTTCACTATAGTAACCACTTTACCATCTATATGTATCCCATAACATCATGTTGTAGCCTTCACATGTATGAAATAAAATTAATTTTAAAAATGAAATGATAAGAGGCAAAAATAAACATGTTTGTGTGTGTTTTGGTCTCGGTCCTCAACATCTAGCCTGAACTCCTAAAACCCTTGTAATTTCCTAAGTGATAAGAGTGATAGGAATATCTTTTGTTATAATATTTGTTTTGTTTTGGGTTTTTTTTTTTTTCTTTTTTGGCCTCTGGTTTCTGAAATAGCCTGGGGAGATAAAGGTGAAGGAATAATCTCTGTTGTTCATAACAAGCTTCTTTTGCCTATAATCCCAGCACTTTGGGAGGCTAGGGCAGGCAGATCATGAGGTCAGGAGTTTGAGACTAGCCTGACCAACATGATAAAACCCCATCTCTACTGAAAATACAAAAATTAACCAGGCATGGTGGCGCATGCGTGTAATCCCAGCTACTCGGGCAGTGGAGGCAGGAGAATGACCTGAACCCAAGCGATGGAGGTTGCAGTGAGCCAAGATTGCATCACTGCAGTTCAGTCTGGGCGACAGAGCAAGACTCTGTCAAAAAAAAAAAAAAAAAAAAAAAAAAAAAAAAAGAAAGAAAGAAAAAGAAAAAGAAAAAGAAACAAGCTCCTTTCAACCACATCTAAGTTTATGTTCATCAGGGGACATTTGGAAAGCCCCTAAGCATGAGGCAGTGGGGACGGGGTGGTTGCCAGGGGAACCAACCATAATTAAAGGCTTGGAAATTTCAGTGACACCCCCTGAACTCTGGGGGGAGGGAAAGATGCTGAAGGCTGAGTTGATCACTAATGGCCAATGATTTAATCAATCATGCCTATGTGATAGATCCTCCATAAACATGCTAACCAAAAGGGTTCAGAGAACTTCAAGGTTGGTGAACTAGAATGCGTCTATTTCTGAAGAGGGAGACAAGCTCCTGAGCTCGGGATCCTTTTGAGCCTCACCCTTTGTATCTCTTCATCTGGCTGTTCATTCGTGTCCTTTAAAATTTTCTGTTTAATAAGTCAGTCATGGTATATAAAGTTACCTTGAATTCTGTGAATGATTCTAGCAAATTATCAAACATGGGGAGGAAGTGCTAGGAACCTCTGATTTGTAGCCATGTCAGATAGAAGTTTGTGGCAACCTGGGGACTCACTACTTGCGATTGGCATCTGAGGTGAGGGGCAGTCTTGTGGCACTGAGCCCTTAACCTGTGGAGTCTGGGCTGACTCTGGGCAGTTAGTGTTAGAATTGAGTTAAACACCAGGACATCCAGTCAGGGTCACCAAGACTTGTGGAATTGGTTGGTGTGGGAATAAAACCAAACATTTGGTGTCAAAAGTTTAAGAAAGTATAGAAAAACAGTTTTTTCTTTTTACAAGTTATTACCAAAATGCTTGTGCTATATGACAGCACAGAAGGGATCCCCTGCTCTTCAAAGAATGTATTGTCTAGTGAAGACAACTGTCACATAAATAAGCTATCAGGAAATAAGTAATCAGAAAGTTCTTAACTGAATCTGTGTAAGAACCTGGATTTCTTAGTTGGGTGCAGTGGCTCACACCTGTAATCCCAGCATTTTGGGAGGCCGAGGCGGGTGGATCACCTGAGGTCAGGAGTTTGAGACCAGCCTAGCCAATGTGGTGGAACTCTGTCTCTACCAAAAATATAAAAAACTAGCTGAGTGTGGTGGCATGAACCTGTAATCCCAGCTATTTGTGAGGCCAAGGCCGGAAAATTGCTTGAACCCAGGAGGCGGAGGTTGCAGTGAGCCAAGATTGTGCCACTACACTCCAGCCTGAGTGACACAGCAAGACTCCATCTCAGGAAAAAAAGGAAAGAACATGGATGTCTTATTAACCCAGGGACCTCGCGCAGTCAACTTGCTGGGATGACTGGGAGGCATTTTAGAATGCACTGTTTACTGGGTAAGGGCTTTGAAACTCTTTGAGGAGGCTGATTAATTACCTCCAGACCTGTAATTTTGATAATCCTGAGAAGCAAGCTCTGATTTTTTTCTTGCCCAAATTCCTACCTAAGAGATCTAGGGAGTCATGTCCTGCAAACCATAAATTCTCATCAGATGGGTTTTATTTGACTCTATATATCATGACTTACTTTTTAATCTGACTCTGGCATAACATTACGAGACAAGGAGAAATATTTAACCCCAAAATATATTTCCTTGACATTCCTTAAAATTGCCCTGCAAAGTCTCTTTTGGGAAAAATCTACATTCTATAGAGAATCCCTTTCCCCTTTGTTTTCCTTCCTTCCCTTCTTCGCGGATCCAGGAGATAAGCAACCAAGAGCCAGGCACCCTTTTAGGTCTAATAAAAAACAGTTTACAATCTGTTCTCTCTCTCTCTCAGGACTGCTATATGGGAGATTCCTCTGCAAAGTAAAACTTGGTCCCCACAATCTGTTATCTTAACCCAAACATTCCTTTCCATTGATCCTAGGTCTTCAGATAAACTCAACCAATTGTCAGCCAGAAAATGTTTAAATTTACCTAGAGCCTGGAAGCCCCTGCTTTTAGTTGTCCCACCTTTCTGAACCAAATCAATGTATTTCGGAAATGTATTTGATTGATGTCTCATGTTTTCCTAAAATATATAAAACCCAGCTGTACCCCGACCACCTTGGGCACGTGTTCTCAGGACCTCCTGAGAGCTGTGTGATGGGCCATGGTCACTCATATTTGGTTCAGAATAAATCTCTTAAAATATTTTACAGAGTTTGACTCTTTCCATTGACAGTCTTAAGCTTCAAGATGTCAATTCTTGGTATTTGATTGAAATGTCCAATTAAGGAAAGCCACATTCATTTCAGGACTTAATTCTTAGCTGAATGCTGCCTTCCAGCAGACATCAAAGAGAAACTCTTAAAACTCTATAATACTGAGAAAAGTACTACTATAGATAAAGTGGTGACCTCAGATTCTGAAAATATTTTCTATTTAAGATCCGTTTTAAATTTCTTGGAAAATATGAATCAGCAGATTTCTGCATATTGCTATTATTTATCAAGGCATCTGGGGAGGACTTTGTTAAAATCTCTGCTTCCCTTTGTATTGTTAATATTAACTGAAACTCATTTTCAGTAAAGTGCCAGTCATGAATATGTGTTAGATGAATACATATAAGTTAATGGAACTGTCTTCAAAATGCATTTTTTCAGTCATTCTCTGCGTTGGATATTGTATAAACCAGTATTTTCATCTGATTGTACACAACATATACTGAGTTGATGAAATTGAGTGCTATTTGCTCTTTCTTTTTCACAAGGGACTTATTTCAGCTAGCCAGTGAGGGGAAAACTATATGTATCTACGCAAAACCACCCACATTTACTGTTTGAAACAAATTGTTTCAAGGACTCTGGCTCCATCTGAGAGTATATCCATATATTTGGAACTATGCACCTTGGAATGCATGACCTTCTGTCCCTGCTTTTCTGGGAGCCCTGATCTGAAGGGAATGGCTTAGTGCAAGAGCAAGCTCAGTGACGTGCGCTTGGGGGAAGAGAGGGGTCAGTAGAGACTTCTTGACAATGACAACATCTTGAAATTTGAAAAATGGATTTAGAAGCACCAAAGTACCTGGCCTCCTCTCTTAGTGAAAGTGGATTGCCACAGATGATAATATTTAGTTATATTTTAGTTAAAATACTACCTATTTAATTATTAATAAAATAGTAAGAAACATGATTAAAATATGCTGGGCTGATAATATATTATTGCTTTATGTTTTATTAAGAATTTATAAAAATGGATGAATACATCATCTCAAAGATATCAATTCCAGACACAAGAGGTTCTTTATTCACCTTTGGGTGATTCAATATTTAAAAATAGAAAGCTAAAGAAACCAAGAGGACAGAAGACTTTTATCACCCTCTAAATTTAGGGCTTTGAATGATAAGGACTTTATGTGTCACAAAACAATACAATTTCACCAACAGAGTGCTAAAGTGAAATTACCACTTATTTGGGGTCACTGAGATAGCACTTTCATTTTCACTTTTTTATCTATTTGTCGCGAGCAAGCTTTGTCCTCCAACGGAAATACAAAACCTGCCTTCACGCTGTGATGAGAACTATGAATAGCCCTGCCTGGAAAAACTAATCTTATCCACAAAGTTTACTGGGCAGGCATCTGTATTATTACATTCACTATGGCTAGATAGAAAAGCTCCAGTCTAACATGTGTAAATACCATGTGACAATGGCCTTTGGGCCCTCCTCTCTCACTAACACCCTAGGAGAAATTATCCACCACAGTTAAGATGCTGATTTCTTGATGATGGAATGGGAATTTAAAGAAATATGAAAGCCAGTAGGAGGAAGCAGCCCCCAGATGAGAGAAATCTATTTCCATTAACATTTGCTAGGGCCAGGCTTTCAGGGAAGAAACTGAATTTTATTAGTTTCTCTGCTGATCAGTACCCATCATCAGCTGGAGCAGACAAAAGATGAAGATGGGCAAAAGAGAGAGAGAAAAAAAAGGAACTTAAAAGATGCAGAGGCAAACCATCAATACTGAACTTTAAAGATGCTACAAACCAGAAATTGTGTGAGGAGCTTCTAAGAGCTGCAGTTTCCTCTCTGATTCTGTAAAGTAGAGCGGTCAGGAGAGATCAGAGTATTTTCTCATTTAAAAATGATGTAGCAGTTGCTAACCCTAAACTCTTGCTGGGAAGTTAATGATGCTCATTTGCCTCGGAACCAGACGAAGTGAGATTGGACTCCAACAGGAGAACCCCACAGATCCCATGCTGCTCTAGGTAATATTACAATCCCTACATTCTCTAAAATTTTATTTTACATTTTAAACACAAATGCCATTGTACATCTTGTCTATTCAGAGCTCACTTTTTTTTTTACTCCTTATCAAACAGCAGAGTTAATAGATTTTGCAAATCAACTGCATTACATGGCAAAAAGATTCCTCAAGTTAGAACCATAATTAGGCTTGGGTGAGTGCTATTGATTATCTTTGTAACTTTTTGTAATTCATGTAAACTCACTAAGTCACACATAATATGGTGAATATCCTTATCCACATTATGGATTTTTTTAAATGAACATTAAATTGGAGCAGAATACTTAATAAGCTAAATATGTTATAAAAGTTGGGTCCTCCCTAGCTACAATTTAGGCCTAGAATGAAAGGGGGTCATCAGTCATTGATTCTGTCCTAGAGTGTGGGACAACACTGGGAACATTATCAATGCATCCAAGTGTCCAAAAATAACAGAAATCCCCACTTTCAAAAGACTCCTTAGAATGAAAAACATCACATAGAATCACATCGGCATCGTTGAGGGGGAATTTTTCCTGCACATCCTCTATGGGACAAATTGAATAATAAAAAATAAGGCAGATGGGAAATCAAAACATCGTCTTTATAACTGGAAGTGAAATTGGGAGCTCATAGTTGAGTGAGAGAGCCCGATATATCTGCTAGCTGAACCCACAAATTAGAAACACTTATGCATCCAGTTAAAAGAGCTCTAAGGTAGTTCTTTTGCCCTTTCACCCTTCATGGGCAAAGCATAACCCAGGAAGGGCAGAGCAGAATGCCTGTTCTCTGCAAATGGCTTGCTTTCAAGGAAGGGCAAAACTGGACTATGTATGCTTAGTGTAATACTCCACAACTAACCAATACAACAAATCACCACACCACTGCCAACTTGGGATGAAATGAGTAAATGACAGACAGAGGCCCGGAGTTAGCATACTGTCCCACAATCCAGGATAGGAGTCATTTAACTGTGTTCCCAGCATAGGAAAGAAACATCAAGAGTAGTTGAAAAAACTTCCCTCATAACAAGTCCCATTTTGATCTCTTGACTCCTTGGGCTTAACTCTCAATCCCCCATGGAGAAGATACCAGCAATCTTCCAGGATATTTTTGTTCCCATCTTTAGGCCATTTTCTCAATAAAACCATTATTCCTCCAATAACAAGATTTATGGGCGTATGTCAGCAATAAAATTCAACAACATTGATACTTTAGTCTGCTAGGACTATCATAACAAAGTACTGCGGATTTTGTGGCTTACACAACAGAATTTTATTTTCTTACAATTCTGGAGGCCAGAGTTCAGAAATCAAAGTGTTAACAGGTTTGATTTCTTCTGTGGTTTCTCTTTGGCTTGCAAATGGCTGCCTGTTTGTGTCTTCATATGCCCTTCCCTCTGTACTGTCTATTCTAATCTTCTCTTCTTATAAAAGAAAGCAGTCATATTGGATTGAGGCCACCCTAATGACCTCATTAACTTAATTATCTCTTTAAAGACCTTATCTCCAAATACAGTCCATTCTGAGGTCCTGGGAGTTAGGGCTTCTACAAATTAATGGGAAGGGGAGGGAAGGGCAGAGGTGGTATACAATTTCACCTGTAATGGCTGAAGTGCCTCCAGTTTTAATATAAACCCCTCTTTCGATCTCAAATTTCCAAGGATAATTTATTGTTAAATCCCATTGCAGGTTGAAGTCCAAAGACTTTGCAGTCCAAAATTAATTTATCTTGCCCTCTGAACTTAGAAGTGTAATGTTCTTGTGGAATTAAAAGCCAAAAAGTATTCTCTAATTTCTTTTTATTATGATGATTTGTATAAATTTGAGGGGCACGTGTGCAGTTTTATTACATCACATAGTGGTGAAGTCTGGGCTTTCAGGGTATCCATCACCAAAATAATGTACATTGTGCCCTTTCAGTAATTTCTCATCCCTCACCTTGCTCTAACCCTCTCATCCTTCCAAGCCTCCAATGTCTATTATTTCACACTGTATGTGCATGTGTGCACATTATTTAGCTCCCACTTACAGTGAGAACAGGTGGTATTTGACTTTCTAAGTTTTTTCACCTGAGATAAGTGTTAGAAGCGGTGACTTCCTATGGGCCTACCACAATCTCAATTCTTGTCTCCTCAGAAGGAATATGACTGAGGGGCATAAAGCAGAGTGAGAGACCCGGTCAGGTTTTAGGGCAGAAGGGATAGTTTATTAAAGAGCTTTAGGGCACAAACGAAACAAGGTACACATGGAAGAGGGCCAAGAGGACAACTGAGAGATCAGGTATGCAGTTTGATCTTTGACTTGCGATTGTATATGTTGGCATTCTTCCGGGGTCTAGGTTACTTCTCCCCTGATTTTTGCCTTGGGGTGGGCTTTCCATATGTGCAGTGGCCTGCTAGCTCTTGAGAGGAGCTGCATACGCAGTCCGTTTACTGGAGTTGTATGCATGTGCACTGGAGGTGGTCTTCCCTTACCAGTTGAATGTTTCTAGAAGGTCATATATTAAACTCCACTATTTTGTCTCTTCGTGAGCATGCTTGAGCCCACTTGCTCAACTCCTGAGATCTTGTTGGGAAGCTGCAAAGCACCAATTTCAGGTGTTTTGATCTATTGTGAAAACTGCCTTTCCCTAGTGGTGGCTGCAACCTATTATTATTTTAGAGAATTAGCTATCACCTAACCATTACCTGATGGTCGCCTGACATTTCCAGAGGGCAAAGGGAGTAGCTTCTCCTGCCCCGCCCATGTCTGCCTGACTACCTACTGTAACATTTCCCTTCTCAAGGGTGCAAGACCTTAATTCTCTGGGAAAATGGCTGAAGGCCAGTCTTCTGTACCTGCTTCCTGCTGACAGAGAGGCAGCAATGATTGTTCTGTGGGCCTTGGTCTCTTGTTGGCTGTCAGGGCAGGGTGGCTCCATGGGTTGGTGAAAGCAATATCCAGCCAGGTCCAAGGGAGATAGGGCAGGATTTCAACTCTGTTGTGTCCCACTGATGGGCACTCTAGGGGTCACCTGTAAAAGGGTGACTCTTGAATATTGAGACGATGGTATTCCTCACTGAGGATCATGTGGAGCATTATGACCTGAAGGTGAGAGGAGACAAATCAGGTTATTAGATATAGAAGAATGTCAAAACAAAATAAGAAGGTAAGGATGGCTCCAAAAAATCCTGAGGCTGCTGACATGCCTAGGTAGTGGGTGGCTATGGTCATGCCTGCCGAGGCTTGGGTATATGGGCTTACTGGCCAATTCAGTATATGCCTAGAATTAGAATACTGATCCAGATTTTTCCATTATCCACCCATCTTGTTTCTTCTGAGGCACAGTCAGAAATCACTGGTTGGGCCAGAGGAATAATCAGTGTTAAATTCCAGACAAAAACTCAAAAACAACTGATGAGAGTGAGAGTAGAATCTAGTAAGAGGTGTAGCATTTTTCTCTCTCCAGTCCTCATTTTTATTTAAAAAAATCATGATAAGATTGATTTTTTGCAAGATAATCTTTAGTCTTATTATATTTGGTTTGATTATTTGCATAAGCCATAGCAAAAGTAATTATTAGCCATACAGGCTCCTTTTTAAGTTTGCTTTGATGGAATTTTGTTCCATAAGGAACCTGAGAGAAGACCTGCTTCCTGATGGATATGTAGTGTTCTCTCCTTTGCCCACTCAGCTCTGACCACAGAGCCAACCTGCTGCTCCTCAAACATGCCCATGAGCACATGCAGTTCTCTGAGTGGAATGTTCATTCTCCACATATCCTCAGTCTCACTCTTTACTTCATCCAAGTCTCCCCTTCCTTCGATGTCACTCCCTCTGTGTTAAAATATATTAATAGAAATATTGAGGTATTGTAAGGGCAACAGACCAGGAGGCAACTTCCACTGAAAAGACAGTTTGTTATTCACAGTTGCCCAGAACAGGGGCATGATACACCATGGTGGACCTGGCAGGGAAACGCCAGAGCCAGGCAGGAGGCAGAGGGTTGTGGGGACAGCTGTGGGCAAGAGCCTCTATTACGGTGTCTAGGGGAAGGTAAGCAGGTTTAGGATGGGCTGGTTTAAATAATTTCAGTGGGGTTGTCTAAAGTTTCCTGGTGTCTGGCCTTGGGGTGATGAGAACAGATGGACAGTGGACTAGAATATGACAACCTGATAAAGGAGGGGGTTGTGGGCTGGGCTCTGAATTCTTTGGTTTGGATTTGAAAAGCACACCCGTGAGTTGTTTACCATGTCTAAGACTTGGCCATCCCTGAGCAAGGCAGTCCCTCCAGGGTAAGCCAGGCCCCGAGATCAAAGCATCAGAACAGAAAATAAAAGACACAGTTAAGGCAACCCTCAAAGAGGCATTCCCTTACACCCCAAGGAAGCACCCCACTCCCCACCACCAGTCTCTATCCTCCGCTCCTTTATTTGACTTGATAGCACTTCATGGAATGTATCTGATAAATACTTTTCATATGTCTTTCTTCAGTAGAATAACTCCATCAAAACTTATATTCCAGTGTAAATCAAAACCACAATGAGATGCTATCTCACACCAGTCAGAATGGTTATTATTAAAAAGTTAATAAACAACAGACGCTGGTGAGTTTATTGAGAAAAGGGAAGTCTTGCACATTGTTGGTGGGAATGTAAATTAGTTCAGCCACTGTGGAAAGCAATTTAGAGATTTCTTAAAAAACTAAAAACAGAACTACTGTTCAATGGAGCAATCCTATTACTGCGCATACACCCAAAGAAAATAAATCATTCTACACAAAAAGACATATGCACGCAAACTATTCACAATAGCAAAGATATGGAATCAATCTAGGTGCCTATCAATGACAGATTGAATAAAGAAAATGTAGGTATGTGTATACACCATGGAATACTACACAGTCATAATAAAGAATGAAGTCATGTCCTTTGCAGCAACATGGTTGCAGCTGGAGGTGGTGATCCTAAGTGAATTAATGCAGGAACAGAAAACCAAATACCACATGTTCTCACTTGTAAGTAGAAGCTAAACACTGGGTACTCGTGGGCATAAAGATGGGCACAAGAGATGCTGGGTACTACTACAGTGGAGAGAGAGAGAGAGGGGACAAGGGCTGAAAAACTACACCTATTGGGTACTATGCTCACTACTTGGCTGGGAAGATCATTCATACTCCAAACCTCAGCATCACACAATACACCCATGTAACAAACCTGTACATGTACCCACTGAATCTAAAATAAAAGTTGAAATTATAAAAAAAACTTTTATTTCATAAAGCTATTACTGTCTTCTCCATAAGAAGAGGACTTAGCTCTGTTTCCAGCCCACAGTACATACTCAGCAATACTTGTTAAATAAATGAATAATATATAAATGGGTACTTATAGCATTGGCTATAATTTTCCATAATAGTATCATATGTGAATTCTGTTTCACAAAAAGTTACATGAAAGTAAAGATGATATACTCCAGGAAGATGCGTTTGATGATGCCAAAATGCGTTTAGTAATGACTGAGATTATTATAAAAATATGTGTAAAGGGTTCAAATAAATTTTTTCATAAAGTATAACAAAAAAGCAATATTTCTAAATTAAACAGCACTATGGCATATATTTTGAAACAGTCTCTGTACTTATGATACAGACACGAACTGCATAACAACATTTTGGTCAATGATACATGATGATATATATTTTGAAACAATCTCTGTACTTATAATACAGACACGAACTGCATAACAACATTTTGGTCAATGATATACTACATTCACTACGGTAGCCTCACAAGATAATAAAACTACGTTTTTACTATATCCTTTCCATGTTTATTTCTATGTTTAGATATGTTTTCATACATAGATACCATTGTATTACAATTGCCTGCAGTATTCAGTACAGTAACATGCCATATAGTTTGTAGTCCAGAAGTGATAGACAGTATCACATGGCCTAGGTGTGTAGCAGGCTATACCATTTAGGTTTGTGTAAGTACTCTCTGTAATGTTTGCACAACAACAAAATCACCTAACAACACATTGCTCCAAATATGTCCCCATTGTTAAGTAATGCATGACTGTACATATTAAACATTATTTTATGTATTATTAACATGTGTACCACAAATGAACACATCAAACATTGTAAAAATGTGCATATTCAACTTGGTCAAAATATTATTCTTGGGGCCAGGCATGGTGGCTCACGTCTGTATTCCCAGCACTTTGGGAGGCCGAGGCAGGCAGATCACAAGGTCAAGAGATCAAGACCATCCTGACCAACATAGTAAAATCCTGTCTCTACTGAAAACACAAAAATTAGCTGGGCATGTTGGCACATGCCTATAGTCCCAGCATCTCAGGAAGCTGAAGCAGAAGAATCTCTTGGACCAAGGAGGGTTCCAGTGAGCCAAGATCATGCCACTGCACTCCAGCCAGGTGACAGAGCAAGATTCCATCTCAAAAACAAACAAATTATCCTTGGGAAAATTATCTTATCAGGATTAGTTTGTATTCAGGCATATAAAGTGTTATTTGAATCTACTTAACTCTGGATTATATTAATGTCAAGGCATTGTTTTACAGACATTTTGCTGGAGAGTCATTAAAATGTCAAAAAGTGAAAAAAATTCTTTCCAGAGTAAATTAATGTCAGTCACGCAAACCTAACATGTATATAATCAATGCCATATCTCCTTTTCTGTTTTTATCCCGGACGTAAAGAGATCAGTTCTTTGCAGAGCATCAGAAGCAGTAATCACTTGCAGAACAAACTGAAGCTGCTAAGTAAAGAATTACCTTCCCTTCAGTACAGCTATACAAGTCATTAAGAATGACATCTTGGGTTTTTTTAATTAAGAAAAATTGTTTTAGAGAAGGGAGCTCTGTTTTGCCCATGCTAGAGTGCAGTGGCCATCATAGCACACTGCTGCCTCTAACTCCTGGTCTCAAGCCATCCTCCTGCCTCAGTCTCACCCTCAGCCTCAGCCTCACGGGTAGCTGGGACTGCAGGTGGGTGCCACCCAGCATGGCTTAAAGGCTTTTTCCTAAAAGTCTGGAGGAAGACAGAAAATCTTAAAATTTGGAGGCTTGATGAAGCCTCAAAGAATGATAGTCCCTTGGTGAAAATGAGAAGAAAAGGAAGGTTTGGGAGATGGTGTGTCTGATAACTGGGGCAGACATTTTGAGTTTGAAGTGGTATGGGTCAACTAAAGGGCCCTGGAAAAAGGAGTGTGTCGAGCGAGACTGACGATTTTCAAACGTAAACGCACATTAGAATAACCTGCAGAACTTTTTTTTTTTTTTTTTTTTTTTCTGAGACAGAGTCTCGCTCTATTGCCAAACACCAGGCTGGAGTGCAGTGGCACAATCTCAGCTCACTGCAACCTCCACCTCCTGGGTTCAAGCAATTCTCCTGCCTCAGCCTCCCAAGTAGCTGGGACTACAGGCACGCGCCACCATGCCCAGCTAATTTTTGTATTTTTAGTAGAGATGGGGTTTCACCATGTTGGCCAGGATGGTCTCCATCTCTTGACCTCGTGATCCACCTGCCTCGGCCTCCTGATCCACCCATCTGGGACTCCCAAAGTGCTGGGATTACAGGCTTGCGCGCCGGCCAATCTGCAGAACTTTTATTGGAAGTAGCCTGTCTCCCTTCCCCAGGTGGGGAATTCTGTGGGTCTTGGGTGAGGCAAAGGCATTTTTTTTTTTTTTTTGCTCCTCTGACATCCAGGAAGCAAAGGCATTTTTTAAGTATCCTGGTTTAGGGTTGCAAATCTCTTGGATAGATATAGAAGTTAGGTTCAGTCTGTTGAGGTAGAGTAATTATTCCCGGCTTAAGTCAATGCGGTCGGTTGAAAAGAAAAATGAGAGTGGGTCAGAGACCCGGGTTTACATTCCATTCTGCCACTTCCTGGGTGTTGGGATCTTTGAAAAGGAATTCAACCTTTCTGAGACTTCCTTCCCTTTCTGATATTATATAGATAATAATATCTCTTGTAAGACCGATGTGAACAGATGGAAGGCTGCTGGCTTATATTTGAATGTCCTCAAATATTTTTATTCTTTCTTTTTTCATGTTCCTATATGGAAGTCTTGAAAAGGTGGTTATTTTTAAGTCATTTGGATAGTTACTGATTTGTACCATGTGCTTCTTTTCTGTGAAATAAAAAAATTACTGTCTAATTATGATCTTCTGTGCTGACCATGTTGTACATTCTATTTACTGGTTGCCATGGGGGCAATGATAGCCATGGTACTATGTGGCAGATGGGATTCATTTAAACTTCAAAGACAGTACTTGCTTACATGCAACTGTGGAAAGTCTGCATTAACAATCCAGATGCACCACGGAGCTTACTTTCAATGTGCATGTGTAATGTATACTTGTATTAAACATGTGGACACATACGTATCTCTATGGCGTTCATATATATCTATGAAGACTCGTGTATTTCATTTCCTTTTACATATCATAGAACTCAAAATTCTCCATTTTCCAAATTATGCAGACTCTTTTGACAGAAAAATAATAATGTCTTAACCAAGAAGTAGACTGTGAGCTGGAAGGAAGGAAGAAAGGAAGGAAGGAAGGAAGGAAGGAAGGAAGGAAGGAAGGGAGGGAGGGAGGGAGGGAGGGAGGGAAGGAAGGAAAGAGAGAAGGGAAGGAGGGAGAAATAAAAAAGAAAGAGAAAAAGAAAGAAAACGAGAGAGAGGAAAGAAGGAAGGGAAGGAAAGAAAAAAGCCCAATGAATTGGACCAGAAAGGAGTATCTAGGGAGGCCTTTAAGGTAATTTGTGCTAACGATGTAGTTTGCAAAGCTAGCTGAATTAAATATTTAATCTGCCCACTCCCATTTGGAAATGTTTCTATTGACATTGTTCTCTTGGCAAACATTCATTTTCTCTCAATCATTAGAATTTATTAACCACAGTACTAGGAAAGAGAGCCAAACTCATGTGGCCGCCAAAAATGCCTTCTCACTGTTATTCAACTTTAAATAATAATGTACAAAATTATATGATATAATTGAAAAATAATCATTATTATTGTGGTTTTCAAACTTGACCTGCAGTTCCTCATTTTTATTTTCACTGTCTTGAGTTCCAAAAAAGCAAAGCTAAAGACAAAGTTCATAAGAAATTGATTTATTAAAGGAATGTTTGTGGGGAGATACTTTTTTATGGGTCTCTCCTATTTCTGTGTATGTTATAAATAGAGACACTGGCTGCATTTATTCTGAATTATTTTTTCAAGATATTTATATAGCAGAGCCATGGAATCTAGAGACACTGTCTCCATCTATAACAAAAGGTAGATATGTTTATTGTTTAGTATAATAAAGGTAACATTTCCTTCCAAGACAAAGGTTAGGCAAGTTTGCTGACTTCTCAGTATAAAAGATTGAGGTTCCTTAAACTCAAGTTTTCTCCTTTGTAATGCAACCTGTTTTGTATCCAAGTGTCAACCAGCTCTCTTTGCATCACCCTGTGGATAATGCTATTTGCCATAAACTCTTCTTTGTCTCTGACACAAGAGTCTCCTTTCTTCTTCCAGCATCCACGTAACTGTGGCAGGTTAACTTGTTAGCTTACAAGTAAAAGCCAATCTCAGGCCTTTAAAGTCATGACTGCATTAGCAATAAAGATGGGGTGCTGCTAAAGACACGACTTCTGAAAGGGGAAGAATGAAGATTTCTTGAACCAATTAAGAGAATGTGAAATAAGTCGAGAGGAATCTGTGGTGAATGTCTTGACCAATTTGTGTGGTCAGCCAGGCAAAGAGTAGTCTTTAATTTAATGCCTGTTAATGAAAACGAGAGGAAGGTGGTTGCAGGTCAAATCCTGAGAAGTAGGTTCAAAGATAGCAGCCAGATGGTGCTTTGGTTGTTGCTAATTCTCTTCTGCATGGTGAGCCTTCCTTAGCAATTCAGCAGTGAGCCCCAAGTCCACCTCATTGTCACGACTAGTATAAAAATGAACAGCGGAAATTTCCAACACTCTATAGACAACAGTTATAGTGAGGCACACCTACAGTAAAGTGTGAAAGGAGAAAAATTCACAACCACTGAGGGAAGAAATCAGTTGAACTATTAGAACTGGGAAATTTTTCCAGAAGCCAGGAGGTCGTAGAAATGAGAGAATTGCTGAGTGACAGTTCTCTATGGGTCTGTCATGTTTCTTCCCGTCTTGAGAGCAGAGTCATTGGTTACCTATGTTCTGGACTATTTTTTTTAAAAAAAAGACCTATGAAAAAGTATCTCCCCACAAGCATTCCTTTAATAAATCAATTTCTTATGAACTTTGTCTTTAGCTTTGCTTTTTTGGAACTCAAGACAGTGAAAATAAAAATGAGGAGTTGGAGGTCAAGTTTAAAAACTGTTTGTATAGTGAACAGCTTTGGAAGTCACAGAGAGTAAATCCCTTCACAGCAAAAGGGCTGGTTTGCTTACTTCCTGTTATAAAAGATTCAGAATCCTGAAGCTCGGGGTGTTTGTAATGCAACTGCACACGCAGCTGTCATCTGGCCCTCTTTGAAAATAAGGGTTTGGGGAACCTCTGTCAAAATGATGACATTCTGGCTACTGGTATTTCTATGTGTACAAAATTGTTCTTTGTTTCTGAGACAAGAGTCTCCTGTCTTCTTCCATCATTGATAGAACTGTTGCAGGCTAACTTAGCTTGCAACTAGGGCAAACCTCCACCAGTTCACAACCCTTGACAGTGCTCTCATGAGAAAACTGCATGAGAGGGAGAGAAGCAGATGGGGAAGGGGAAAGACAGTGACTTCAGGTGAAATCTATGCATATCTCCAGCTAATGGTGCACAAGTGGAGTTTAAAATGCGCTTCAGAGTCCTTCCCATTAATGGTCTTTTACATCCCCCGACCCCAGACAGTCACTGGCTCTCAGCCACACAGGAGTGATTGTGGGGAAAGCACACTATCCAAGCACCGCCTAACAAGAAGGCTGCAACACACAAAGGCAGTCCTCCAGAGACAGCTGACTTACAGATTAGCAGCAGCACCCACAACAGCCTGTGAATAGAATCCCTAGGGCGCCAATCGCATCTGGTACACCGACATTAATTAAATGCTCCCAATGTGGACAGCAGTGTTCTAAGGTGAGTGTAGTGCAAGCCAAGGTTGCATGATGAAAGGAAGCAATTCTGGATTAGTATGATGGTTCTAGACAAGGTCAAATCAAGGAAGGAGCAATGACCTAGTGGCTCTGGAAGCTGGCCAGCAGCCTGCCCAAAGACAGTCATATTGGCCAAAAAGGAAAACTAGAGAAATGAAGATTTGTTTCCCTGCCTATGTGTTATCCTTCTGTCCTCCCCCTTTAGAATACGGCCCTTACAAACCATCAGAGAGAAAATGTGGCCTCTCCTAATGCTGGGAGAAGGCCAAGACATATCTTTTAAAAAGAAGACTTCAACATTTCATGAAATACGAATAGATTGCTGGGATAAATGGTAGGACCACTTCTGTAGCACTGATTTGTTGTATTAGAAAGAAGTTTTAAAATTAAAAAGAAGACATAAAATAAAACATTTTTTAACTAGACATTCCGAGAGATGGTTTTTTAAAGCTTCAGATCTATTCTGAGATAGCACCCCGCTAAAGTGGTAAGTCATCCTCCTGGAACTAAAGGGCATCACTGGATTATGACAGGCCCGCGTACCCAATATTAAGTACTTTTGTCCAAATAACTTCTGTAGAGCAAGAAACTCCCCTTAAATCACACTGGTACCTAGTAACTCTACTTCAGCAGTTACATGGGATTAAAAAATTAAAATGTCAATTGCAAATGTCTCTGCCAGAGTTGCCTTCACAGTTGATCAGCTTGATAGAGCTATAAAAGCAATGTGTGCTTTGGACCTATTTGGGGGCAGCCATATGATCATTTGTCCACATTGGTCCAACAAATACAATCTAGAAAAGACTAGTTTCTGTGGTAGAAATGAACAAACAGTGTGAGCAGTTAAAGCAACATCCAGAAAACTCTTCTTTTGTAATGTAAATTGAAGTTTGATTGGATAGACGTAATTGAGAAAAGTTCTGAGGTATTTCCTCATTGACTTGCTTGGACTTAATAGGACCAACCCGACTGCTAGAACTTCAGGCGACATTCTGAACAATGATAAACCTGATGGTCATTTATTGAGTTAACTTTCTACAATCTGGTTTGGGCAAGTTTTTTATCAGTCTGTACTACCCTTTTTCTTCATTTTTATGGGGAGCATAAGGAAAGATGGTGATAGCTTAAATAAAGTGTCTGGTAAATTTTTGAGTGAATAAAGCTACATTTTCAGAAATATCAAAATATGGTGACAAGTATACAACAAATAGAGAAACCAGAATTGGACTGGATAATGCAAAATAGCCTGGCAGATGCCACATTCTTTGAAAGGATCAAAAATATTTGCCTTTCTTCTATTCAGCTCAAGGGTATGTTTTATTTGGACATTTCATTGACTTTGCAATATTTTAAAGTAGTGATTAAAGACATTTCCCATAAAAGCTTAGCAGTCTTGTCCTGTAACAGGCCCTCTTAACTCATTTGTGTTAGTTCTTGGACTCTGAAAACTACCTGGGCTTATAACCCTTGATTTGTTTTTTTCAATATCAGAATCAAATGAACAGACAGATCCTAATAAATGATTTCATATGAGTAACGTCTGAATATACTGAATGCTCTATGACCAAGATATTGTGACAATTGCCTTCAGGAATAAAAACATGATTTCATAATTAAAAAAAATAATTATGGAAAAGTAACTCTCAATAACAGATACATTCTTTGGAAAGTATTGCAGCATTTTCTTACTTTGAAATATTACATATAGACAGAAAGATAGATATAGCACATATTTTAGATTTACAAATATATGTGAGATAAAAGTTCGTGAAAAACCACAGAGGTCATGAGAAAGAGCCTTGGCACTACTCCCATAAAACTAAGTCCCTGCAAATTATATTCACTACCAGCCCCACTCCATCAATGTAACCACTCTTCTGATTCTGTGACAATGACATCTCTTTCTTTATAGTTTTACTATATGCAAATGGCATTTATAAATTAAGAGTTTAGTTTTGCATATTTCCAAACTCATATTTCCACACATCATACTGCATGTGTGATTTTGCATCTTGTCTTTTTAACTTAACATCATATTTGTAGAATTCATCCATGCTGATGTTTGTAGCTACAGCTTACTTGTGTACATGTTATATAAATTTTATAGATGTATCATAATTTATATATGTTGCTATGTATGATGTTCAGTTAGGCTATAATGCTACAGGTATTTTAGTTCATATTCACATACTATTCTTCAGGTATGTACTTAGTAGATATCCTAGATCATAGCATGATTTTTTAATCTTATTAGTAAATGCCTACCTATTTCCCAATATGCTCATACCAATTAACATTCCCACCAGCAGTGAATGACAATTATTGCCCTACATTCTCACCAATAATGGGCTAGTCTGTTTTTTTTTTTAATTTTTGAAAATCAATTGAGGGTTAATTGTATATCTTTAAGCTTTGCAATAGAAAAATGCTTATAAGCATATATTAATATATACAGAAACATATAAAAATCATAGCTGTACAGTTCATGAATTATGAAAAATAGACCTGTGTAGCTACCACGCAGGGCAAGTTATTGAACATTAGCAGCACTCCAGGAGCCCCCTCTTGTCCCTTTTCCCAAACACCACCCCTCCTTTTCCTTCTTTCCAAACGTAATTACTATTTGGACTTCTGACGCTATCTATTTGCCTAATTTTGAATTTTATATAAATGAAGTCGTGTGTGTCTGTGTGTGTGTGTGTGTGTGTGTGTGTGTGTGTACATATAAATATATATATATAGTCTCTGGTTTTAGTCACCCAGCAACATGTTTATGAGAGTCTTCCATGTTGTTGCATATAGCATTCATTTGTTCTATTCTACTTTATAGTATTCTACTATTTGAATAAACCATTATCTATCTATTTGTCTTTGGTAGGTATTTGGCTTCTTTTTCAATTTTTGGCTTTTATAAAACATGCTACTATAAACATTTCTGTACATGTCTTTGGGTACATATCTCCATGCTTTTCTATTGAGCATATACAGACGTGGGGTAGAAATGCTGGCCCATAGAACATGCATGTGTTTACACTCAGTGGCTAATTCCATAGAAGACACCAATTTACACTCTCATCAGCAGAGCGAAGGGTGCCTGTGGCTCCACACTCATGTCTTACACTCAGTCTTTTTACTATATAGCCCTTTTGGTGGATTTATTGTGATATCTCATTATACCATTAATTTTCAGTTCCCTTCACATTTATTAGTCGTTCAAATATTTCTTTTGTGAAATATCTGTACAGTTCTCATGGCCATTTTGCTATTGGGCTGTCTGTCTCTTACAGATCTATAAAAGGTTTCACGTATTCTGAATATGAGCCCCTTTCATATATGGCTGCATTCATTTTGTTAATATTTTATGTAGAATTTTTGTGTCTTTGTTAATAAACAAAGCTAACCTGTAAGGTTCCAATTTTTATTGCTCATTCAAAGTTTTAAAATCAAAATCATGCTGGCCTTATAAAACAAGTTGGAACATATTCTCTCTTTTTCTTATCTCTGCAGAACGTTGTATAAAATTGGTGATATTTCTTCTTTAAATGTTTGAAATAATTCACATATGAAGCCAAATGTGATTACAGTTTTCTTTGTGGGAAATTCTACATTATGGATTCAACTTCTTTAATAGGTACAGATTTATACAGATTTCAGATCTTCTATTAATTCTTGTGTTTACTTTGATAAGCTATGTTTTCCAGGATTTTTACATTTTATCTAAATTTTCAAACTTTGGAGATACCTTTGTTCATAACATTTTTGAGTTTAAGAAGGATATTTTTTCATTACTGATACTAGTTATTTGTACTTTTTTTCCTTTTTCTTGAAAAATTCCACTAGAAGTTTATCATTTGTATTATGCATGTTCTATTGACAAACTATGTGATTCTATATTTCTACTTCTATTTTTCTTTCCTTCCACCTTCTTTAGGCTTAACTTTTGTTCTTTTATTCACTTCTTTATATGCTTAGGTCATCAATTTTTAGACTTCCTTTTATTCTAACATATGCACTTAAGGTTATAAATTTCTTTCTAAGCACAATGATCATTATATCCCAGATGAGTTAAGTATTTTTTATTACAATTCAGTTAACATATTTTCTATTTTCCATTCTTCCTTGACCCATCAGTTATTTAGAAGTATAATCCTTATTTCCAAACATATGGAAATATCCCTATTAGCTTTTGGCTATTGGTTGCTATCTTAATTGCACTGTGATTAAAGAAAATAGAAAACACTTTTTTATTATTGAATTCTCTTGAATTTGCTATGATTAACTTTATGGCCTGCCATATGTTTTGTAAATGTTACACATGTGTCTGAAAATAACATTTATTTAGAAATCATGAGTGCACTGTTTTAAAGATTTCCATTTCATCGCTTGTCAACTCAATTGTTCATATCTTCTATATTCTTACCATGATTTTGTCAAAAACTCCCTGTTTATTAGTTACGGAGACAGTTGTGTTAAATTGTCTCACTGTATAATATGGTTTGGATGTTTGTCCCCTCCAAATCTCATGATGATATCCCATTTCCAAAGTTGGAGGTGGGGCCAGTGGCAGGAGATTGGATAACGGGGGCAAATCCTTCATGAATGATTTAGCACCTCCTCCTGGTGATGAGTTGGTTCACATGATGGCTGATTGTTTTAAAGAGCCTGGCCTTCTCTTCTCATTCTCTTACCCCCACTCTTGCCATGTGATGTGCTGCGCCCCTCACTCCACCCTCGTCACTTTCCACCATGATTGTAAGCTTCCTGGAGCCCTCGCCAGAAGCCAAGCAGGTGTTGGCACCATGCTTCTTGTACAGCCTGCAGAGCTATGAGCCAATTAAACCTCTTTTCTTCATAAATTACCCAGCCTCAGATATTTCTTTATAGCAGTTAAAAAAAAAACAGCCTAATATACATTAGTATTTGATTTATCTACTTATTCCTTTAATTTGTGCAATTTTGCTTTATATATTTTGAGGTTATATATTATATGGATACATATTTAGGATCATTATATCTTCCTGGTGAATGATTATAAAATATCTTTCTGTTTCTCTAAGAATGACTTCTCCACAAAGACTATTTGTTTGATATTAACACACTAGCTTTTTCTCAGTTAGTATTTGTGTGGTTTGTTGTTTTTATGCTTTTGGCATCAGTCTTTCTGTAACCTTATGTTTTAGATGTCAGATTGTAAACAGGAGATAATTGGATTTTGTTTTTTAATTTGCATGGCCATCTTTGTCTTTTACAGAAGGAGTCTTTAGTCATGTAAATTTAATGTAATTACTGATCTATTTGGGTTTAAAGGTAGCTTTCTACTCTCATTGAGTTTACTATTCTTACAATCCCCTGTACATTTGCAGTTGAGAATGCTCTGCAAACCTAATTATAATTTGATATGAGGGCTATATGAGAATAGTCCTCAGAAAAAATGAAGAGAAGGAATTAAAGCCTAACATGAGCAAAAAATAGTGTGATCTGGGCAAATTATGTCTCAGAATACTGAGATCACTTTTTAAATGATACATGAAACATTGTCAATGATTTTTCAAGAACTATGGAGACAGAAGAAATGCTAAAAGCATAGGACTACATACAGTTTTGATTTTTCATTAAGAAAAGGAAAGATTATTTTCCTCCAGGCAGAAATCTTGGAGAAAATTATAAAATCAATGTCTTAGAAAGAATGGTTTTTGAGGCAATCTTCAGAAGAAGAAATGGTGATTATCAAGCCAGAAGATGTTCATTTAAAACATCATATGAAATTATTTACATTGTCTTTTTGTGAAAGGATAACTAAGCCAGCCAGCCAGAAAGTGATATATACAATGATTCTGGGATTTAAACTATCTGACACAATATCCATTGGACATGCTGGAGAAATTTGGGTGTAATGGCATTACAATTTGGTTAATTAAAACTGATTAATCAGTGGTTGCTAAATGTGCTGATTAATTTCCTTGGATCCAACTGATTCACCGTTTCAAGCAATCACTGGAGTAAATATATAGAAGAGTGCTTATAAGATAGGTGGGTGATATGAAGCTGTGAGGTAAAACATAGTTTGAATGACAGAACAGGTTCCAAAAGGATCTCTCAAGCCATACTTCATTTAGGACAGAAAAGGTCAAGAACTTGAATCCAAATACAAAACTGAGGAGATTTGGCTTAACAGCGGCATGTATGAAAAAGAGTTCTGAAACCCTTTAGATCCAAGTTGAGAGTAAGTTCAATATGGGGCAGCAGTGCAATGGAGCTTCCAGAAATGTTACATATCAAAGAAAGAAAGAGTGGCAGTTGTCAGATATATATATAAGTATAAGACATTATAAGATGTCAGGTTTATTTTACTCCTTCAGTAATTCTATCACACTCACTGAAATGTGGTGTGTCATCAGAAATTTTAGAAACCACAGTCTTCACAAAGCAATGGAAAATTCCAAAGGCAAAGAAATTCCAAAGCAAAGAAATGTAACTTTGCAGGGTCCTTGATGAATGATCATGACTTGTGTATCTAGTATACCATCACCAAAGACCAGCTATTGATATGCTAGGGCAAGATGGGGTTTTACAAATACCTTCTGATTTCCCTTAGTGAAATTCACAGCAAGTTACTAACCTGACCGAAAGCAGGAGAAAGAGGAGAAACTGTAAGTCCTTCATAGACAGTACACTTGGGTTCTTTCTTTTCAAGACTTGCTTTTCCGCTAAGCAATATTGGCACATATGTAAATAGTTCAAGGGCATAGTTATACATGTAATCCTTTGCAAAGATTTTTGTTGTTTTCTCCCTGTCAGAGCAGCTTCTCTAAAAATGAAATTCATAGATCATTTTTTCCTCAAGAGCTAGGGAAAAAAAAAAGTGATCTGTGGTCAAATAAGTGGGTACATTTAGTTAATTTTTTTTCTAGTTTTAAATCGAAGTTTTATTTGTTATCAAGTAACAAAAGAACACAGTTTTTAAAATTATGTGCTACCACAGGCTTACATTTAAAAGGCTCTTCATCCTATTCTTTCTCACACCCAACCCCCTTTGTAGGAGATTTGACATCTACAATTTTTCAACCTCTCTGCAAGCTTCTAAGAACTTCTTTTTGTTCCCTGAATTCTGAAACTTCACATTGTTGTGCTGTAGTCTTGGTTTTTGCTTTTCCAACTAATACATCAGACACTTGAAACTCTTTTTCTGTTTCTTTTGATACTTACCATATGCAATCTCTGTGACAGACTTATCTCCTATTTCTTCATCCTTCAGTTTTAGATACCACCTATCGCTGTCTGTGAAACAGGATTGTGTTATACTTTTGATGTTTGTCCCCACAAACTTCATGTTGAAATTTAATCCCCAACGTTGGAGGTGGGGTCTGGTCGAAGGTGTTTGGGTCGTGGGGATGGATCCCTCACAGATGACTTGGTGCCGTCTTCTTCATAATGAGTAAGTTCTCGCTCTTTTAGTTCCTGCAAGAAATGGTTGTTAAAAAGAGCGTGGGACCTCTCCACTTTCTATCTTACTTCCTCTCTCTTCATGTGATCTCTGCATACACTGTCCTACTTCTCATCCTACCAGCAGCGGAAGCTTCCTGAGACCTCACCAGAAGCCCAAGCAGATGCTTGTTCCATGCTTCTTGTACAGCCTGGAGAACTATGAACCAAATAAACCTCTTGTCTTTATAAATTATCCAGCCTCAGGTATTCCTTTATAGCAACACAAATGGACTAAGACAGACATTATATGTACTTTTAGTGTGTCCTACACTTCATTTCTCTCAATATACTTATATTGTGGTTTGGGTTTAAATAAATATAAGCGGTTTATCTTACTGTGACTACACAACCATTATTCACAGTTGAGCCACAAGTATTACCTTTCCTTTGTTTAAAATTTCTTATACCAACTGGAGTTATAAATGACATTTTATGTTTGCTTAGGTTTCTGTCAATTAGTAATTTACTACCTAGCTCTCTAACATAACTGAAACTCTCCTCTGAATTAGTTCAAACATTAAATATTATAACTGAGTAGCCTTCTTCTCAAAGGTGTACCTCTTGGAGCCCTCTGTCCTGTCCTCTCGTGCCAAGCAGTTCTGCCGCTCTCTGGAACAGCCGTAGCCGTGGGACGTTTTTATCATCTCCACAATCCTCTTTGCTTCCCTGCTTCCTGGAGCTTATAACTCTCTCTCTTTCTTGGTTTACTACTTTTATTTTGCTGGAGCAGATGTTCTGAGGGTCTCCTGAAAAAGCCTAGGGGAAAATGTGTTGAGACCTTAAATGTCTGCTAATGTCTTCATTCTAACCTCACATCTGATTAATAGTTTTTCTGGCTATAAAACTGTCAATGGAAAAATACTTTTCCCCAGAATTTTGAAGGCATTGCTTCACTGCTCTCTAGCTCCTATCATTGCTATGGGATTGTCATCCTAATTCCCAATGTATATTCTCTTTTCATGAACATAGTTTCATTGGTGGGCAGAAGACTTGTCCACAAGGCTGTACCCTTAGTGATATGGTGGCCATTTCCTTGAAGTATGCCAAATTCTGTCTCTAGGTCTTTCTCATAGCCTGGTCAGCATCCCCGTAAATGAATACCCCCATCTCCTGCTTGGGGAGCATAAGCCTTGGTGTCAGTATCATGGCAGCCAAATGTGAAAGAGAGTGTGGAGGGGGACCTTACTCATCAGTCTCAACTTTCACCGAATCCTTTCATTTTTGTTTTACCTTCTCCTTCAGCTATTCCTAATGCTTTCAATATCAGATTCTTCTGGCTCCATTTTCACGGAAACGAAAACACCCATCTTCTGACGCAGTGGGGAAAAGACAGTCACTTTGCTGCATGGGGCAAAGGAGAAGGAAACACTGGCTATAATTGCTACTTATTTTAAGCTTTCAAACCCACTTCCCACTTGCAGATTTAACCATACCCCTGGCTTCAGAGGTATCTTGTGCCTTTACTTTTGAATCTTTGGGAGATTAAATGTTCAAGTTGTGTTTCAGACCTCTCCCCACTGTTTGCTTAGATTTATACTTTCTTTGGTCTATAAATTTTAGATATCATTCATTCTTCTGCTTTGCAGCTTCCAATAAAAATTGTTTTCTTGAGATAGGTCCTTTCTCTATTGCCCAGGCCAGAGGGCAGTGGTGTGATCATAGCTCACTGCAGCCTGAAACTCCTGGGGTTAGGCAATCCTCCCACTTCAGACTCCTGAATAGCTTGAACTACAGGTGTGAGCCACCACACCCTGGTAATATTTTTATTTTTTTATAGATGGAGTCTTGCTACATTGCCTAGGCTGTTCTCAAACTCCTGGTCTCAAGTGATCATCTCACACTGGCATCCCAAAATGCTGGAATTACAGGTGTGAGCCATTCTGCCTAGCTAGCTTCCAAGACTTTGATGTCATCTCTTATCTGAACTTTACTTATCTCCTGTCTTCTTTGTGCTATGCCTTCTTTGTTTAAAATCCTTATAAATGATATTTAACAGTAGTTTATGAAAGAATAGATATAAATATATGAGTGTTTAATCCACAATGTTTTAAAAAAAATTTTTTAATGTGAGACTTCTCAGAACCTAAAATGCTCAGCTTCCTTGGATATCTGAGAGTGAGATATACTATGCAGTATTTTTATATGAGTTAACATTGCCCCATAACAATCCCTCAATTTTAGCTGCTTATAACACAACAAAGCTCTGTTTCTTACTCACAACACATGTTACAAGCTGCAGGGCCTCACAGCTCTGATCCACATGTCTTCTCCTTTCAAGTCTCAGGCCGAAGAAATAGCTGTGTTATAGAACGTGCCAGATATAAGAGCAAGAGGAACGGAAGAACTGGCCCAAGGTATCTTAGAGTTTCTGCCTGGGTGTTCACATTCCATTGGAATGTCACATGCCAAACACAAAGGTGATGGGGCAAGGGAGGTCTATCTCTCCTGCAGAAGTCACTATGCTTCACATGGCAATCCTCAGGATGTGTAATTCTCTTATAAGGAAGTGGGGAGTGGATAATTGAGAATAGGAGCACAATTTACCAACATATTGAATACTTGTTTGAGTATTAAACTCCTTTCTTTATAGCAGTTGCTAACCATTTATGTTTCAGAGAGCATGGTTTAAGAAAATGTTTTATATGTGCACCAAATATATTGATAAGGCAGTAGAGTGATGTAAAGGAAAACTCAGAATTTGAAAGCAAAACTTCATTTTAAATGATGGCTCTGTCACATGCTTAACCATGTAGCCTTGGGAAATCAAATTTCTTTAAAGCTCTTTTCTCTTGTAAAATGGACATAATAACACCTACTTCTCAGTTTTGATAACAGGATTAGATATAATGTATGTAAAGGGTCTGGAGTGTCCTAGTAAGCCATTAGCAAATATTTATTGTGGGCAGTCATGGTGGCTCACACCTGTAATCCCAGCACTTAGGAAGGCTCCAGTGGCCAGATCACTTGAGGTCAGGAGTTTTAGACCAGCCTGGCCAACATGACGAAATCCCATCTACTAACAATACAAGAATTAGCCAAATATGGTGGTGCACACCTGTAATCCCAGCTAATTGGGAGGCTGAGGGAGGAGAATCGCTTGAATCCAGGAGGCAGAGGTTGCAGTGAGCCCAGATTGTGCCACTGCACTCCAGCCTGGGCAACAAAGTAATACTCTGTCTCAAAATAAATAAATAAATAAATAAATGTATATATATATATATATATATAATAAATGAATAGATGAATGAGTTAATGACGGAATACAGTATTTTAACTCAAAATAGTGTAACAGCCTAGTCTAGTTGAATTTGGGTTGGCTCTTCCATTTAAACTTCCGATATCTTGAAGAGTTATTTAAGTAACCTATTGATTAACCATAGTAGTTAAAATATTTGAATGTTCTAAATGCTTTTAACAGAGTTTCTTCCCAATAAACATTCACATTCTTCTTCTTGCCAAATTTATATTTAAACCTTGAATCTTCAAGTAGAGTATAAGTACAAACTGCTCCCTACACGATCAAAAGTAGATATGTCTCAGCTAATCCAAAGATACCAGGAGACAAGAATTCCCTATGTACCTGTGTTGCACTGTTGGCAAATGTACCCAGCTATATGCTGTGGACATTTAGAAGCTGTTTCTAAAAATCTACCGAGCTAATGGAAAACATAAAAAAGGCAGGGGTTGCAATTCTAATTTCAGACAGAAAAGACTTTAAGCCAAGATAGATAAACAAACAAACAAAAAAAGGGGCATTGCAAAATAGCAAAGAGTTCAATTCAACAAGAAGACATAACTATCCTACATATATATGCACCCAACATAGGAGCACCCGGATTCATAAAGTAAGTTTTCAGAGACCTTCAAAGAGATTTGGACTTGCACACAATAATAGTTGGTGACTTCAATGTCCCACTGACAGTATTGGACATATTATCAAAGCAGAAAATTAACAAAGATATTCAGAAACTAAACACTTGATCAAATGGACCTGATAGGCACCTGAAGAAGATTAAAATAAATGCAATTAGAAATGACAAAAGGGATGTTGCTACTGACCCCACAGAAATACAAATAACCATCAGATACTACTATGAATAGCTCTTTGCACACAAACTAGAAAATCTAACAGAAATGGACGAATTTATGGACACATATACCCTCCCAAGACTGAACCAGGAATAAACTGAATCCCTGAACAGACCAATAACAAACTCTGTAATTGAATCAGTAATAAAGAGCCTACCAACCAAAAAAAGCCCAGGACCAAAAGGATTAACAGCCAAATTCTACCAGATGTACAAAGAAGAGCTGGTACCATTCCTACTGGAACTATTCTAAAAAGTTAAGGAGGAAGGAATTCTCCTCGACTTCTTCTGAAGCCAGTATCATCCTGATGCCAAAACCTGGCAGAGACACAACCAAAAAAGAAAGCTTCAGGCCAATACCCTTGATGAACATCAATGCAAAAATTCTCAAGAAACAAAATATTAGCAAGCCAAATCTAGCAGCACATCAAGAAAAGCTGATCCACCATGATCAAAAAAGGCTTAATCTCTGGAATGCAAAGTTGGTTCAACAGACACAAATCAATAAACATGATTCATCACATAAACAGAGTTAAAGACAAAAAAACATGATTATCTCAATATATGGAGAAAAAGGTTTTAATAAAACCTAATATCCCTTCATGTTGAAAACTCTCAATAAATCAGGTGTTGAAGTAATATATCTCAAAATAATGACAGCCATCTCTGCACACTGACAGCCAACATTGTACTGAATGGGAAAAAACTGGAAGCATTCCCCTTGAAAACCAGCATAAGACAATGGTGCCCTCTCTCCCAACTCCTATTCAACATAATGTTGGAAGTCCTGGCCAGAACAATCAGGCAACAGAAATAAAGGGCATCCAAAAAGGAAATAAGGGGGTCAAACTCTTTCTGTTTGCAGACAACCTGATTATGTATCTAGAACCCCATAGTCTTTGCCCAAAAGCTGCTTCCTCTGATATACAACTTCAGCAAAGTTTCAGGATACAAAATCACTGTACAAAACTTACTAGCATTCCTATACACCAACTATAGCTAAGCTAAGAGCCAAATCAGGAAGGCAATCCCATTTACAATAGCCACAGAAAGAATAAAATATTTAGAAATACAACAAACAAAGGAAGTGAAAGATCTCTACAATGAGAATTTAAAAACACCGCTCAGAGAAATCAGAGATGACACAAACAAATGAAAAAGCATTCCATGCTCATGGATAGGAAGAATCAATATTGTTAAAATACTCCATATTACCCAAAGTAATTTACAGATTCAATGTTATTCCTATTAAACTGCCAATGACATAATTTGCAGAACTAGAAAAAAACTATTTTAAAATATATATAGAATGAAGAAGAGCCAAAATAGCCAAGGCAATATTAAACAAAAAGAACAAAGCTAGAGGCATAACATTATCTGATTTCAAACTACACTACAGGGCTACAGTAAGCAAAACAGCATTGTACTGGTATAAAAACAGATACCTAGACCAATGGACCATAATAGAGAGCCCAGAAATAAGGCCACACACCTACGATCATCTGATTTTTGACAAAGCTGACAAAAGCAATGGGAAAAGGATTTCCTATTCAATAAATGGTTCTGGGATAACTGGCTAGCCATGTGCAGAAGATGAAGATGAAGATAAAACTGGACCATTTTCTTATAGCATATACAAAAATCAACCTAAGATAGATTAAAGACTTAAATGTAAAACCCAAAACTATAAAAACTCTGGAAGACAACCTAAGCAATAACACTCTAGACATAGGAATAGGCAAAGATTTCAAGATGAAGATGCCAAAAGCAATCTCGACAAAAGCAAAAAATTCACAAATGGGATTTAATTAAACTAAAGTGCTTCTGCACAGCAAAAGAAACTTTCAACATAGTAAGCACACAACCTGCAGAATGGGAGAAAATATTTGTAAACTATGCAACTGCCATGAAGAGCTGCCCAAGATGGGTAGTTTATAAAGGAAAGAGGTTTAATTGACCCACAGTTCAGCATAGCTGGGGAGACCTCATGAAACTTACAATCAATGCAGAAGGCAAAGAGGAAGCAAGGCATCTTCTTCACAAGGCAGCAGGAAGGAGAAGTTCTGAGTGAAGAGGGAAGAGCACCTTATAAAACCATGGGATCTCATGATAACTCACTATCATAAGAAAAGCAAGGGGGAAACTGCCCCCATGATTCAATTACCTCCACCTGGTCTCTTTCTCAACGTGTGGGGATTATGGGAGTTGTGGGGATTACAATTCAAGATGAGATTTGGGTGGGGACACAAAGCCCAATCATAGTGGCATCTAATGTAAATCTAATGTCCAGCATCTATACCAAACTTAAACACATTTATAAGAAAAAAAACAACTCCATTAAAATCTGGGTACAGGACATGAACAGAGACTTTTCAAAAGAAGACATACATGCACCCAACAAACCTATTAAAAAAATCTCTGATTAAAAAAATATCACTGATAAATAGAGAAATGTAAATCAAAACCACAATGAGATGCCATCTCACACTGGCCAGAATGGTTACTATTAAAAAGTTGAAAAATAGCATACTGGCAAGGTTGCAGAGAAAAGGAAACTTATTCATTCTTGGTAGTGGTATAAATTAGTTCAACCAATGTGGAAAGCAATGTGGCATTTCCTCAAAGAGTGAAAAATGAAACTATCATTTGACCCAGCAATCTTATTACTTTGTACATACTCAAAGAAATATAAATTGTTTTATCATAAAAGCACTTGCCCATATATATTCATTGCAGTACTATTTATAATAGCAAAGATATGAGATCAACCTAAATATCTATCAATGGTAGACTGGATAAAGAACATGTGGTATGTATACACCATGGAATACTATATACCCATAAAAAAGAATGAGATCTTGTCTTTTGCAAAAGCATGGATGGAGCTGGAGGCCATTCTCCTTAGCAAACTAATGCAGGAACGGAAAACCAAATACTGTATGTTCTTGATTATAAGTGGGAGCTAAATGATTACAGCTCATGGACACAAAGAGTGTGAACAACAGGCACTGGGGCCTACTTGAGGGTAGAGGGTGGGAGAAAGGATATGACCAGAAAAAGTAACTATTGAGTACTAGGCTTAGTACCTGGGTGGAGAAATAATCTGTAGAATGAACCCTCATGACTTGAGTTTACCTAAATAACAAACCTGCACATGTATCCCTGAACCTAAAATAAAGTTTTAAAAACCAAGGAAGCTGTTTCCTAAATTTTGAGCCATGTTGTAAAATAGTTTTGCAAGTTTGGGTTCGTTTTATTTGACAGTTATAAACAATTCATTTTTTTTCCGTCAAGGCGTGACTTTGGAGAAATTCACCATCAACTCTAATGACAAAGTTATCCCATAATATATCATCTAAAACGTCAGCAACATTCTGGCATAGACACAGATCATTTGGTTGCATAATGTAATTAATATTGCCTTCACAAAATAATTGATTTTTTTAATCAGATATTTATCTCTGAATAATTGACAATTGTGTTGGTGAGAAATGCACCTTAAATTATTCCAGAAGACTTTCAAATGACCAAATTTGAAATGATGAGCCAATGGCAATGAAGCAATCCTTACAGGGTTAACAAGCATTCTGGACAGAAATGTCGTTTTAATTTAGCATTAATCAGGCTGCAGTTGGACACACTTCCCTGTAACTGAAAGTCACATTACCCTAGATACTAACCATTTGCATCCCCATTATTCCTGTAGATGAGATTTCAGACTTTAGAATCATAAGACTTTTGTTGAAGTATTGTTTAAGGTATTTTTCAGATCCCAAATTTCAGCAAAACAGTTGCTACCAGCCAGTTTGAAGACCCCCACAGGAGAAGAGAATCGGCATGAGAATACAGCTTCTTCTCCCTGTCCCATGACTTCACCCTGCACTCTTCTACCAGTCAATAGTCTTTACCATTCAGCCCACTCCAAACCCATTAAAAACTCTACCTCCAAACTCCTCAGAGAGACAGATTTATTTGAGGTTTCCTCCTGTCTCCTCATTGGACAGCCCTACAATTAAACCTCTTTGCCGCAATCTAGTGTCTTGGCATATTAACTTGCCATGTACTTTGAGCAATACACCCATTAGGATTACAGTGAGACATTTTGTTTTCAGAAAACTTTGCACTTCACAAATTGTCACTAACACAACACATCTGGTTGAAGAAACACACTCAATTCTGTTTTCTTCCGGACAGAATGAAAGCCTATCCTCTATATGGCTTGCAAGAAGTTGGTTGATTAACACTTCCTTATCTATAGCAAAAGCTCTACTAGGATTATCTGGACGAAATCACAATAATTTAGTCACCAGTTGGTTTGTTTGGGTTTTGTTTTTTCAAAAAAAAATCCCATTCATTTAATGAGATCCTTAGATGGAGGAAAAAGAGTAGTCAAAGAGATAACAGGCGTTCAATGAGAAATTTCTTTGCTGTGCCAGAACCATTCTGGCCTAACTTCATAAATCACTGAGGCATGCCATCGAGAAACTAAAAAGATTGAGAAACACTAACATAGCACTAATGTGCAAATTACATTTTTCTTGTATATATACGTAATAGCTTTCTCCACCTTAAATGGTTTGAAATAGAAAAAAAATATGTTGTGGTTTGCCTTTATAAAAACATTTCAAAGTGTTCTGTGTCACTTTGTGGGAAAAAATTAACAGTGAAAGGAAATTCTCCACAGAATTCAATACCAAAGGGATCTGTTCTTCCACGGATTTGCCTCTGAAAGTTCTCCGGCAATGGAATAAATGATGTAGAGTGATTCAATAAATTAAAAGGCAGAAGAACTGACTTTCTGGAAAAGAATAAATAAGGGGGACCTCATAGACTGAAGAACAAAGGAAGATGTTTTACAGTCAAGCTCTCTGGTATTCTAAAACAGATGTTTCACTGGTAAATCAGGCAGCCATGGAGCAATCTTCAAAGCCCTAAGGGTGCAGTCAGTTGCATGCATTTGATTCTTCCTTGGTGCCCATTTGAAGACTCCACACTTCTGTCACAGCTGCGTGGCTCATCCTTCAAAATACCTTTTTCATCAGATGACAGAAATAATCTTGATCATCATTTGACCCAGAAATTCCATTACTGGGCATATACCCGAAGGAATATAAATCATTCTTCTAAAAAGACATGAGCACATGTATGTTCATCACATAATTATTCACAACAGCCAAGACATGGAATTAAGCTAAATGCTCATCAATGGTAGACTGGATAAAGAAAATGTGGTACATATATACCATAGAATACTACACAGGCATAAAAAAGGGAGATTATGCCCTTTGCAGTAACATGGATGGAGCTGGAGGCCATTATCTTAAGAAAACTAATGCAGAGTCAGAAAACCAAACATCTCATGTCCTCACTTATAAGTGGGAGCTAAACACTGAGTAGACATGAACACAAAGAAGGAAACGATAGACACCAACACCTACCTGAGGGTGGAGGCTGGGAGGAAGAGAGTATCAAAAAACTGCCTATCAGTTACTATGCTTATTATCCACGTGACAAAATAATCTGTACACCAAAATCCCATGACACATAATTTACTTGTATAATAAAGCTTCACATGTGCTCATGTGCCTAAGATAAAAGTTAAAATAATAATAACAATCATAATTATTATTACCTGGGTTTCCATTGAAGTCAGGGGGCTAGAAAGACTTAAGTGGGAAACAATGCTTTGTAGCCTTTCATCAGAAGACTGCAAATATTTTTTAATCATGATCCCTTTTCATCTTTTCCCAAGTTCTTGTGTGGACTGAGATAATAGGAACTTAATAGTTATATAACTAACTAGTGGGCCATACTTGACATAATAATGAATGACTACAGAAGAGTGAACACACAGTGGGACAAATGTAGAGGTACGGTTGTGATCTGTAAGAGCAGAAGTAGCCTTTGTTTTATGATAAACCTGATTTCATTATAACACTTGATTTCTCCCTCTTTCCACAAAAGTAAATTTTGTAAATGCTGAAAATTGCATGCTTACACTTTCACCGTTTATCACAGAAGATCTCTCAATGCCATTTTTGTCTTAAAGTCCTTAAAAGAAATTGCTCAGTGCTCTTTTGGATGCCCATCCAAATGCTCAGAGAAAACTTCATTTAAAAATTGTAGATTTTAAATCTTTCTCCTATAAAGGAACTCCGGATGAGAAGTAACCAACCATCAAAATGTAGGCTTATGCAAAATTTGTTTTTAGCATATATCTCAAGCTTCAGGTCTTTTCTCAGGCCCTGTGTTCAAAACCTTAACAAAAGAATATTCTTTGGAAGTGTGCTTTGAACTTGTGCTTACTGTAGAATTCAGTACAAGGATATGTTTGAAACTGTAGCTCTGGGAGGAGTATGATAGTTTGCTTAAAAACTCCAGGGCTAATGAACATAGTAAGAATGAGAACGTCAAGAAACTGTGAAGGTGTTCCATTACAAAAATGATCAAATACATAGAGTTGATGTTGCAAAAAATAATAATAATAATACAACTAATGAATTGGCACTGCCTTTTCAAATGATTTGCTTTTCACCAACAAGCCTGGCTGAGCAAGGTCAGGATAACACAGCACTGTTCAGAAGTGACAAATTTATTAGGATTTAAAATAGCAACACATGTATGCCAGGAGAGATGGGCAACTGTGACTTACTCTTTCCCCTAGGAATGTACAATTTTAAAAAATCTATTGACAGAACAGCTGAAACATGAGCATGTGAGTTTTAAATTGCATGCCTAGGCCTATATTAGTAAATCAGAGTAGAGCTAGCCTTCTCTGTGACACTCTCTGAATATTTTATATTGAATCACACAAACAAGGATGAGAGGGCTATGGTCACAATCATAGAGAAATGACACAAATGAAAATCAAGAAAAATTTAAATTATGGTTTGCCACACTAATAAATTGAATGTATTTCTCTTATTTTAGGATAAGAGGCCATAATGGAATTAGAAGAAGTGGAAAGGCTGCTGTGCAATAGTTTAGGGAAGAAGGACATGAGAATATTTTACTTTGGGTCAAAATAATTACATTCACTGTCAGTAATTAATTAGGACAAATTGATTACTAGAGTCCATTTGTTTATAGCCAATTATGAAGGAGGCCCACTATGTACCAGTGATGTTGTAGGAGTTGGAGATGCAAACTAGCATGAAAAGAAATCATTATAGATATATCAAGATACGTACAAGTGCCAAGCAGTTCTTGATACTCTCAATGTGTTTGCTGAGTGGCTGAACGGCTGAACACAGGGAAAGTAACATCCGACCTAAAAGTAATGTCATTCTAAAAAGATGATAAAAGACTTCCCAACTGTCCTGGGCTAAGGAGTCATTATCCATGAAGTCCCACAAGCCTACGTTTATACTGCTGCCTTCTAATCAAAGTGACCCCAAACCACTATCTTTTTGGGGTGGGAATATGCTGCTTTGATTCCTAATCCCTACTTTGAAGTCAAAATAAGTCCTGATAACTCATCATCAAAGGATTGCATGAGGTATCTGTGCATGAGCTGAAGTATACAGATGTGGATTGGGTGCCAGGTAAATGAACCACCCCTGTGACATCCTCTGTAGTCATTTGATATTGGTGCCATAATAAATCACCACAATTTAGTGGCTTAAAACAACACCAATTTATCATTGCGGTTTCTGTAGACAGAAGTCCCAGAACTGCATGACTCAACCAAGCATCAGTGTAGAATCTCACAGTGCCAAAATTAAGGCGGCAGCAGGGCTATGTCCCACATCCCCATTTCCTTTTGGCTGTGGACTGTGGACAAGGGCATTCCCAGACAGTAGGCCTGCCCATATTCCAAGGGTCATGGTCCCCTTCCTCCATCATCAAAGCCCCCAGGTGCAGGTCAAGTCCTCCTCAGCTTGCCACCTCTTCTGCTTTCTCTTTCATCAGCATATCTCTCAGATTGCCACTTCCCTCTTCCCCTTCTAAGGGGCCTAGCGATCACAAGCTTCACCTCACCTGCAAAGTCTTTTTTCCAACCATAGAAACATATTCAATGGTCCCAGGGATGAGGGCGTGAACATCTTTGGAAGCTTGTTATTCTGCTCACCACAGTCTATTTTCAAACCTCCACAATATAGGTGCTTCATAGCTATGGAGAGCAGCAGCAAGCCACTGCCGTTGATCTTTTCTTTTAGGTGAACAAAGAGCATACACACTCCATTTATTGCCACTGAGGATGAGGGATATTTCTCCATCTGTGAAGCCCCATGATATGGTTTGGTTGTGTCACCACCCAAATCTCATCTCCATTTGTAATCGGAATTGTAATCCCCATGTGTTGAAGGAGGGACCTGGTGGGAGGTGACTCCCATTTGGAATAGGAACATTTACCCAATGCATGTACTCCCCTTGTATCTTGGAAGCTACCAAATTGTTTTTGATTTTACAGACTCATAGGTGGAAGAAATCTGCCTTGTCTCAGATGAGACTTTGGACTGTGGACTTTTGAGTTAATACTGAAATGAGTTAAGATTCTGAGGGACTGTTGAAAAGGTATGATTGCATTTTGAAATGTGAACAGGACATGAGATTTTGGAAGGGCCGGGGCAGAATGACATGGTTTTACTTTGTGTCACTACTCAAATCTCATCTCAAATTGTAATTCCTATGTGTTGAGGGAGGAATCTGGTGGGAGGTGACTGGATCATGAGGGCAGTTTCCCCCATGCTGTTCTTGTGATAGTGAGTTCTCACGGGATCTGATGATTTTAGAAGTGGCACTTCCCCCTTTGCTCTCTGTCTCTCTCCTGCTGCCATGTAAGATGTGTCTTGCGTCCTCTTTGCCTTTTGCCATGATTGTAAGTTTCCTGAGGCCTTCCCAGTGATGTGGAACTATGAGTCATTAAACCTCTTTTGTTTATAAATTAGTCAAGATCAGGTGGTATCTTTGTAGCAGTGTGAAAACAGACTAATACAGGAGAAATAATAACTTCAGGAAGATAGCACAATTTGTACAGAAAACATGTAACTGATCAAATTTATCTCACTTTTTGCCAAAGAAGAAAGGAGAAAAGATGGGCTCCAGGGAACTGGTCTTGACGACGACAGAAGTGATCTAAACAGGAAAACCAGCAGGGGTTCTAAATCTCGGTTCAGTGTGTAGATGTGTATGATTTTAAAATAAACACAGCAGTCAGAAAGTCCAAGTGTAAGATTTACTACAAAATTTGTAATCTCCCAGAACTCCAGCCAGACCAGAAACTCCACAGGCCCAGATCGTCACATATCTTTTTCTGGTATTTCCACTTTCATTCTTAGCATACTCTGGAATGTCCAGAGTATAGGAGGTAGCCTGGTCTTCTTGTCCCCAGCTCCCTCTATCTACCAAAAGTAAATCTCCTCAGAACTTGCTCTAAAAGAAGTAAAATAATGTAGAAAGTCATTTCTTGTTCCCTGTCACTATTTTGCAGAAAGGCAGTGTATTAGGTTGCTCCAGAAAAACAGAACCGATAGGACACGTGCGTGTGTACATAGGAAGAAATTTACATTAAGGAATTTGCTCACATAATCATGGAGGCTGGCAAGTCCGAAATCTGCAGAGTAGGCCAGAAGACAGAAGCCCCAGAAAGAGCCAGTGCTGCATTTCAAGTCTGAAGGCCAAGTGCTGCAGAATTCTCACTTGCTCAGGAGCAGTCAGTCAGTCTTTTGCTTTATTCAGGCTTTCATCTCATTTGATGAGGCCCACTTACATTTGGGAAGGCAATCTGCTTTACTCAGAGTCCACCAATTTAAATGTAAATCTTATCCAAAAACTCCCAGAATAATGTCTGACCACTTATCTGGGCCCTGTGACCCAACCAGGTTGAAACATAAAATTAACCATCACAGACAAGTCAGCAATTATTCATGATTCATCAATCTTGAGCGTCTCATCATATTTGTGTTTTGCAATCTTTCTTCTGTAGGTGTTTGGTAAACTAAGCGGAGCTCACAAAATCCAATTAAACTTCTGGAAATGCATTGTAGAGGAAAAATATTGTGGCCGCTTCCCAGGAGAGGTGAATTCAATACATCAGAGAATTCTATAATCCTAAAATGCAATTAGGAAGAACTCTGGGGCCCATATGATTCAATTTTTAGTCATAGTTAATGAACCTGCTACAGAGACTAAAAGATGGATACATGAGGCAAAAAGCTGAAGAAACTCATGTTTTCTGAGGACAAAGAGGAATGCAGAGAAAAAAATTAAATTATCTAAACATATGTAAACATTTTCTTATACACATTTCCTGTGTATACACACAAAGCCACCCAAAAATTTTTTTTTAATTCCCTTAAATAAATACATGCAGGCAGTGTGTGTGTGCATACACAGATGTATCTAGCCTGAAAACTTTCTGTATTTAAATAAATACGTATTTAAGTCTGTATATTTGAATACTTCCTTGTAAGTTTCAAGCTGGCCTCATACTTGGTGCTAAAAATGTTAGAAGCATTCTTATTGAGGTCAGAAGCAAACCAAGCATGACTATTATTTATCAGTACTGTTACGTAACTTTAAAAAAAATGAAGTAACAAAGAATATAAAAAATTAAGTGATAAAATTTTAAATTTATTTTTAGTGAAGTAAAAATAGTATATATTTGTGATATATATAAAATAGTATATATAAGATGTTTTGAGGCATGTATACATTGTGGAATGGCTAGGCTAAATCAAGCCATTTAACATGTATTACATATTAACATATATTGCATATGTATTACTGCTTACACCTGTCATTTTTTTTGTGTGTGGTGAAAACACTAAAACTTATTCTCTGAGGAATTTTTAAGTAGACAATATATTGTTATTAAGTATAGCCATCATGATGTACAATAGATCTCTTGAACTTATCCTTCCTGTCTAACTGAAATTTTGTAAACTTTGACAAACAATGAGATAAAAAATTTAAACAAGTACAAAATTATTTTTTTTTATCTAAAAGAGCTCAAGAATACTAACAACAATATTGTGAACAATAAAAGATTTCTGTAAAGTGGCTGGTTCAAAATGAATATAAAAATCAATAGCCTTACTATGTATAAATAACCACCAACTAGAAAAAAATAGAAGAAAAACTTACAAAGCAACTACAAACAAGCAATAGGAATAAATTTAAGGTTATGAGTTAGATCGGTAAGAAAAAAATTTAAATACTTCAAAGAAGACTTGAATAATAACGTAAGGGATACTCTGTTCTTAGGTAAGAAGACTTAAAATTATAAGAATATCAATTCTGTTTACATTAATCTATAAATTATATTTCATCCCACTATCAAATGTCACCACACAAAAAAAATGATAGGCAAAAAATTTTTAACTAAACTTATTTTTACATTCATGTAAAAATAAATATCCATGCATAACTAGAGTAATTCTAGAAAAAAATATAAAGACTAGACATTAAAACATTTTAAAACAAAATAATTTAAATAATGTGGTATGTGGCAAAAGATAAAGGAAGAAAAAAAGGATACCAGAAATATACAAAAAACTACAGAATTGAATTTATAACATGATTAAGGAGGCATTAGATGTAAATGTGAGTAGAGATAGATTCTTCAATAAATGACGTTTTGATAACTTGATAACATTTTGGAAAAAAGAAGTTCATCTTTCATTTCAAAATTTCTAGATAAATCTACATTAAAATAAAAAACAGAAGAAATTACAAAATATTGGAAAAAAGCATGGGCGAATTTTTTAACAATATTAGCAAGGGAAAGACTCCTAAGCTAAAAAAGATCCACAAATTTGACTACATTATAAAAGAAAAAAAATTGGGAAAAACATTCAGAACATATGTCTAACAAAGTTTTAATTTTCTTAATATCCAAAGAACTATAAATCAAGAAGAAAAAGATTTAATAATTGTATTAAAAATCAAGCAGAAATCTTGGCCGGGCATGGTGGCTCACACCTGTAATCCCAGCATTTTGAGAGGCTGAGGTGGGGGGATCGCCTGAGGTCAGGAGTTCGAGACCAGCCTGGCCACCATGGCGAAACTCCATCTCTACTAAAAAATACAAAAAAAAAAAAAAAGCCAGGAGTGGTGGCACACACCTATAGTCTCAAATACTTGGGAGACTGAGGCACAAGAATCACTTGAACCCAGATGGTGAAGGTTGCATGGGCAGAGATCACGCCACTCTACTCCAACCTGGACAACTGAGCAAGACTCTCTCAAGTTAAAAAAAAAAGAAAAATTAAATTTAAAAAAATCAAGCAAAGATCTTGACCATGTAGTACTCAGAAAACTACAACTTAAAACAATAAAAAGAAAAGGAAAATACAACTTAAAACTCTATGGAGAGAATATGTTTCACTTAAATGTATAAGGATCAAAGTTTGATGAAACATTCTGTGTGGAAGAACTGGGCAGCAGCACTAGTGCATTGTTGCTTGGCGTATACATTGGTGCAAGTTTATAGAGGTTAACTGGAAAATACCTAATAAAATTCAAAATTCATATTGCTTTGACTCAGCGGTTTTATTTCTTGGAATTTATTCTACACATAGTCTCTCACATGTGCACAAAGACATATGTCAAAGGCTATTTAGTATAGTGCTGCTTGCAATAGCAAAATGTAGCTCAATAAGTCAACTACAGCACACAATAAAATACAAGCAAAATTTAGAAATCATTTCTTTATCTACTAAAATGGATTTCAAAAATATAGTAACAAATGAAAAAAAAGATATAGAAAACCATGTGCAATATTCTAGTGGGTGTGCAAATTAAAGGGGAGATAGGATATGTGCTTGTCTGGCATGGGCACAGTGTGTCTATAACATGATGCTCAGTAAACTGGGTATAGCAAGGAGAAACCAAGGTTATAGAACAAGATGGGGAGAAAACCTGATTTGCACCACTATATATTATTCTGTACTTTAAAAAATTGTGCACCATATATATACATTACCTCTTCTAAGTGAGTAAATAAATTCTAAGTCATTGGAAATTTTGTGGGCAGCCGATTCACAAAATCAAATTGTAAAAGAAATGTTATAGCAATAGGAGCTAGCTATGGTAATATTACATATTGTGCTCATAGAATTCTTGGATAGCTAAAGAGTCAATGTTAAAAGTCTTCATATGTACATGTTCCCATGTGTGTATTTGACATAAGAAAACTTAGACAATGACCAAGCAGTTTAAAAAATGTGTTAAACACAACTATACATCAGCCAATAGAAAAGAAAATACAGCGAAGAAGAAACATTCCCTACCCTTATGCCACTTCATACTTAATAGAACAAGTGGGTCCAAGATAGTAAGAAAGAAAAATGAGCAGCACGACTAAAATAACTTAGGGGGCTCAGGTAACACTAAAAGATGATTGTAGAGTTATCTTTCAGAAGGAAAACGGTAATTAAAATCTTGCCCCTCTCTGACTTCCAAGATCTTAATAACTCCCTTAAAAAGAACAAACACTTCCAGATCCAGTCATCATTAGCTGCCCACAATTGCTAACACAGTCTGTTAGATGGGAGTATTCTCTTCTCACCTGACATATAATATAGATGTGCAGCTGTTGAACAGCCAGTAACTCAGCCGACAGAGACCATGAAGAACATAGAAGGGAGAATAAGTTCCGTAAACAGTGTACAGAATCTTTCACAAAACTGTGTCATCACTATCAAGAACCAAAAGGTTAAAGAAAATAACAGTTGACTAAAGATACTCTCATATGTAATGCCCATCTGGAGACCATTCCAGATTCTTTTCTAGTTTATTTTTATGCATAACAATCCTCTTCTAGAATTTGGAACTTAGTAGATCAAAAAGAAACTCAAAAATAGCTTTTCTAAATGTACATTTTTTTTTGCTACTCTCTACATTGATTTACACATTCCATTGGGTTACACATATTCTGCTGAGTCTTACAAATTTATAAATGCTTGAGCTTTGATTTAAAATTTGAAGCATAAGAAGGTATCATCAAGTGTTCATTGAGATTTGAAGTTCTTTTCCAAAAACTCAAAAAGATCCAAATATGATCACCTCAGGTGAGTAAATCAGGGGTCAGCTAACTATGGCCTGGGAGCCACTCTGGCCCACTGACTGATTTTGTAAATAAAATTTTTTGGAACATACCCACTATCATCTGCTTGCATGTTGTCTATGGCTACTTTTACACTGTAAGAAGCAAGTGCAGTCGTCGCCATGGAAACCATATGGTCTGCAGCCTAAAATATTCACTGTCTAGTCATGTAAGAAAACATTTTCTGACCCCTGATTCAGACTCATGGAATCACAGCCTGAAGATCCAGAGAATCTTTCGTTTCTTAGCTATGTGACTACATCGGCAATAATTAAGCTTCTCACTCCAGTAATAGCATAGGCTTTCAAGCTAAACAGCCTTGGGTTTCTATCCTGTATCTACCATGCTTTTGTATATTTAGCCAAGTTGTTTATTCTCTTGGTGCCTACTTTCTCATCTGTAATTTGAGGAAAATGGTATACATAGTATAAGATCATTGTGAGAGTTAGATGTTATTTATAATAGTCACGGGCAAAGTAAAGACACCAATGGACAAGAATCTAACTATCTCAAAGGACATCCTTTCCATGAGTTGACTATTTATCAGTCTTAAAACAGCAACCATTTTATTATAGCTCAATTTTGCGGTTAAGGGGTTCAGGCAGGGCTCCTCTGTTGAGTGATTCTATTGTTCCATGTGGTGTCAGCTGACTGGGCTGGTCTGGAGGTCTCCAGAGAGCTAGACTCTCGTGTGACTTGATAGGTTGTCCAAAAAGGCAGAGCTCAGGCCAAGCCCAGAAACTCACGCCTGTAATCCCAGCACTTTGGGAGGTGTAGGTGGGCAGATCACTTGCGATCAGGAGTTTGAGATCAATTCAGGCAACATGACGAAATCCCATCTCTACTAGAAAAAAAAGGCTGGGCTCAGCTAGGATTGTCAACCAGAGGACTGACATGGAGCCTCTCAAACATGGCAGTGTCAAGGCAGATGCACTTATTTCAGAGCAGCTCAGAGCTCCAGAGAGAGTGCTCCAAGGAGCAAAGGCAGCAGCTCTAAGACTTCTTGTGAGTCCCATAGTGTCACTTCCACCACCACACTTCATTGATCAAGCAAGTCTCTGAGGCCAGACTCTTAACTCTCAATGGCAGGAGTCACAGAGAATTTATAGCCATCCTTAATCTACCACGACATGACTAAAGTCAGGGACTCCCAGTTTCAAAATGTCAGTGTAGAGGCAAGCTGGCTTCACTTCTTCCCACCCACTGGGAGAAAAGCAGAAACAAATACACAGAACCAAGATTATCGCCAGCAATGGCTCTGAACTCATATAGGAGGATGACAGTTCCTGAGGCCACAGAGAAGTCAATTTCACTAAACAAACCACCAAAGCAACAGGAATTTGATTCAACCAAAGAAATGGTGTGTATGGGATTGCATAAAAATAAGGGCTAATGTGGTGGCTCATGCCTATAATTCCAGCACTTTGGGAGGATGAGGTGGGTGGATCACCTGACGTCAGGAGTTTAAGACTAGCCTGGCCAACATGGCAAAGTCCCATCTCTACTGAAAATATGAAAATTAGCCAGCATGGTGGTGCACATCTGTGGTCCCAGCTACTCTCAGGAGGCTGAGGCAGGAGAATTGCTTGAACCCAGGAGGTGGAGGTTGCAGTGAGCTGAGATCTCACCACTGCATTCCAGCCTGGGCAACAGAGTAAGACTCTGTCTCAAAAAAAATTAATTACACTAATTTTCCACTTTACTTCACATTGTTTTGGCAGTATTTTAACATGACTTACTCATTTGAATATCCAAAATGGTTGGAGTTTTCAATGCCCTCATTTTCATTTTGTAGAATGTATCAGATTAGCTAAGCCACCATTCTAATTTCACCTATAAAATTACCAAAAAAAGGCACTTTCTCCTTCCAAGGGTAATAAGTACAGTGTTGCTAAAAATATGAAGGATTTTAGCTACATTTGAAAAGTATTTTGAGCAGTTTGAAATGGAAAGTGATAGCCACCTACTAACCTGTTTCCTCAAATATAGAAATATAATTTGTATTTACATTTTTTATTCTATGTTTACTGCAGATGTGTGTGTGGGGGGGGTGAGCCCATGATGGTGAGGAATCCTGGAATGCGTCATTTGTCAGATCCAAGTGGGTGGTTTTACCAAGACATGCAATGAAACTAAATTGAAAAGTGAAGTGCAATTGGCCCTCATGTGCTGCACAGATGCTGGATCCAAAATAGATGCACGGGCCCCAGAGCACAGCTGAGGCAGAGCTCTGTGCAGCAAGCTAACAGCTTCACTTTCTGTGGCTCCTTGCAAACAGTGAAAGCTTGAGGATTGGAGTGGGACACAGGATTGAAGATTGAAATTTTTATGTGAGAAAGAGTGTAATTGTGTAAATGAGAAAAATAACTGAAATCTATTTTAGAAATTCTCTCTTTGCACAAATAGAAAACCGTCTTTATAAAATGTATGATTTTCTTTTTAAAATGTCACTCTCTGATATACAAAAGGAAGAGCTTTTTAATTGTCTTTATTGTATTTGTGTCACTTTAATGGACATATCTTGGAGACTGGATGGGAGAACTGCCGTAGAATCCTTTTAGTACACTAGGCTAGAATAAGGCTTATTTATTTTAACCACTACTGTTTTACTTGATGGGCAAACCAGCTCTTCAAAGGGATACTTTAAGTTCAGTGGCACTGTTTCCATTTCGAAACAACGCTTCCTAAAAGAACATCCATTAATCAGGTCAGCAATTAACACTTTTTTTGTTTAAATAAAGCAAGTTTGTCTTTCCATATATATACTTTTTCCTTTGGGAGTGTGACCCACTGAAGAAAATACACACGCAATAAAACATACTTCAATATTAACAAGTATTTAATATTGTTATTTTGCAATTTAAACTATTAAATTTGTAAAGTTTATCATTTAAAATATAATAAAATCAACTGGAAATAAAATCCACATTTCTTTATGTATTTCTTTATATATTTAATTTAATTAATTGATCTATTTATTTGAGAGAGTCTTGCTCTGTTGCCCAGGCTGGAGTGCAGTGGCACTATCTTGGCTCACTGCAACTTCGGCTCCCAGGTTCAAGCAATTCTCCTGTCTCAGCCACAGGCATGGTGGTGTGTGCCTATAATCCAGCTGCTTAGAAGGCTGAGACACTTTTTGTATTTTTTGTATTTTTAGTAAAGACGGGGTTTTGCCATGTTGACCAGGCTGGTCTTGAACACCTGACCTCATAATCCACCCGCCTCAGCCTCCCAAAGTGCTGGGATTACAAGAGTGAGCCACTGCACCTGGCCTATATATTTTATTAAATAAACTTTTATTTAATAAAAAATGTTTTGGCTCTATGGTTGTTCTTCTCAGTGGCATATCTACATCTGCCATGCAATATATATCCTCGTGCCAAGGGACACCATTCATGAGAGCCTAAATACACAGGCGTGAAGTCATGGCTTCTTAGAAAGGAACCACTATTCAAGAAGAATGAACCTCATCCATTAGTAATGACCTATAATTATAATATACACAGTTTATAAAATGTTTTCATATAAATTGCCTCATCTGATCCTCACAAGATTGTGAGTTAAATTTTACTCTGCCCATTCTATAGTTAAAGAAATAGAGGATCTGAAAAGACAAGGTTTTTTCTTTTCCCCACAAGTCCTGACCAGCCCCAGGGTGAGTTGGGACTGAGCATGCGCTTTCCACTGTGCCCTCCTTTCAGCCTCCACACTACTCAGCAGCACTATCTGTTCTGGTCACAGGGATTTTTTATCTGTCTCCCATGAAAACCCCCTCCCGCCTCTGTCTGTTTAAATACCACTTCTCTTGCTTTCTTGAACATCTTTAGCCCACAAAGACTTCACTAAACACTTCAGCCATACCTATCTCACCTTTTGACAATATCCCACATTACTCATTAGTTGTAATACTCCATGGCATCTGGCTATACTATTGCTCTTCTCCTTCTCTAATATTTCCAAGTCTTAGAGGCATCCAAGTGGCACATAAATACCTTGAGTTAAGGGGCTGTGCCATCCCCTCTCCTTCCCCCAGGTGCTAAGCACAGTTCTGTACAGAGTAGGCGAATATTTGCTATTCAAATGAGCAATTTGAAAACCTCTCTTCTTGAGCCAGGTGGCTGGTGTCATTCCTCTGCCTGAAAAGCCCTCTGTGCTTCAACCTCCCAACTCCTAATTATCCTTAAGTCTCAGCTCCTGTCCCCTCCTTTGTGAAGCTGCCCTGAATCATCAGGGAAATTTTAGTCACTGTCTCCCAGCATCTGTCACACTCTATGGTGATTCTTTACGTCTGTCTCCCCCACCAAACAATCAGGAAAATGCATGCAACAATCAATACCAGCCATAATGTCAAATACCTCCCATATTCTTCTCTAATTGTTAATAGAAGGAATCCTTAAAACTCCAATTAGATTGTAAACTCCTTTGAATGGGGAGGCTGTCGTGGTAGATATTTGCGGAGGGAATGCAGCCCTTGGGAAAAGATTGAGTCTAAAGCAGCACAATCGTCTGCAGTGAAACATATTCTTCACTGAAGAATAATAAACTAATCACACAAAGCCTTTAAAAAATCACCCAAATATTTTTGTCAGAGGAAATTAGCATATCTTTATTGAATTTTATTATCCTAAACAAATTGTTAAGTTCACAACACATTCGGCACAAACTTATTGGAAGAAAATTGATGGGAAACAAAGAGGGCTGTCCAGTGAATCTTTTTTCTTTTTTACAAAATATTCTGATGCAAATATTTCTCACAACTCTAAGATGAGCTATGTGCTCCATAAAGATTTCATCTAATTCCTAAAATATGTGGAATTTGGCTTTCCGTAGCACATTTTACATTCAGGATAATGAAAAGTAATGAACTGAATATAGAATATTGTATAAAAGTGAATACTATGATCATTATTCATCTTGAACATTAGAATCCATTTTAATTATGTCTTAGTAAATTTAGTCTATTTTAATTATAGCTTAGTGAATATCATGGCATAAAAAAAGTATGTAGAGTTCTTGATCTGGGATGGCAATGCTGTGCATTCAAGACTGACCTTGTATAGGAATGAACATGGGCACCAGAACTCAAACTACAGCATCAGGGTCACCTGGGGAAACTTGCTGAATGCCCTGGGCTCAGCCCCAGAGATTCTGAATCAACTTCTATACTTTAAATAATAGTGATAGTGATTTATGCTAAAATTTGGAGACCAATGTCCTAGGGGCATAAACTCAGTGATAATGAAGCAAGCTGCTACTGAGCATGAAAGGACTAATTATGCCCATCTCTTCCCAACTCTGTCTCCAGTGATGACACACTGGAGACTAAATCAGTCATGGAGGCTACATTGTTAAACATTTACCGGGACTCCACTGGATAAGACATCAGAGCTCTGGTCTTTCCCCATAAGAGAATGCTTTGGATAAACTTGGCCCTGCTGAAATTCTCTGATAAGCATTCTGTAACAAGCTTAAGAAATATAGTAGAAACTCAAAGTTCCCAAGTTGTCAGACTCAGCACCTTCCCTTAGCAAAGTGAGAATTGAAAGGCTTAAAGAAGTGAGCTAATATTCATTTAAAAGCAAGAAAAAAAGAAAGTTTCTCGTGGTGGTACAACTTTGAAGGATTTACAGTCCAAGTTTTACTCTGGATAAGGTGAATCCAGGGGAAGAGGGACAGTGAGGTGACCCACAGATCTTCTTTGCCAACTTTCTTATATTTCTTGAGGTCCAACTGCCCTGCTATGTTTCAAATCCAAGCCAACTCTTATCCAAATATGAAGACCTGTTAGGGAATATTCCGTGGCATCCACTCTCCTGCCCCTCCTAAACAGGTGGTATGCATTTATACTCACCTATTTACCTAAACACAAACCAGACCTTGGTAGATGCAGTCTAATTAAAGATGCTATTAACACAACTCAGAGATTTGAGTTTCGGAATGATTGGGTTGGCAATGAAAGTCCCACGACCCTGAGGCATAGTCACACTCTAGAGCTTTATGTGCAATATCTCAGGGTGGAAAAACTGTAGTTCTGAAAGTGAAAAAATATCTTGCAGCTTCACTCACTGATGCAAATTGAGTGATAAAAGCCTCCTTTAAAAAAATGTGGTAGACCCGACTAAGCCTTGGTTCACAAGAAAAATACAAAGAATTCATCCTTTAAAACAGTACAAAAGGCACCAAAAATATTCTTAGTGATGATTTTGCAAGGTAAACATCACATGAATGGAATCACATATATTGAGCATCTAAACTAGATTTCCTGGTACACTTAGGGTTTTATGAAATTCTGTTTTCTCTAATCAAGGCATTTCCATTGCCAACTAGCTGAATGAGATTAATGTACACCTCATAAAGAGTAAATCACCTCACAGAAAAATAACAATCCTTTAGCCAGGGAATGTGTCCCAATTTGAGATTTGGAAAATATGATCACCATGTTTATAGAATTCATGATAATGCCCTCCTTAAAGCTAAACTCTATGTCCAAAAGCAGCTTCCATCTTAGAAATATAAGGAAATGCATATGGAAGCTCCCAGCATCCTCGTTTAAGTGTAAAGCTTACTTCTCAGGGCTTCCTCTCCCTTGAATCAAATCCACTACCTTGCTAAGGCCGAAAGTCAATTGAATTAACGAAGGCAAACAACTTCAAATGTCACAAAGTTAGTTGATGCTTTTGGGGCCACTGGTTATCTGTGGAACTAAATGAAGAAAGGAAAAGAAAAGAAAAGGGATAAATAATGTAAGTATTGTGGGAGAATGATAATGTTTTCCCAAACTGCCATTTCTCCCATATTTCAGCCCCTTGTTTTTAAGAGTCACTAAGCATAGGGATCAGTCTCTTAGATGAGCTGAAGGAGTACAGTCAGGAGTACAGACTCATTATGAGGCCTGGGCATTGCAACTCCGGGTGGTCCCTGCCAGGACTGTGCAGTTACGTGGTACCTAAACCACACAGATGCCAAGGAATATTCCATGCCAGAAATTGTTCCCCTACATCTGATTTTCCATGAGAAACTTGGCAGAATGTTTTCCTGCTTTTCCCCTTAGATGGACAATTTGGATAATATTAGAATTCAACACTCGTGAATCAATTTGTCCACCCCCATGGAACATTTTAAGTTATCATGTCTTAAATATCATTTCTAAACTTAGCCATTTAAAATATTTATCTGGAAAGGAGATAGGAAAAAGGACCGAGACATAAAAAGTGGCCTGAATGAGCAATTTCTACTGTACATTCTATTTTGGGAAAACATATTTTACAGCCTCTCATTTCAAATAATATTGCACTCGAGTGTAATAAACACTCTGAGATATCCTGCAGTTAAAACAAACATTCTTAGATTAATTTTTAGTTTAACATTTCTCAAACTTTTAAACTGCAGAGCACTGATTACATTATCCCTCTTGGTTCAGACTGTTACAACAAAGTAACATAATGTGGGCGGCTCATGAACAGAAATTGATTTCCCGTAATTCTGGAGGCTGGAAGTCCAAGATCAGGGTTCCAGCATAGCCAAGTTCTGGTGAGGCTTTTCTTACAGGTTGCAGCCCGTTGACTCACATGATGAAAAGAGAATGAGAGAACTCTCTGGGCTCCCTTTTGTAGGGGCATTAATATCCTTCATGAGGACTCCTACCTCATGACCTAATCATTTCCCAAAGACTCCGTCTCCAAATACCATTACATTGCAGATTCAATTTCAACATATAAATTAAGGGGGCGGGGGAGACGCAAACATTCGATCCATAGAAATCCCTGCTAATATATAAGAAACTCAGCTGGAATGTCAGTCAGATAGGTCTTTTCTTTTCTTTTTTAGAAAAATAAAACAAAAAACAAAACAGAGAAGTGCTGAAAGAGGTCCCTTCTCTGGTTCTGTACATAGCCTTGTACATAAGAATTCTTCACCAGACTAATCTGGTTCTGAAGCCATTGGCTGTGTCAGCCAGTTAGGCTATGCACTTGGAATCTGGCAAGGCTTGGGGACAGCAGAGCAAAATATTTCTGCTCAGGAGAGAAAGGAGCAAAGCTTCTATTTCTAGCGCTCAATATTTTGTTCTCCAGGGATGGTATTGCTGCTCAGATTCCAAATTCCAAATGACAAATTGTACTTGAAGGCATTGATTTCCTTTTCTGGGGAAGATTTACTATCTACTACATATGCTCCATCTTTATTGTGTATTTGGCTATTGAATTATTCTTCAAAACTGTTTTTCTTACCGAACTACTTCTTAAAGAACTAAATTCAGTAAGGTAACACTTCAGCTCAAATCCTCTGCAGCAATACGTGGAAGATGCAGGTGCTGCAACTCTCAGCAATAAAAGGAGAGCTGCTAATGTAGACATAATCATACATTGTAAAGGAGCAGGTGGGTTATAAACTCAATTCTGCAGGAAGTGGGACAGTGCTGGCTTCAAGGGCTTCCTCACTGAGATTTCTGGAGTTGATGTTACTAACAGCAAACACATCCCTTCCCATCGCACTGTACCTAAGATTCTTCTCAGATCCCTGGTATTTGAGTTCCTCCCAGTGTTACTTCTACGTCCACCCAGCAAATGCCAAAGAAGAGAAACCACAGAAAAGGGGAGGAAGGGCCAGGTGCGGAGGCTCACACCTGTAATCACAACACTTTGGGAGGCCAAGGCGGGCAGATCACGAGGTCAAGAAATTGAGACCATCCTGGCTAACATGATGAAATCCCTGGCTCTACTAAAACTACAAAAATTAGCTGGGCATGGTAGGACATGCCTGTAGTCCCAGCGACTTGGGAAGCTGAGGCAGGAGAATCATTTAAAACAGGGAGGCGGAGATTGCAGTGAGCCGAGATTGTGCCACTGCACTCCAACCTGGGCAACAGAGTGAGACTCTGTCTCAAAACAAACAAACAAACAAACCATAAAAATGGGTGGGGAGGGAAGGAGGAGAACAGGCTGTGTTGCAGCTGGGGAGGGAGCCGAGGAAAGGATGCACGGTCACTACAACATCAAGCACTGAGCTCTACAGGAATTTGCATTCCTTGGAGTTGGTCCAAAAACGATGCCCTTTGGCGTCCTGGTAGCTGTCAGGGCCTCTGAGAGAAGCAGGCTCTTGCACACACTAGGTTTGGCATCATGGTGAGTAAGCAGGACACGAGGGACTCGGGCTGGCTAGCACGACGCAGCATGGAGAAACCTCGCTCTCCAAAGCTTGGGTCTTTCTACCAGCAAACATGATTAGCCCCAGACCTTCAAGGCCCATTCTACTGGAGCACTGTGCTCTGGCCACCCTCTTGCCATGCCTCCCCATGAAAAAGAATTCCAAGGCACCAAATCCAAGCCACTCTCCTCTTCTATATTACACTCCAGGGACCCCAGATCATGGGTTCCCCACCCCAGGGCTCAGGCCATTGCCAGGTCCTAAGTGGTTCTGCCCTGGGTATGTCCTCTGGAGGGGCCATCTAGCTGAGGGGCAGCTGTCTGCAGAACAGGAAGAGGATGGGCTGGGACACAACTTTGATATGCAGACTAGGGTATCACACACTCACATGGATGAGGCTCCTTGTAATGAGGGCATCCGTGGAGGAGGAAAGATTGTAGGAGTGGGTGCACATTTGTAGTCTTGCCCCCAAGCCCTGCAAACGATGGAGGTGGGCTTTCTGACATCTGTCCTGTTAAGCAGCATCAGGAGACATCTTCATAAACTGAAAAAAAAATAGGCTTCTTGTTCTTCTGTGTACAGTAAATAAGAGCTACTGGCCATTAATGTGTATTAGACTCTGTGCTACGTTTACACTTACTACCTCATTTAATCAACTCTAATATGTGAGGGATAGCATTATTCCCATTTTACAGACAAACAAATGAAGACTGAGAGAGGTTAAGTAATTTGTTCAAGTTAACACAGGTGGTAGGTGGTGGCCTGGAGCTCAAAATCCAGAGTGATGTCTCTAATCCTGCGTGAGTGATGGGAAGTGGAGAATGCTGAATAAATGAAGGTGGGGGTTTGGTTCTCTGAGATAGAGAAATATCTGCAGACACCCAGGAAGGAAGCCAGAAAGAAGCAGAAACACTCATAGATAATAAAGTGGCTGAGAAGGAAGAGGAGCAAGTCAGAGGCCAACGACAAAGTGCTGCCAAGAGCTCCAGGCCATGTGAGGGCTGCATAAAAATTCCAACCTTCTCTGCCAGAACCTGAACCCCACCCAGATCTTAAAGCAAATCACTCAGTTAATTACACAGCGGACCTTATCATGAGCTAGACCAAAAACAAATTCAAAAGAAGGTTTACATTTTAGACATCAGTAAACTGCTGGCTCTAAAAGTTTTTAGTTCAAAGGAGGAGGGGTGTGTGTGTGTGTGTGTGTGTAGTGTATGTTTGTGCATTTACTAAATATATTTGGAAAATCTATGTGAGGCACTTGGAATGGGCTCCTTTACACAGTTCCAACAGCTGAAGTTGGGTTTTGCCTGTTGTCTTGTAGCCCTGGGAGATCTGTAGGGCTGAATTTCTGAATGAGAACTTGCAGCTAACAGAACTGCTAGGATCAAGGCAGCTGAGCACAAAAGCTCTGGATGTGAATTTTTTTTAATTAAAAAAATGTTTTTCACTAAGGTGCATTCAAAGTCAGCTTGCAGAGTTTTAGGAAAAATTAAAAGTAATAAAGAATCATGACCAAATTAATTTAAATGTGTTTTCTACCTCTTCTTTCATAATTGTGGGAAAGGCTTATAAAATATGTTAATAAAGAACACCTCGTCACTTTTCAAATACATTTCAAGTTTTAGAATAATGAATGCATATAAGTAAAATAGGTTGTATCAGTGTCGTGTACAATAAAAACAGAATGAAGGACACCGCGCTGTCTCATAACTGTGCACTTTTGCTCTTGATGTTACATCCTGTCTGTTCTCCATTAACATCTCTACGTAAAAACATCACTCTTCTTTCTCAGACTACGCAGACTGACATTTCTCCTCCTGGTAGCTGCAAAAACCAAAGGAAAAATCCCTGCCACAGGAGAAACAACATTTTTTTTCAGAATAAGAAATGATTACAGCAGGAAAGAAGGAGCGTAATCAAAGCGTTCAAGCAGGCCTGTCAGCACCTGCCCACTAGCAATGGAGATTCCAGCTCTGTGTGTTTTTGAGTCTGTTACATTCACTCACGGTCTTTATACAGATTAGTGGAGGACTCACGCAGTCCACTTAGGTAGTATATTACCCCATTTCACAGACAGGGGATGACTTATTGATTAATGTATTTTTATATCATTTAAATGTTTTCTCAATGTTCTTAAACTTGAACTTTTATTGCTATGATTATGATTTTTTTTAATGTGCCAGTGAATCAAAAGTCCTTCATTGGCTGAGCACAGTGGCTCATGCCTGTAATCCCAGCACTTTGGGAGGCTGAGGCGGGCAGATCACCTGAGGTCAGGAGTTCGAGACCAGCCTGACCAACATTGTGAAACCCTGTCCCTACTAAAAATACAAAAAATAGCCACGTGAGGCAGCGTATGCTTGTAATTCCAGTGACTTGGGAGGCTAAGGCAGGAGATTTGCTTGAATCTGGGAGGCGGAGGTTGCAGTGAGCCAAGATGGTGCCACTGCATTCTAGCTTGGGCAACAGAGCGAGACTCCATCTCAAAAAGAAAAAAAAAAGTTTTTTATTAAGGTGTAAAAGTAGTCATGAAAATAGAAACATTAATAGTGCAACTTAGACTAACTTCATAATAAATAGTGTAGAGGTCTCCAATGTAGATAAAACGTGTTAGGATAGTGAAATTTACAAGTGAAGATTTTTCACAAGAATCCAATGAATGACAAATGTTGAAAAAAATGGATTTTATTGAATTGACCTGAATTCTTGATGCATTTTTTAAACCAACATGTCATATTAGGGCATTAAAATCATTGATGTTTCGAATCATTTTTCAAATGAAGAACAGTTGCTTTTATGGTGAACCAACTGAGATTCTCCAGAACTTTTCAGGGCAAAATGGATGATTCTATTGTTACAAGTGGCATGGTCTAATAGGTTAGGGCACAGGCTTTGAGACTGAGCATGCTGTGTGTATATCTGAGCTCTGTCCCTTTCCATTTTCGTGACTTTGAGTAAGTTACTTTGGACATCATGTCTCTTTGCCCCACTTACCTTTTGTGCTCAGTGGTGCTAATAAGTATCTGATCTTATAGAGTTGTTACGAGGGTAAAGTACATGTAAAATGCTGAGATGAATGGCTGGGAAGTACTAAATACTCAGCATTAGCAATTATTGAAGATAAAGAAGAGTCCAAATTCAGAGAAGGCAGTCTTGAAGTCACATTTTTGGGTATACACAGGTACCAAAGGTTTTTAAAAATTTATTTTCAGCACATCAGTTTATTGAATTCAAAGTATTATGAAAGGAGGAATGAAATCATTATTTAAAGGTATTTTCCCTTTTTAGTTGACAAAAGTTATATATATATTTATATTGTACAGCATGTTTTGATATCTGTGCACATTATGGAATGACAAAATTAAATGAATTCACATATGCTTTACTTCATGTACTTACCTTTTTTTATAGTGAGAAAAAGAATTATTCTCTTAGCAATTTTTCAGTATACGACACATTATTATTAACTATAGTCACCATGTCATACAATAGAACTCTTGAACTTACGCCTTCTATCTAATTGAAATTTTGTATTATTAGGCCAACATCACCCTCAACCCCTGTCCTGCTAGGCACTGGTATTGACCATTCTACTCTCTGCTTCTGTGAGGTTGACTTTTTAGATTCCACATATAAGTGAGATTATGTAGTATTCTTCTGGCTTATTTTATATAGCATAATGTCCTCCAGCTTCATCTATGTCATTGCAAATTACATGATTTACTCTGTTTTTCAGGTTGAATAGTATTTTATTATAAAAATTATATTATATTATATATATCACATATTCTTAATCTGATTATCTGTGAATGAACACTTGGATTGATTTCAGATCTTGCTTGTCTGAACAGCGCTGCAGTGAATGTGGAAATGCAGATACTATACCACACTGATTTCATTTCCTTTAAATACATGCCCAAAAATAGAATTGCTGGATCATATTTGTATTTTTAACTTTTTCAGGAACTTCCATACTGTTTTCCGTAGTGGCTGTACACACTGAATTCTCATCAACAGTGTACAAAGTTTCCCTTTTCTCCATATCCTCACTAACATTTTTTATTTCTTGCTTTGATTATAGGCAGCCTAACAGGTATGAGACGATATCTCACTAATTTGCACTTCCCTGATGATTGGTGATGTCAATATTTTTTCATAAAGCTGTTGACCAATTGTTTGCTTACTTTGAGAAATGTCTATTCAGGTCCTTTGCCCATTTTTAAATCAGGTAATTTGTTTTCTTGTTATTGAGTTGTGTTTTTTATATTATATTTTACATATTAATTTTTTACTAGATATCTGGTTTATTTCCTTCCATTCTGTAGGTTGTCTCTTCACTTTGTTGGTTATTTCCTTTGCTGTGCATAAGTTCTTTAGCTTAATGCAATCCTATTTGTTTATTTTTACTTTTGTTTCCTGTACTTTTGGGGTCATAGTCAAAAAAATATTTGCCTAGACCAGTTTCAAGAAGATTTCCTCTATGTTTTTAAATGATAATAATCTTGGGCTCAGAGAAATAGTTTAAGAAGATATTGGCAAAGGCTTTTTATCAAGTGGAGCCATGGAGACTGCAAATTATAAACAGCATACCAGCAGGAAGGCAATGATGAATACACACACTGCTAGATGAAGCTGCATGCTGTATATGAATTTGTCTGATCTCTGTCCTAGGTTCCTGGAATGGAGCTTCTAAACACTTGGAATTTTTTGAGTAATAGGAGTATCTTTGCTATTCATAGTAGGCACCTTATGAGTTTTATGTTAACAAGACAACCTATAATGGGCTTTTAGATAGTTTCAGGATCAAGGCTGGCCATGCTGGAAAGGTCAACTATGCCATGAGAGGGTGGACGTTGAGCAGCCATGTGGTATCAGATCTACCTCCTGGGAAGGGCTGGAGGTCTTGGGATTGAGTTCAGTCATTTGACTAATGATTCAGTCAATCATGCCCAGGTAATGAAACCCCAATAACATTTCGTTTTAAATACTGAAGCTCAGTTGAGTTTGCCAGTTGGTGAACACGTTTATATACTGGGAGGGTTATGTAGCCTAATTCCATGGGAAGAGAACAAAGAAACCCCATATTCAGGACTGTCCCAGACCTTGTCCTCTATGCCTCTTTTAGCTGGTCCTAATTTGAATTCTTTATAATAAATTTTAATTGTAAGCATGGCAATTTCCTGAGTTCTGTGCGTTTATCTATCCAATTAAAAAAACTTGAGGGGGTTATGGGAACTCCCAAATTTGTAGGCAGTTGGTCAGAAGTGCAGGAGGCCTGAGGATTCTTGGACTTACAGCTAGCATCTGACATAAGCACAGTCCTGTTGGGGATTGTTCTGAACTCGTGAATTCTGCACTAACTCTGGGTGGTTAGCACCAGAAGTGAATTGCAGTGCTGTGCTGTATGAGTCAGCTCTTGGCACTTGTGCACTGTCTGGATGGAATTGATGGACTGGAGGACGCATTGACCTATTTAGCACTGAAACCATGTTTTTGAAAAACAAACTTTTTAAAGTTAAGGATTATTTTATGGTAGTGTAGACTGATAAACAATGTGTTGATTTCAGTACTGACAAAGCTTGAGCTAAGGGCTCTATAAGGAAGGGTCTCTGACATCATCATCGAGTGAACACTCTACTCATGGGCAATAGTTAGCAGTCAACAAACGACTCCTCATCTTAATTCACTGGTTATGTTGAGAGGAACAATTGTGTTGCAGTCAAATTGAGCCAACAGAATACATTCATTTCCAGCTTATTCTGCAAATAAATTGGCAATATATATCTGCTTTTCCACTCTGAAATTTTCTGACCATCGAGAACACGCTCACTTCAGTGACTGAAGTTAGCTATTACAAAATCAGCTCGCTCTGACACTTACAAGGCTGCTGCAAACCATTTCTATGATTCAGTGAAACTTGCTCATGTGTCATAGCTCAACAATAGATCATGAACTCTAGATAGCCTAAAGCTGTCACTTCAGAGGTGACATTTCAAGATGTTACTGCTGAGGATGTAATATCAGGATTTTACAAGAAAGCCAAAATATGATAGACTAATTGCTGAGAGTTTTACTTTCTCCAAAAAGTATATGAAGTTCTTCACTCAACCAGGGAATTAGTAGACTTCATACTAGTCAGTTACATTTTAAAGCCACTTCCACATGATGCAATAAAAATGGGAAAAAATTATTTTCCCGAGTAGAATGTAATAAAAGAGTAGATTAAGAAACCATAAGCTGCTTTATCCCAGGCTGAAATCCTCCTAATCCTGCTGGCTTTACACCTGACAGAGTGCCAGAAGTCATCTTCAATGAGAAATGGCCCCAGGAATTCTGAGCCCTTGCCTTTCCCTGAAATCTAGTCAACAGGGTCACCAAGCGCTTGCATCCTTTTTTTCTTAGAAGTTTCTAATTTAGCAAAATATAAAGAATTTTAAAAAGAAACATACCAGGCTGGGCATGGTGGCCCACATCTGCAATCCCCGCACTTTGGGAGGCCAAGGCAGTAGGATCATGAAGTCAGAAGTTCGAGACCAGCCTTATCAACATGGTGAACCCCCAACTCTACTAAAAATACCAGATTTAGTGGGCGTGGTGATATGCACTGTAATCCTAGCTACTCAGGAGGCTGAGGCAGGAGAATTGCTTGAACCTGGGAAGTAGAGGTTATGGTGAGCTGAGATCATGCCATTGCACTCCGGCCTGGGTGACAGAGCAAGATTC
>NW_016107460.1:2340685-2367229 GCF_001604975.1 Cebus imitator | reverse complement strand
CTATATAACTGATCTGAGTTTATCATTTTAAAATCATTTAAAAATCATTTCCATTAACAATAGCAATGGCATTTCTTTTAGGCTTTTGTAAAACTGACAGCCTGCTTGCTGGGTGCCAATTAACACAGCCCCAAATTTCAAAATGTTATAAATGGCCTAATAGGAGAAGAAACATGGGGAATGGCAAAGGGAGGATCTAGGTGAATGCTTTTCCCAGCAAAATAAGCATTTAACTGGTGGAAAAATAGAAAAACAAAACAAACAAACAAAAAAACCACTTTACATCTCCAGATATTATCATAGGAGTATGCAGCAAATGGAAAAAGATTTGTCAAGTTTTATTAAATCTTGATGCAGACAGCGTGAGTTTCTGGCATTTGAATGATGGCTGCCCCCAGCACTCCACTGCAGCTCCAGCTCCATGAGATGGAAGAACTGCTCCAGGTGGGCACAGGCAAAAAGTGGGGGTCTCCTGGTCTCCTCAGCTTCTACTCCAGGACAATAATTTCACCCTGGAAGGGATAGGCCACTAACATCTCTCATTCTCCACAGTCTCACATTAGGGCAGCACTGTTCTGAGCAGGCATGGCCAATGAAATTGGGGCTCCCTTCTCCCACCTAGTTCACATTCACAGGGTGAGACCTCTGGCCCAGGTGCAGCCAGCTGAGAGCACTGACTGTACCTACTACAGCTTGCTCACAAGGAGGAGGTTCCACACCAGTGAGGCAGCCAAGAAAGTAAAAGGTAACCATCCACTCAGCCCAGCTTATAGAGTGGGTGTCATTCTGGGAGAAGTGGGATATTATCCCAAGCTCTGGCACAATGGCTCTGAGGCTCTCCCAGGGGAAGGAGCAGGTTGTAGGAATAGAGAACTCCACAGCTCTGCCTCGGGAGAACTACTTTGGAACAGAGCATGGAGAAGTTCATGTCTAGAGATATTGTCAAAAACAATGGCAACCACGGTGACAAGTAATCAAGAGGGGGCTGGTAGCTCCAAGATACTTGAGCAAAGAGCAAAAGGGTAGAGCAGCCAAAAAAGAGAGAAACAGTGAAGAAGTCAGCCAAGAAGAGCCCTTCCATGATCAAAGTTATCCTTGGGGGATGCTGCACCCTCCCAGGAACAACTAAAGCAGGATGGGGGGCAGCCTCAGAAGGGTTCCCAGGCCATGCACCAATCTACCGGCAAAGAGTTTTTTGGTTTTATTGGATCAAAGGGCTTAAGCACAACTTCTGATCAAATATGGGCTAAAAATAATCTACTCTGACCCAGGGATATGTCCTGGAAGGTTTGGCTTAAAAATAAAGCCATTATCATCCCTGGTGGACTGGAAGTCTATGCACATGTCCAACCCCATGTCCCGTCAGGAGGGAATGGAGAGAGTATCTCCAAGCTTTTAGCCCCTGGAGTAATATGGACAAAATGGTAAACTCCTCAAAATGTGAGGGTAATCTCTAAGCCACACACATAAGTAATTTGTGAAAACAGGTTGAGGATATAACTGGATAAGAGCTTAACCAGAATCTTCTACCAATATCTGATTTGTGCAAACCCGTACGGAACCCATAGGAAGACAGGATAAAAAGTCCTGGAAAAAATATTCAAGTAAGACATCAGAGGTTGCACACTGTGGGGGAAACTGACTCCACAGAATTAGTCCAGCCCCACCTAATAAATATATAACCAAACTAATGAAAAAATACTAAGTTCTCAGAAATGGGAAGGGGAATACAATTCAATGTGGCTATAATAATATGTTTTCTAAGATATCATATTATCTTAGATAATCATGTGTGCCAATTCCTCATAATAAATCTCTTTCTATATACCTATACATACACTATTGGTTCTATTTTTCTGGATAACCTGGTCTAACTCAAGTAGTAATTTTTAAAAATAATTTCTAACAAAAAATTAGGAGACATGCAAAGAAACGGAAAAGTATAACCTGCACACAAGATCAAAAAGGGCAGGTAAAAATCTCTGCCTGTGAAAGGGGCCAGTTTGGAATCATCATACAAAGATTTCAAAGCAGCTATTATAAAAAAGAAAGTTCTAATAACTAAAGGAAATCATGTTTATAGAATCAAAGGAAGGTATAAAAACAATGATTTATCAAATAGAGAATATTCATAGAGATAGGGTGATGCTTAATTGTATGTGTTACCTTCACTGGGCTAAGTGATACCCAGATAGCTGGTAAAACACTATTTCTGGATGTGTCTTCTGGGAGAGGTTAGCATTTGAATTGACAGAGTGAGTAAAGAAGATCATCCTGACCATATGAGTGGGCATTATCCAATCCACGGAGGGCCTGATTAAAACAAGGAGGTAGAGAAAGGATAAATTTGTTCTTTCTGCTAGATTTGGGTCATCCATCTTCTCCTACTTTCAGATATTAGCTGGGCTCCCAGGTCTTTGGACCAGGACTGAGATTTATACCACCAGCCCCCTACCCAGTTCCCAGTCTTCAGGTTTAGACTGGAACTACACCACAAGCTTTCCAAAATCTTCAGCTTGCACAAGGTAGATTGTGGGACTTCTCAGCCTCCATAAGCATGTGTGCTAAACCCTCATAATAAATCTCTTGCTATATACTTTTGCATATTCTATGGGTTCTATTTTTCTGGAGAACCTGGTCTAATGCAGGTAGTCATTATTTTTTTAAAAAAGAAATCACATCAAAAATCTGAAGCTGAAAAGGAAAAAAAGCAAAATGAAAAATTTACTTGAGGAACTGAACAGTATATGTGAGTTGGCAGAAGGAAAGAATCAGCAAATTTGAAGACAGATCAGTAGAAATTATGCACTTAGAAGAGAGGGGAAAATTAAATAAACAGCCTTACTGGAATGTGGGACATCATTACATGCATAAACATAAATATAGTGGAAGTACCCAAAGAGAAGAAAGAAACAAAAGGGATAAGGAGTTAAGCAGCCCACCAGTTAAGCAGTCCTGACTGTGTGTCCTGACGTATTCACAAACGTATCTGCATCTGGAGTTAAGTGGTAGATTTTACCCTTGCACCACTCATAGCCTCGTTCCCTCTGGCCCACTCTCCCGCCATAATGAACCATTTCCATTTCTCCATCAGAACTGACTATTCTTTGCCTGCATTCCTTTGCTCATGCTTCCCCTGTTTCCTGGAGTACCCTCTCTTACCACCCTGCTGAGATACCTATCCATTTTTTGTTAAAAGAAAGAATTTGGTGAATATCCATTTCTTATGACCGAGGAAGAATTTGCAAGTAATACCTACTATATATGTTACTAACAGTATGTTAACCAAAATCTGTACCAAATCTTTGCAAGTCTAACAATGCCCCCCTCAAAAACACAACAACAACAACAACAACACTACAGCAATGAACATTTACATTCTTAAGTACCCCAAAGTTGGGACCTAAAAATCTGAACACAAAGACTGGGGTAATTTGTTAAGCATCCAGGCTAAGCATTCAGTCTTGGGTTTCGGTAAACAATTTTTTTTCTTGTTCTGCCTAAAATCCTATTCTAAGATTCTAGAGGAGTCCATTTCTTTACTGGCAGTGTGTGGGTGTGCGTGTGTGTGTGTGTTTACATGGTTATAATAAACTCTGAAAAGTGCTCAATTCAGTTACTGCTTTTTCTTTAATAGAAACAAAGCTCAAGTGACAGTTCCTCTAGATAGCATTCCCTAACTTTCCAAATACAATAACCACTTCCTACTGTGTTCCTCACAGGACCCTGCGCATGCTTCTGTAATTGTAGCTCTATTTATTAACATATCTGTCTCCCCATCAGCCTGCTTCTTAAGGGCAAGAACATTTTTCTTGTAGCGTAGCCTCTCACATATAGCACAGTTTTTGTCACTTAAAATAAAATGGAAGAAAGAAAGAAGACAAAAAGGGAAGGAGGAGAAGATAAAGGACAGGAGAGAGAGAAGGAAGGAGGAAGAGAAGAACAGAAAAAAGAAAGTAGGAAAGAAAGGAAGAGGGAGGGAGGAAAGGAAGAAGGAGGGAGAGAAGGAAGGAAATTGCATATGGCATGTTTCATAAAGCTATGTTGCTCCTAATATTTTATTTAATAAGCATTCATAATGAACAATTATGGCTTTCCTTCAGAAAAAATGATTGCCCCAATCATTAAAATACAATTAATTCACTTGCTTAACTAGGTCAAAATAGTGTTTTCTTATGTCCTGTATCTTCCCAAATAGTGCAACCATATTCTTTACTAACTGAATAGCTCAAAACCACTTGCCAGAGGCAGGAAAATGAAATCAAGTGAAGGAAAATGAAATCAAGTGAATGAAAATGTCTGCTTCAGCAACCTGACACTTTCAGCAAAGGCTCATAGGAATGGCTCCTTGAGAGCCTAATCATGTCCCCAAACAGCCCCCGATGTCCAAGAATGGCTCCTGACAACTTGCAGAGGCAGAGGAGGGGAAGATTGGGCTCTGGAGAAATTTCTAAGATCCCAAGCTCAGAAAACAACGAAGAACTCATCCTAGACATCAGCTCTGGGGTCTTTGCTTCTTGCTGAATGTTTCTTATTCACATTTGTGAATACTTCAGGCAATGTAACAACACTTGTAGCTTTTCATATGCACTGTCTCCCAAAGAAATGAAAGGCTTAGTTCTCTAATGCCTGCACAGTGAATCGTATTCATATTAAGGTCCTTTCATTACTCCTCCTGTTGGCAGATCTCCTCCTCCAGAGCCTGATTGGATACACATAGGGCTGAAGGGTTCCATCCCCAGCTGGGAAATTTAATGTAAAGTAAACACCATATCCAATGTGTTGAGAGTTGTGAGCTGTTATTAAAAATATCAGTCCATGGAATAGCTGTGCAGAGTCCTTCGTTGGGTAACGATCTGATAAAATAGGTCTTCAGTGTGTGGGATAATACAATTAGAGGCCACTTCCTAGGGTTTAAAATGTTCTCCAAGGAAGCTTATTGCCAGATAAATCTAGAGAAGATGAAGAAGCAAATTTCCAGTTCAGAGTCAGATGTATGCTCTTCACTTTATGTAAAAAGGTTCCTGTAGACTTAAGTCATAAAAGAGCTCCAGTCACTTCAAAACATGAAAATATTAACAGCGAAAAAAAAAATACATGTGTTGAACACTCACTATTTGCCAAGTACTATGTGGTGAGTTTCTCATTAAGTACTCTTTTCACATCCAGTTAAAGGTGAGGAAACAAAGTTTTCATGATTTCAACACTTGCCCAGCTAGCAAGTGGCAGGAATGGGTCTCCAATCAAGCCTGTTTTACATTGACATACACTGTTACTGTTCTACGGCTTTGAACTCCAACATAGCTACAGCTTAAAAGAAAACAACAACAAAGGATGATTTAATCCAAAAAGGAACTAAAGAAGCAAAACCATGAAACAGAAAAGGTCAAAACAATCTTGTCCAGGACTCAGAGAGTGAGCAGGTGGGACCCTTTCCAGGCTGAAGATGAATGTTCTGGAGAAACTTGCATAGCCTGTCTCGTCTGGTTTCACCTCCAGAGCCATGGGAGAAAAAAACGCATTGGCAACAGCTGGCATATGCTTAGGAAGAAAGAACAAATGTTCCATGTCAGACACTCAGAACTCTATATAATCATTTTGCCTTTGTGACTCAAACTGTTCTAGTAAAACCAGAATTTTATTCTCACATTCTTCTGGCTTAACTTTTGCCTCTAGAAAAATCAATTATAGAGAGAATGAAGATTTCCAATAGGCCAGAGGAAATTACTAGACACCCATCACTCCATCCACACAGTGCTAGTATCCAAATTAATCCAAACTATATGCACTGTTCCCACCACCCATTCTGGTTTCTGAAGCCTGCTTCGTAATTGTATTGTATGTTTTACTGCCATCCTTGCAAGAGTCAGCTATTTATACTGAAAATTTTTCTGTCATTCGTTTCTGTCACTGTTGGATGCCAAAGCTGAGAAAAATATGAAAATATGGAAAAATACAGACTCTTATTAACCTTAAACTGCCTATGCCCATCACTACAGTTATGTATGTGTGTGTGCATGGGTATATGTGTGAACACGCACATGCAAACACCACATGCATGCACACACAGGTAGGCACCCACACACATATGCAGGCACACACACATGCACACACACATGCAGGTACCCACACATATACAGGTGCACACATATGCACACACATGCATGTACACACACATGCAGTCTAGGCACACACACACGTACACACGTGCGTCCACACACCAATACATGCACGCACAGGCTGCACACACATGTAAGCACACACACATGCAGGCACACACATGCATACAAACACATATGCATTCACATGCACGCACACATGCAGATGCACACACACATGTGGGCACACAGACACACACAGGTCTGCACACATATGTAAGTGCACACACATGCAGACACACACATATGCATGCACATGCAGGCACACACACAGGCACACACATGCATGCACACAAATCTCTAAAATAAAGAAATAAGGAAGGCACAACTATCCTAGCAAATTGTACTGAAAAGACAATGTAGTCCACTGCTTGGAATAACAAAAAGGAACCTGTTTTTTATGCCCTCACTTGTAATAGTATCCTCTTCCACTTCCAACTCAGGATGCCCCATTTCTCCAGCAGGCTATCCATGAATACCCTCCAACATTACTGATCTCTCCAGTACAGAGGATGTGATAGGATGGAACTTTCCATAGCAGACAAAAAGAGTGACCCAGGTCTATACGAATGAAGAGGATTAATATGTGCTTTCTCTGTTTTCCTAATGGCTTTCTCTATCTTTTAATATCTTAAATTTTTTTTAAGTGCTGATTACCGGGCCCTACACCTTGTCTCCTGAGTAATAATCTCTGTTAGGCCCGAGCATCTGCTTTTTTAAATAAACCCTACAAGTTGGGAGAAAATATATGATCATTTTAATGCCTGAGAGATTATTGGCAATGTTTCAATGCATAAATTATCTCTTGTATTGCCTCTAAGACATTATGGAACAATACCATAAAAGAAACCCAATCTTTGCAATATAAGCAAATAGGCTTCTAATTTGTGTTTACCGGAGCAAAGCAGACAAAGGGATTTTGCACTTTGTAAGATTTCCCCATATGGAGTTAATTTTTGGCACAGTTTTCAAACTAGTTTGCTGGGAAAATTCCTTTAAGCCCCATTTTAAACGTCTTCCTGTGGTCACTTTTGACCCCTGCTTTGCTTTCCTAAGAAGGCCCTGAGAAAAAGTGGAGAAACTCCTTCCAGACATGGTATGTGATTGTTTATATTCATTCTTGTCCTAGATGATGTTTTTTCTTCCAAGAGACTGTTAGGAGCTGTCAGATAAGGAGGATTTAAGATTTAAACTTCACAGGATATCAGAGGTATGTATTCTCTGTATATCCAGTTTGAGGAATTAACATGTCATATCATTTTCCAGAGAATATCATTAAAAAGTCAACACCAACATCAATTGATATTCTCAGACATAACTACCAACAAACCCATGTTCCAAAAGGACACACAACGTAAGCATGTGGCTGAAATTCATCAGATACAATATAGCCATTACTTTCACTCAGTCATGCAGTAAATATTTATTCAACACACAGACAAAGGCAGTGCTAAGTGAGTAAGAGAGACATGAAACTTGTCCCTGTAATGCCAACACTGAAGTGAGAAAGCAGACAATTCAGTAATTAATTAATTGCAGCTCTGTCATACGTGAGTCTACCAGGAGGCTCACTTCCTCTGAACCAGGGAGGAGTCAGCAATTTATCCTTGAAGAATGGGCTTAAGCTGTGATCTCACTTATGCAGAGGATTGCATAGGCCAAGAGAGGTGAAGAATGATGTTCTATCCAAGGGAGGACAGAAGTGCAAATACTACAAGACTCAAAATGTCTTGGCGAGGTGAAGGAACAAAAAGGGGGACAATGACGTAATCACGCCCAATAGATAAAGGATAGAGTGTCAAGAGACAGGGTACGATACATACAGAACAGTCAGAAAAAGAGAATTGAGAATCACTGAGGCAGAGGAATGAGAATTATGATGTTTAAAAATTGATTATTTCACTACTGTGAAACATGGGTTTAGAGGAGAAAAAGCCAGGATGTAGGATGATGAATAGGAGGCTGCAGATAAGGAAAATATTGTCCATAATGTACTTTTAAAATGTGATATATAAATGTACATATATGTGTCTGTCTACACATGCCCACATGTGTATATATACATATATGTATATATGTATGTATATATACACATATGTATATATATGTGTATATATGTATATTTTTGTATATACTCAAAAATATACCTTTTGAGTACAATTACATATAATATTATATATTTAATTACATACAAATATATATAAATTCTTTTAAATCTCTACCCCGGGATTACTTAACATTTAATATGTCCTCATCAGACAAGACAGTTACAACAAATGACTTCAAATATCACTGTTACATCTTCACCAGAGCGTTTGTTAATTGGTGTAAGGAATGCTAGATAGAATATTTCATTAGTGCAATGAGTAGCATTTAAAATAAATGAACTGATGCTGGCTAATTATACAGCAACTACCTTTGCATGAACAGTGTTCTGAGAATCTGGCAAGCCCAGCGGCCTCTTAATTTAGGAGTGGTACTCTAGGCCTAGGGATATTTCGTTCTATGCCCCGCCACTTCACAGAGAATTCTGATCCATTAGAAGGTGAGCTGCATCCTGCTGCTAGACTATTGCAACTGCTCAACAGAACTTCTCATGCTGAGTACTTTGCAAAGTGCCTAAAGTACAAATAAATGGAAGACAGTATATGACAGTTTCTGTGCTTACTTGCAAGCCATGTGGCAGCATCTGGTCGGGGATTTCCTTTCATTGTAGCATCCCATCTGGTGGCGAGCTTGTGGAGGAAGATACTAGAGTTGTCATCAATCTCCATATGTCTTAAGCTAGTGATACTGTCAACACGAACCTGAAAACAGGATTGATTGGCCAAGTTGGCTCAGGTTAATTGACAATAACAGGATTAAGATAGCAGTGATGGAGATGGAGGAAAGTGGATCTACTGAAGGGGTGGATTTGACGTGGATGAGGGAAAGCGCAGAAGCGAGAATGTTGGTTTTCTGGCATAAGCAACCTGGTGCATGGTGATGCAGTATACAGGGATAAGGAACACTGGAGGCAGGGCTGGTTTGGGAGGAAGATTACAAATTTGGTTTTGGACAGATTGGGTTTGATAGATGGTTGAATTTGCTAAATGAAGATATTACATATGTAGTTGGATAGAAGAGGCCTGGCACTGAAGAAGTGCTTGTGGGAGGCTTTAGTAAGAAGAGGTAACTGAAGCCACAGGAGGCCATGGGATGGTCTAGGTAGTTAATGACATAGAAGAAAGGGGAAAGGCACTGAAGAACGCCAAGGTCGGGAGGCTGAATATTGGAGCAACATACATCAGTAATGATTTTGGTGTTGTAACTCTAGCAAATATGTGTCATTTTACATAATTTTACGAACTGGGAGCAAAATTCATTTTCAGGTAAGCTGGCTTTACTTGGAAAAATGCATTGATAAGCCAACTGAGATAGACAGCACTGAAGTAGACTCAATGGCATACTTACGCTATGAAAAGGCATCACAGAATGGCTATGCAGAAGATTAAAATCTTGTTTTGCCTTTTAAAGAAGAGAAGAGGACATAGGAGGCAGCCTGATGGAGAGAAGCCAGGTTGGTGGGGTAACTAAAACATCACAGTGGAAGGGCAAATGAAAAAGGTTGCCTGCTCTTCCATTTACAGCTGTTCATGATGCTGCATCATAACCAAGTTTTTTGTCTGTTTATTTTGTTTGAAACCAGAGAAGAAGCTTGTCACGAGCGACGTAAGGTCAGAGATGACCAGGTCCATGCATGTTTGTGTTTTTCCACAATGTCAGACTTTTATTGATGCTGTTTCAATCATAAAAGCCATAAGCTCCACAGATTTCCCAAGGAGGCAATTCCCCTTAGTACTTCCTGTTCACTAGGTAATCAGAGCCATAGGCACACAAGCTCAAGCCACCCCACAAGTCAGTCAATATTGCAAACTATACATAATAGTATACTTCATCAAGACATAAATGTTGGAGATTAAACGTTCCACAGCAAACAAAGTAACATTTAACATCAAGAGAAAGGGGATAGAAAAAAGGGTTAACAAACTAATCCAGGAAGAATGATGTGGACAAAAAGAATATCCTGATCCGGGCCTGGAGGTCCCTTCGTCTTGCAAGGAAGAGCCTTTGATGTGGGTGGAGTCTTCAGCGCCAGGTGCTAGGTATTTATCACAAATGACAGAAAGATGGTGTCTGTTAAGATGGCTGTTTCAAGCTGCTGAAATCCTGCTTTTTATGTCCACAGAATCTTCTGATGAGGACTGATGGTGGAGGAGCATGCTTGGTTATGTTCTTATCTGGTTGGATGCAGTCTTTATTGATCAGGCAAAACATCTGGTCCCTGTTGGTAGAGTGCCTTTTGAAAGATGGAGCCTTTTTCTAAGATGGAGTTACTTATGTCAAGGGTGCTCTATACAGAGCTGACTTTCATGTTGGGGTCAAAGTGACAAGGAACAAAGGCTGGATATGGATATATACAAAAGCAGTGGTTGAGACAGCCATTAAAAATAGCACTTCTTACCCCAGGAATTTGCAGAAATTTGAGGACTGCCTTTGAACTCTGATAAACTGTGAAATCAAAGGACTTCTTTACTAAAGATTTTGAAGGATAAGCATATCGATCATCTTATATCTGAGTTATACATATTTTAACTTATCTCTTTGTATTATTTTCAAGTAGCTAATAATAGCCACAAGTTCAAAAATGCAAAAGGCCATAAAATAAGTCTCCCTCTCATCCTGTCTTTTATCCAAAGGGAACCATTATCATCTGTTTCTTATTTATCTTTCCAGAAACATTCAATTTGCAGAAAGCAAATACATGTATATTCTTTTAAAATGTTATCAGAAATGTTGGCATACTGTATAAACTCTTCCACATCTTGCTTTTTTCCTCTTAATGGACACTGAAGTGCTTTCCATATCAGTAGAGAAAAGCTGCCTTATAAATGGCTATATCATTTTCTACGTATGGATTTACCATAACCTATTTGAGAAATTCCCAGTTGATGGTCACTTAAGTTGCTTCCAGACTTTCGCTATTGTTGAAAATGCCTTAGTGAAAACCTTGTCCACAATTATTTGGTGCATGTGCAAACCAAAATAATTCCTCTTGACAAAACAGTTAAAAATTTTCTTCTCATCATGAAAAGAGGCATAAAAGGAGGAGACAGTTTCCAGAGAGAACATAGATAAAGGTTCAGAAAGCTCAGCTTGAAATCTCAGTGAGCTGCAGCAGCAAAATCACAGCCACATGTTTCAGGGCCATTGGAGGAAAGCAAAACATTGCAGAGAAATACACTAATAAAGACTTAGGACTAGGGATCTGTGTTTTGGAAGAAGACATTCTAAAGTATATCAGAACTCACAGGGCAAAGCCATGTGGATCACAGAGAAGACAAACTAAACCTGCAAGAACCATTCCCTTAGCTTCCATGGAAAAGGGGGATCAGCGAATCTTCAGAATTTCAGACAGGGATCAGAAACTCTATTTTGTGTCTAGCTTTTTTTGTCAGGTATTGATATCGTATTTATAACAAATATTTTTAGATGTTTTATAATGTCTGGAGTTCCTCTAGAGAAGTGAGGGCAAATAAATTCAAAACCTAGCAGAAGACAAGAAATAGCTAAGATCAGAGCAGAAGTGAAGGACACAGACATGAAAAACCCGTCAAAAACATCAATGAATCCAGGGCTGGTTTTTTGAAAAAATTAAAAAAATAGATAGACTGCTAGCCAGACTAATAAAGAACAAAAGAGAGAAGAATCATATAGGCACAATAAAAACCACAGTTTAGGGTTATTACGAACAAAACTGAAATGAACATTCTTATACAATCTTTTTGTGAACATAGTTTTTTGGCACAAATACCTAGGAAGGGAATTACCATGGTTCACTTAATAAAAATGTGCCTAGTGTTTTCCCAGCCATGTGTCCATATACTCAGCAACATTTGGTGTTGCCAATATTTTATGTTTTAGTTATTCTAGTGTATGTTAAGCAGCATTTCATTGTGGTTCTTGAAGTTTCATTTTCTTCTCAACTAATGATGTTGAACACCTTTTCAATGTAATCGGTCACTGGTGTATCGTCTTCTGGGAAATGCCCCATTAAAAATTGGGTTGTCCTTTTCATTATTCATTTGACAGAGTCATATATGTACTCAATGTAAGGTCTGACTGCACCATGGACAGCATGGCAACCCCTGTGACCTGCACGTACACCTCTGGAGGGCCTTCTGGAATTAGAAAACCTGAAGTAGCTGGAAAACCGTGAAAAATGGAAGGACGATCAACCCCTGTGGCACTTAACTAACATGAGACACTCTTCTATTGTTTCTTATTCCAGACTCAATTGACAAGGCCATTGGACTTTGTAACTGAACTTGGTCAACCTCGTGACTCCACACCCTATGACCCCCTCCCAGCTTGCAAAGAACGGCCCTAAACTGTAACTTCTGTAACTCTCCACTGTTTATCACAAACCTATGAAACCAACTCCTATCCCTCCACCCTCTGCTGACTCTCTTTTCGGACTCAGCCCGCTCACACAATAATAAAATTCAAGGCTGTGAATAAACAGCCTTGTTGCTCACACAAAGCCTGTTTAGAGGGGTCTCTTCATTCAGAGCACAAGCTTTAACACTCAGAATACAAGTTCTTTATCAGATATATAACTTTCTCCAGTCTTTGACACATTTTTTCATTTTCTTAATGACAATTTTTGAAGAGCAGAACATTGTAATAGACCATCTTCCTTCATACCTTTTTAATTCGTCTGTGCAGAATTCTTTACATGGGAAGAACTTCCTCCCTGTCTTTGAAAATCAGTTGACATATAATATGGTAATCACTGATTCTCCTGTCATTTTTCTCCATAAGCTTATGACTGACTTGAGAGCATGAGCTGTGTTTTATTTAGTGTTTTATGTCTAGTAGAACACCTACCAAGTAGCAGGTGTTCAATGATTAGAGTCAATTAAATTTCATCAGTTCACTTCTTTGCATGTCATTTTCTCTTCCTGAAAACAAGGTAAACTCCCCACTTACTGCAGAGGTATGTGAAAGCAATGACAGCTTTTAAGTTTGTGAAAACTGAAATTTTTTTATTGGCTCTCAAGTGTATATCAGTAACAATTCTGTGAATATATACTTTTCATTGACTTTGTTATTGTTATTACCTTATGAATCCTGATTTTCATTTGGAAAGCAGTATATGTAATTCTTAATAACTTAGATGTTTCTAATGAAATGCTGGGACATCTTGGGGGAAAAAAAATTATATGACTAGCCAGAATTTGCCCTATAAGAGTTTGTCATTTGACTTTACCATGTAGAGTGGCCGACCTTTTATTTCAGTGAGGTTAACTAATGTCTAAAATCACATGAACTACATAAAAATGACAATGTCATCATTAAATCTGTCCAAGGAATTAGAACTTAATGATTTCCCTTGAGAACTCCAATTTGATAATGGGAGCTAAGAAGTCACAACACTATTCTGACAGGAAGGTGCAGCTAAAAGAAATTTGAAAAGCACCAGCTATACATGAAAATAATGGGCTAATTGAGGAAGCAAAGTGCAATCTTTTCTTCTCTGCAGGAAGCCACAGAATGGAGAAGTCCCTGCTCAGCAGACAATGAGACACAATCAAATCACATTCAGCATATTATGAATTAAGCATTTGAGAGTGGAATGACTTTCTCCACACCAACAAAGCCTCAGAAAGTCTAGAATGTTATTGGCCAGATCCTGTATTGTTCGTCTAAAGCAGCATGGATTCTCATCCTGCAATGATTAAAAGTACCAGAAGCAAGTGAAACAGTCAGATATTCAAATTAAATTGACAGATATGTATAGATAGCATAGGAAATATAGTTACATGTATAAATAGCCAGAATGTTCAATTTCTAAATCTGAAAAGTACAATGAATTTAGAAGCCAATTGAAACTGAATTCTTAAGGATTTGCTACAATAACTCAGGCTTACTAAACAAAAGGCTAGATCCACTATCCAGTATGCAATCTTTGCTCCTGAAGGAGCTAGTTTTTGTTATTTGTTATTTTTTATTTATATTTTTGGTGGGGACAGGGTCTTGCTCTGTTGCTCAGGCTGGAATGCAGTGTCGCAATCTTGGCTTACTGCAACCTCCACCTCCTGGGTTCAAGCTATTCTTGTACTTCAGCGTCCTGGGTAGCTGGGATTACAGGAGTTGACCACTATACCCAGCTAATTTTTGTTTTTGTATTTTTAGTAATGATGGAGTTTTGCCATGTTGGCCAGGCTGGTCTCGAACTCCTGGCCTCATGTGACATCCCCACCTTGGCTGGGATAACAGGCATGAGCCATTGTGTCTGGCCCTGACAGAGCTAGTTCTGTTAGGGGGCCATGTGAGGGTCCAAACCTTTCTCTTTAGTGAAGGTTTTCTGCTTGAGGGGCAGGGCTATGAGATAAACTTTTTCAAATGGCCAACATCCCTGAAAGATAGTGATATAAAATTGCCCCTGGTACAGAAGTACAGAAGAAACCCAGCACTTTGTAGAAGCTGGAGGAACATTAAGCCACTGGCAGCTGTGACAATTGGGTCATCACGCTGGAGACTGTGGGTCCAGTCACCTCCTGAACCACAATCTGGCTCTTGTTGCCCTAAATCACATCTGAATACCACCTATATTCTCAAACTTAATACAAGACAGACCTGAAGTTCTTCTCTCCTAAGAATTTGGCCATGATTGAAATGGAATAAGCAGGAAGTTAGAATTCTGGTTGCAAAGAATTCATGCTGAAAGCAGAAACTGTCTTATTCGTTTTTAACATACTGGCACGTAGAACAGTGCCTGGTTGGATGATTAGTGAGTGAATTAATGAGAGACCTTAAAACAGAAAAGGACTTTTACAGGACTATAGTAGTTGAGGAGCTACATTTAAGAAATTACAGAAGCAAATCCAATAACTGAATTAACATTCCATGACTCATGTAGCTATTGATCAAAGAGAGAATTTATTCACAGAGATTTTCAAATAAAAACAAAATAGCACTTTAAAATTTTTTACAAAATGAATATAGAAATAAATGTGGTACAGCACAGTACAATAATGGACAAAAGAATACATGATCCAATGACGGAAAAATGTCTCTCATCACTCTCATATCTTCGGCTGAATTCTCTCCTACCGTGGACAGAAAGTTGCCCCTTTACTTCATAAGAATATCATAGCAGAAGCTACTCAGAGAAATATTGCATATAGTTGAATAACATTGAAATACAAAAGCTTAACTCTAAATTTCTGCATAAACACTGAAAACAGGTTGAGGAACTAAATTAGAGTTTATGCAGGATATACAAAATACTGATAGTTTGGCTTATCGGTCCATTTATTAGGTTTAATGTATGTTTTATAAAGTGATAATACTGTATTTTAAATGCGTATTAAAAAGAAAACAGAGGAGTAATGCACCCCATGCCTCCCATACAGTCTGTGCGAAAAGCCACATGTTTGTGCATGGGTGTGTGTGTGGGAATGCATCTGTCTGTATGTGCTTGTGTGCTTTCAGGAGCGCCGTGACCTACAGGGAACATCTTTGGGGGTACCCTGCTTCCCAACATAACACTGTTTCTACTAGCCCTTTTGATTTTCTGAGTCCTCACCTTAAACAAAAAAACAAAAACAAAAACAAAACCCTTGTTTGCATATATAGATTTGTTGTGTGTGTGTGTGTGTGTGTGTGTGTGTGTGTGTGTGTGTGTGTTGTACATTAACAATACTTTGTGGAATGGAAACACCCGATGCCCTGCAATATTTTTAGCCTTTGGTCCATTTGCCTCCATCATTCTACACTTTGTTTTTTCACTAATCTCCTACAACCCTTCCCTCCTATATCATGTTCCTGATTTTATTGGGTTTCATGTTATTAGCATTGTGTTGGACTAGAACTACCATTCCGCCTGTTGAAGGTAGCTGGATGTTTTGACCTCTCCAAGCCCCTTTGGCCCGTCTTCTCCTCTGTCTGCTCTTGGTGGCTCCATCTCAGTATGGGTAGTGCTTCTGTTTCTTGCCTGAAAAGCAAGCCAGCCATGTGCACAGCAGCATGGCGGCCGTGGCACCTGCTCCCGTGCAGTAGTAGGCCCAGCCGATTTCACACTTCCCTAGGACAAAGGAAAGGGAGAGAAGAAAGTCACAGATGAGGATGATTTTGCAGCAGGCTTTCTTATTGCTTCCAACGTTTGGGTTCTTCAACACCCATTTAGGAATATGGTATCCTCGCTTAAATGAAATGATAATGTGCTCAAAAGTTATCCTGACATGAAGAAAGCAAGAATGGCTGGGTGCATTTCCGAAGGATCTCAAGGTCCACATATAATGCTGGCTAACAAACCTCTAGTCTCCTCTACCAATATACACACCCTGGCCAAAAAAAGAGAGGAATGGCAGCAACCAGGATAGGAGATGAAAGAGTTAATTCTAATTTAAATCACCTAAGCTCACATGCATAACAAAGTACTTTAGGGAAAACGTCTAAATATTGGTGCGATCATTCTGCAAAAGGGCCACTTAGAGGAGGCAGCCCATTTGAAGGATAATGGCTAATGCTAAGGTAAATACTGCTGTTTACGTGGAATCCTCAAGTGACTTACACTCCACTGAGTCAGAAAACAGAAACTCCCAGATTCTTCTGGGAGCAACACTCACCTTGAAGATAAAGTGTCATTTAAATGAAAATATAATGAGAAGGGTCCAAATGGGTCCTGATTTCTCAGTGGATTAGTCTTAATAGTCATAACACACAAAAAATATTAAAAATATAATGAGTAGATTTATTTATATATATTGTCTTTGTCAATTCCTTTATCAACATTATAAGGTGGAATACTAGCTCAACATGGTTGACAAAACAGTTTCTCAGCATTTAAAGAAGTTGGTGACTTACCCATAGTCATATGCTTATAATTTGCAATAAACTGAGCCAGGACTCAAACCCAGGTTCCAGATCCCAAGAATAGGCTGGTATCTCCAAGTACCCTATTTGGGTTAATGGAATGGGTTTCTGCATTCATTAGGCTTTTCTTTCTTAATGACATCCAAGTTATTCTTTTCGTGTGCACAGTAAAGAAGGCCTCTGTATCCTATACCGGACACTGTACTTTCTGCTCCAAATCTAATTCCTTTTCAGCTGGTCTTATCAGAGGATGCTCCAACAGCAACCATGTTCCTCCCTTTGGTTCTTGTTTTGCATTATATTAGATACAAACACAAACACCAAGACATTTGGATTTTACAGTCACTGAACATAAAAACCACAGATTGAAAAATCACATCCCTTCTTTTCACAAGTCAGCCTTCAGGAAAAGAGCCTGTTGCTTGGCAAGAGTGACACCAGCTTGATGTGAAACCTCAATGACGACCAACGTTTGACTCCTGCATACCGAGGTGTTCCCACAGGTAGATAACCCCTCATAAAGAAACAACGCCCATGGCACAGATAACCTTTCATAAAGATGTTTATCTCATCTCCCCAGAGCTCACAAGCTTTGGCAAGAAAGTGTGAGATGTGACCAGCTGCACGTGTCTGTACCCTAAAAGCTTGCCGTATCAAGGTTGCTTTCTGGAGGCCAGGTACAAGGATCCACCATCTTGCAGCTGCCTGAGACATGGCTTCTGTCTGTAAGTCCCTATGAAATGTTTGGTTCAGAGCAACTGGACTTGTCAGCCTCTCTCCTCACCTCTTTTTTCAGCCTCTCAGCTTCTTCAGCCTATGGGGTTAGGTTTGCATAGACCTGCTTACTACGGAACACAGTCATTTTTACCTTGTTCAGTTGTGAAAGATGAATTACTTCTCTGCTGAAAATTACCAAGACTGTTAGGTATAACATGCAACTAAACTTCAAATCTCTACTGGGCATTTACTGGAGAAGTAGTTAGCATGTGCCCCATGCACGGATGAAAAGGCAGGGCAAGGCAGAGCTAAGGGAGTTATTTGCTTGTGGTCACCATGTGTCAATAGCAGCAACATTTGATCAAGAGCCTCCACATCTGAAAAGTTCTTAGGCCATGACCTAAGTACACGGACATCGAGCTATGTTGTGCCATCCTCAACCTATGTGTCATCCTTGATTTCTCCCTTCCACATCCAGTCAACAATTAAAAAATAGCAAATGTGTATTGATGACCATTTCCTCAAAATTGTCATAGAGCTTCACATTGAGTAAAACTGCTTAAATTCTCATAGGAACACAATGTGGTAGGTATATGACTATCATTCCCATTTTTCAGAAGGGAAGACTGAGGCCAAGCAAAGTTTGGTAACCTGCTCAAGGACTTCCCATTAAAGAGTAGCACGTCCTCTGCTACTCTCCCTGATACCTGTCCCTTCTCAAATGCTGGCATCATCCCCCAGGCAGTCCCATTTGCTTTCATTGCTTCCTTGTCTCCCTGCTTCCACTTATATCATCACCAACAGCAAGGTAGGCAGCTGTGTTTTTAAAAATCAAGATCAAGCCATGCTCTACCTTAAAACACTCTAATGACTCAGCACTTTGGGTAACCAACGCAGGGGGATCACTTGAGGTCACGAGTTCGAGACCTGCCTAGCCAACATGGTGAAACCTTGTCTCTACCAAAAATACAAAAATTAGCCTGGTGTGGTGACCCACGCATGAGAATCGCCTGAACCCAAGAGGTGGAGGTTGCAGTGAGCCAAGATTGTGCCACTGCACTCCAGCCTGGGTGGCAGAGTGAAACTCTGTCTCAAAAAAAAAAAAAAAAAAAAAAAAAAAAAAAAAAAAAAAAAAAAAAAAAAAAAAAAAAAGGGCCCTCTAATGAATTATCAAAAATCGATGTCCTTCCTAGCCTGTGAGGCCTTAAAAGTTTGCTGATCTCTCAGGCCTCATGGCCACTCTCTCCTGTGTTTTGTCTCTGGCCACACTAACCACTTTTTCTGGAGTGTATCAGGCTTGTCACTGGCATGAGAGTGTCACACTTACGATTCCTTCCATGCAGAAATTCCACTTTTAGACTGTGGAAATGCCAGGCCTATGGCAAGCACCCAATAAATAACGGTTGAATGAAAGGCAAGGTAAAAGAAGAGCAGAAAGGAAGCAAAGCAAGCAGACAGCTAATACCTGAAAAACAGTAAATCTAGGATTTTATTTTAACAATAACTCCAGTCCTGTTTTGGCACTGACATTTTGGAAAGAACTTCCCAAACCAAGTACGTATTTCCGGCCTCATAGAGAGTGTGTTAAATTTAACGGGGTAATAGATTCTGAAAGATCACATCTCCACCTCTGGGTAAATCACACTGGCACAATGACCTCCATTAATACTGATAGAGAGAATAAGCATTTTTCACGGGTAACCGAGTCCCCCTTCATAGGTCAGATTTGCTGACAACCACAGCCTACTGTGGTTGTGAGTCTTGGGAATAATCTCCATTTTGAATTACTCTTTAGCTGGATTAGATAAATCTAGCAGGGAGAATTAATAGGTAGAGAAGAGATGGCCAATGGTTTAGAACCTTTCAAAGAGATGGCAACATTTGCGGCCCATCTGTTTAGCACAGGGCTCATAATACAGAATACAACAATTGTTCATTATTAACAATGCATTGACCTATACATAGTACCATGACCTAACATGAAAATTAGAGTATATAATTCTTTATTAATTATTCGGCACTTAAGAAAATGTGCTGAGCCTAATTATTTGAAAACAGTGTATGTGACAGTAGACACAGTTATTAAACAAAGATGGAAAAAGAAGCTAGTAAAGGACTAGCTATCTGAGGACCAAGGAGAGAAAGGATAATTGGTTTTGCTTTTGTTTTCAGCAGAGAAGTCAATAAAATAGCAGAAGTTTAAATGTCAGAGTCTTGTAAGTGGCAGGAGAGCTACAGCCGATGCTGTAGATTCTTCAGCCAGTTCCTCTGGGTCCCTTTGCTGGTTCTGGACTCTCAATCTCCAGCTTCTGTTTGTGCTTTGCTCCTAACAGCTCATATTTGCAGCACTCTTCGGAGGACCCATGGTTGACTGATGTTACTCTGCTGCAGCTCTCTGACAGCTGACATGCCCCTGGCATGACCTGTAGCCAGTGATGGACTTGTACTAGAGTGTGCACACCTGGCTTTCTTCCCTCCGGAACAAAGTCTGCAGTGCAATGGATGTTCCCAGCACGGTGAGTTCAGGCTGAAGCCAAACTCTCATGACAACCTACACCCTGCTGGGAGTTTACTCCTTCCCTACCTTGCTTTTCCACTTCCCCACTGGTTTTTCCTTGGCACATTTCCTCAATCACGTGAACAAAAATCCTCATCTCAGTATCTACTCTAGGGAACCAGCTCTAAGACAGGAGTGAATGAACAAAGACTTTCTTACTTTTCTTTATCAAGGGATCTGTAAGTTTCTAACATTGTCAGAAGCTAAGCCACCCACCCACCTACCCAAGCCCCACCATCCCTGGAAAGAGGCCAGAGCTTTCAGCACCAGCTATCTCCCATTCTCCCCACGCTACCTTCTTCCTAGGGCAAAGCCAACTCCTTGTCTTCCTCAGGTGTAATTATAATTTCTAGTAATTGTTGTATCTGGATCCACTCTTGTTTATGTCATAAAACAGTTAATGCACCAGGCCAAATGTCTATTAGATGAAAACTGGCAGGAAATTAAGCAAAGATCTTTAAAGAGTGTACCATAATAGGAGAAAATGTTTGAGGATATAAGAAAATATGGCCACCAATCAGACATATATGCGTTTGTGTATATGATTTACAAAATTTGGGGTTAAAATTCAACAACTGATTAAGGTCCCAAATGAGCTATTAATGTTCAATGTGAATTACAAGAAAAAGAGTCCTTCATTTAAGACATGAAGGCTTTTTCATTTACTAAGTAATTTATAAAATAATTATTAAATCAAAAAGTGATTTAATATAAATTTGTTCTAGTATTACAAATTATGTTGAGATACAGCCAGCCAATTAAACTGGCCTAAAAAAATATACAACGGTACATACACATACATGTCTTTGGAGAAACAAAAAATAGCCAAGATCAGTCTAGTAAGAGTAAGGTGTGTCAATAGAATTTAAGCAAATCTGAAAAAATATTGTCATCTAATCCTGATTCTTTATTTTCTTCTTCCCTTCCTTTTTCCTTTCCCCACTCCCTCTCTTAATTTATTCATTGATTCAACAAACATTCATTGAGTGCCAGCTCCAACTATGATTGAATCACTGGGTACTGGGAGCTTTTTTGGGAATAATATAGATATAATTCCTCCTATCAAGAGGCTTATTGTCTAGTCAAGGAAATAAGCATTAAGCAATACTGAGACACTTATACACTGATAATTACGATACGTGCTTTGAAGAGAAAACTCAGATGCGAAGGCAGCACATCGCAAGGGATCTATGTGGTGTGCTCAGGTCAGTGAAAGAGAGCCTTACATTAAAAGTAAAATCCAAGCCAAGACCTGAAGATGTTCAGGAGTGAGCCAAGCATGAATGTAGGGGGCCAGGGAACAGTATGCTTGGACTGAGGGGATGAAAAATGTAATGGAGACATGGAGACAGATCTGGGTCTTGCTAAAGTATTGCTCAAGTAAGAGATGGATGCCATTTTGGATGTAAAGAAAAAGATGGGTTTGGGTATGACCACTTTCAGAGTTCAAGAGCTTGAAGCCTGAAAATTTCCTCTTCGAAACTGTCTTTTGTATTTTTGGATAGGAATATGAGGCGTTTAACAGTCACAAATAAATCTTAAGCCCCTGCTACCTATTTTGCTATGTTATAGAAGGTGGAGATGCAGCAGGGAACAATACAGAGTCTTTGGTCTCATGAAGCTTACTTTCCAGTTCATATGACTCACATTCCTAGTATATTATACACATGTTTTGTAGAAACTCAGTTCAATGAAATAAACCAGATACAACAGGATTTTTTTTTTCCACAAAACTATAAATGTGAAAGCAAAACATTCAGAATTCTGTGAGAGATTAAGAGTTTACCAGGCACAGGCTTGTCACCTTGAACTTCTCCAAAGGAAAAGGAAAAATAGATTTTTCTCTCGGAGCATCATCCTATTGTTAAAACCCAAGTGCTCAATAATAAGAAATTAGCACCATGTTTACAGTCATAGAAAAAAAAGTGTTTCTGCATACTTTTCATGAGTAGTAATGGGACTAAATAAAACCAGGAAATACAGGGCCAGTCTTCCACGACCTCTCTCTACCCCTGTCATAGCAGTAAATGCTTGTTATTATAATGCAAACAGAAAGCATTTTTCCAGAGGGCAAGTTTTGTCTGTGATCCTTTCAGAAAATTAGAGAAGCAAATCTGTTTAAACTTTCCCTTTTGCTCTCTGTAATGCTCCATCAAACAGGACTCTAAGCTTGCTTAGTTGGCAAATTGCTGCTTTCAACAATGGGGAATATTATTCTTGACAGATAAAATAGAGGTTAATGGGACAGAAAGCAGCCTACCATAGCCACCTGCCAAGTTGATAGAAAAAGACTGTGGCGGAACTCCAGGGCAGCCCCAGAGTAGAGATAGGGGTGGGGAGGGATGTAGCTGAGTTTTTAGGGTGGCTCAAATTAGTTTTTAGTGTAGTTTTTGGAAGTTTTGGGGACAGAAAGAGAGGTACAAAGAATCCAGTCTTATTACATATAACAATGGAATTCTGGTGATCTTTTCATCTTTAAGGACACTGGAGTTTAACCTCTGCCTTTTCATTAATTTGTTCAATTAACATTTTGGATCCTACCAAGTGTGACTGTCTGCTTGTTTCAGTGTTCTATTCGGGCACTCAGTATGATGAGCAGATCACAGCAACCAATACACATTTGTGGCATGAATGGATATTCGACACTGTACTTGTACTAAGAATATAAATATAAAATTATAGTCATATAACAGCTGTCACATATAGACTGCAAGTGAGGGGCTATAAGTGGTCTCTCCTTGAATCCTTTTTGTTTAGGATCCTTGATCTGTTTATACTTTCTCAACATTATTCTCACTTTGAAGCTGTAGAAACTGAAGGATAAGTAACCCAGTATCTCAAATAAATCACAAAGCTTGAACTTGGAACTTGGGTCAAGCTGTTTCCAGAGGTTTTTCCCTATGCTCAGATAAAGTGTAAGAAAGATTTAAATCAAATGCATTTTTCTCACTTGTTAAATAGTACTTGTCTTCGCACTATATGCCAAGAAAAAAAATATTTTATCTTATCCCTTCAATTTGCCAGTTTTCTAAAAGAATACCTGCTGTTAAAGTGAACTAAATATGGCCTGAGAAGAACTCTGTACTTCTATATTTGAGTCCTTGTGGACGAACCGTAACCTAGCTTAACAGGCAGACAAGATTGAAACCTAGCTTTGGAGTTTACACCCATAACAACTGCTGAGTCTTGGCCGATCCCAGCAGCCAGACTTCAACCACTCACACACTGCTGAGTGTTCAACCTGTACTCAAATAAGGCAAGCACCGAACTGTAGTCAATCCAGTTGTTTCTGTACCTCACTTCTGATTTTTGCACGTCACTTTCTTTTTTTGTCTATAAATTTGTGCTGACCACAAGGCACCCCTGCAGTCTCTCTGAATCTGCTGTGATTCTGGGGGCTGCCTGATTTGCAAATAGTTCATTGCTCAATTAAAATCCTTGAAGTTTAATTCAGCTGAAGTCTTTCTTTGAACAACGCCCATGTTCAGTTTGCATTGTATCGAGTACTAAAGAAGACTCGACAGCCCCAATTCCTGAGCCAATGAAACCACACTTGGTGCTTTTGGCATTGCATCTTCTTTAAGGATGCGGGAAGGTGATGCCTAAAATAAGCTTGCTTGAGGAATTCAAATAACTGATGCTCCCTGCAGGAGAACCTGGCTCTCGAAATGCTCCCAAACTGAGTGCTTTTGACCCTTCCCTGACTCTGTCTAAGCCCTAGCTGATGAAGGGCTTCAGCTCCTGGGTACGCTTTAGTTCCCCTCCAGAGCTACTGTCTGCCTCTGAACCCTTAGAAGTTTGGCTGGTGCACCATACCATCCTAACTTTCACCCAGAGACTCCACGGTAGCGTCCTCCACTGTGTAGAGTATTGCTCTGGAAAGCACAGCACAGGACACTGTAACTCAGGCAGTTCCTGCCCTCTGACTGCATGCCATTTTCACAAAACCTCCATGTTTACAGTGCCTTTCCTTGAACTTGAGCTCCATGGAGTCCGCATTTATTTCTCTTTTCCCAAAAGGTCAGTGCTGAGCACCCAGAATGCCTTGAAGCCATATTGCCTGAGTCAGGATATGATAAGCTGACTTCATTTATCCAGGTAGAATATCTTTCGTCTGTGATATTTTGAAAATTTTAAGATGTTAATATTTAAATGTAAAGTTTGGGTAAAGAAGAAGCAGGCATATTAGATTTTATCCTTTTTGCCCTATTAATAATAAAAGCAGGAAAGTTGAAGGATCAGTGAAAAGAGGAAAAACATTTATGTTTTTAAATACCATGGAAAAAAGTTTGATAGGTCTTTTTCCTCCTGAATAAATAGCTTCATACCTAATCATATTTAGGTTAGCTTGTTTGCATATGCATTAAAATAAAGAACAAAAAATATCTGTCATGGGACCAATTCCATTTGCTCTTTGTGAAGTTACTAAATGAAGGGGTCACTAGTAAATAAACAAAAAAATAAAAAACCGGCATTGAATCTTTGACCCAAACATACAACAGCTTTAAATCAAAGTTTTTTTTTTTTTTTTGAGATGGAATATCGCACTGTGGTCCAGGCTGGAGTGCAGTGGCACGATCTTGGCTCACTGGTTCAAGTGATTCTCCTGCCTCAGTCCCCCGAGTAGCTGGGATTACAGGCACACTCCACCATGACTGGCTAATTTTTGTATTTTTAGTAAAGATGGGGTTTCATTATGTTGGCCAGGCTGGTCTCAAACTGCTGACCCCAGATGATCTACCTGCCTCGGCTTCCCAAAGTGCAGGGATTACAGGCGTGAGCCACCAGATCTGGTCCTAAATAAAAGTTTTAAAGGGAGAAGTAGTAAAAACGATATGTCATGTGCTTGTAAAGAGAAGACCACCTAAACTTGGTTGGTTGGCAGAAAATGTAGAAGTAAAAAGGCTGACAGAAGAATGTTTGTGGAGTGTGGCTCCTTTTAAAAGCTCCTTTAGGGCTGGGCACGGTGGCTCATGCCTGTAATCCCAGCACTTTGGGAGGCTGAGGTGGGCAGATCACAAGGTCAAGAGATCAAGACCATCCTGACTAACGTGGTGAAACTCTATCTCTACTAAAAATACAAAAAATTAGCTGGGTGTGGTGGCATGCACCTGTAATCCCAGCTACTTGGGAGGCTGAGACAGGAGAATTGCTTGAACCTAGGAGGCAGAGGTTGCAGTGAGCCAAGATTCTGCCGCTGCACTCTAGCCTGGGAAACAGAGGCAACAGAGAGAGACTTTGTCTCAAAAAAAAAAAGCTCCTTTGCTTGTTTATGTCTGTTTATTACAGTAAGTATGAACTCATATTGATTGTCAGGGTTGTCCTGTACACAACTCCAAGGGATCTATTTATTTTGCATTCTATGCACTTCCTAATGGATATGCCTTCGGGGTTGGAGGGGTGGGGAAGGCAGTGCTGCACACAAGTATAATGGGAATAGCACTCCCTGCATAGTATTCCTCAAAAGAATAGGTAGTGAGGAGGTGTGTGTAATCGTAGAATCCCCCAAATCCCATGCATTGAGTTTATTTACAAAATATCCCAGGAGGCACTGGCCATTTTGATGCCTCCTAAGTCACCACAGCAGTACTATAGTGGGTAGGAACATCACTTCCCCTCAAAAACTGCAGCTCTTCACTGCTACTGTGAATGCACTGAAATACAAAAGAAGTGTCCCATTGAGTAAGAGCCTACCTGCCAGCCCTTACATTTATTGGCCATCTACTGTATTGCAGCCTGAATTACACCACCAAACAAAAATCCTGGCAGCACACATCACTGGTGAAACCCAGCACAAAAATCTAGCCACAAATAAAGATCCTGTACAGAGTCCTGGGTCTCTGAAAGCACCCAGAAATGAAGCCAATTGACTATACATGACATACACCACAGTTAAATCATTAGACAAAAAAGAATATTAAAGCAAAAAACCCTACCCAAACAACAGCAATTTCAAAAAAATAAAAGGACACCAGCCCTTGTCAATGTAAAATAATCAGGCAAGAACTCTGGCAATTCAGAAAGTCAGAGGGTCTCCATACTTCCAAATGATGGTACTAGCTCCCCGGAAATGGTTGCTATCCAGATTGAAATGGCTCAAATAAACACATAGAATTCAGAATGTGGATGGGAAAGAAGTTCAACAAGATTCAGCAGAAAGTTAAAATCCAATAAAAAAAAAAAAAAAAA
>NW_016107460.1:2322619-2340665 GCF_001604975.1 Cebus imitator | reverse complement strand
AAAAAAAAAAAACCAGTAAAATAATCCAAGAGTTGAAAGAAGACATGGCCATTTCAAGAAAGAACCAAACTGAACTTATAAAATTGAAAAATTCACTACACAAATTTCATAATACAGTTGGAAGCATTAACAGCAGAATAGACCAAGCTGAGAAAAGAATCTCAGAGCTCAAAGACCAGTCTGATGAATAACTCATTCAGGCAAAAATAAAGAAAAAGGAATTTAAAAGAATGAACAAAACCTTTGAGAAATATGGGACTATGTAAGGAGACCAAACCTATGACTCATTGGCATTCCTGAGAAAGAAGGAGGGAGAGTAAGCAATTTGGAAAACATAGTTGAGGATACAGTCTACAAAAATTTCCACAATCTCACTAGGGAGGTCGACATTCAAATTCAAAAAATTCTAAGAACCCCAGCAAGATGCATAGTGACCAGACTCTCCAAGGTTGACATGAAAGAAAAAATCTTAAAGGCCATTACATAAAAGGGTCAGCTCACTTACAAAGGGAGCCTCATCAGGCTAACAGCAGATTTCTTAGCAGAAACCTTACTAGCCAGGAAAGATTAGGGCCTATTTTAGGTATCCTTAAAGAACAAATTCCAACCAAGAATTTCATATCTAGCCAAACTAAGCTTCACAAGCAAAAGAGAAATAACCTGCTGCCACAAAAACACACTTAAGTACCTAGCACACGTCCTATAAAATAATCACACAATTAAGTAAACAAAACAACCAGCTAACAACATGATGACATGATCAAAACCTCATATATCAATATAAACCTTGAGTGTAAATGGTATAAATGCCCCACGTAGAAGGTACAGAATGGCAAGTGGGGTAAAACAAATAAGACCTGACCATCTGCTATCTTTGAGAGAGACCCATCTCACATGTATAAGAATAAAATAATGCATAATGATAGAGGGTTCAATTCAACAAGGAGACTTAACTATCTTAAGTATATAGACACCCAACACTGGAGCAACTAGATTCATAAAAGAGGGGGGTTTCAACATCCCACTGGCAGTGTTAGGCAGATCTCTACAAAAAGAAGTACAAAAACTGATAAAAGAAATCAGAGGTGACACAAACAAATGGAAAAGCATTCCATGCTCATGGATTGGAAGGATCTTTACCATTAATATACCCATACTGCTCAAGGCAATCTACGATTCTGTGCTATTCCTATCAATTACCAACATCATTGTTCACAGGATTAGAAAAAAAATTCTAAAATTCATATGAAACCAAAAAAGAGCCTGAATAATCAAAGCAATCCTAAGCAAGAGAATAAAGCTGGAGGCATCACATTACCTGACTTCAACTATACAACAAATTTACAAAAACCAAAACAGCATGGTAGTGGTACAAAAAAAGACACATAGATCAATGGAACAGAATAAAGAACCTAGAAATTAAACTGCACACCTACCACCATCTGATCTTTGGCAAAATCAACAAAAGTAAGCAATGGAGAAACTATTCTCTATTCGATAAATGGTGCTGGCATAATTGGCTACCCATATGCAGAGGAGTAAAACTGGACACCTTCCTTACATAATATACAAAAATTAACTCAAGATAGATAAAATACTTAAATGTAAGAACTCAAACTATAAAAATTCTAGATGAAAACCTAGTAAACACCCTTTCAACATAGGTGTGGGTAAAGAATTTGTGGCTAAGTCCTCAAAAACAATTGTAATTTAAAAAATCAACAAGTGGCACCTAATTAAACTAAAGAGGTTTTGCACAACAAAAGAAACTATCAATGGAGTAAACAGACAACCTACAGAATGGGAGAGAATTTTCACAAATTATGTATCTGACAAAGACCTGATATCCAGAATCTATAAGAAACTTAAACAATTCAACAAGCAAAAAACAAATAACCACATTAATAAGTGGGCAAAGGACATGAACAGGTATTTCTCACAAGAAGATATACAAGCAGCCAACAAATATGTGAAAGAAAAAATGCTCATCATCACTAATCATCAGAAAATGCAAGTCTAAACCATAAGACACCATCTCACACCAGTCAGAATGACTTTTGTTAAAAGGTAAAATATAACAGGTGTTGGTAAGACTGTGGAGAAAAGGAAACTTATATGCTGCTGGTGAGAATTTAAATTAGTTCAGGCACTGTACAGAGCAGTCTGGAGATTTCTCAAAGAACCAAGAGTTGAACTACCCTTCAACTCAGCAATATTACTGCTAGGTATATGCACAAAATAAACTAAATTATTCTACTAAGAAGACACAAGCACCTATATGATCACTGCAGCACTATTCACAATAGCAAAGGTATGTGCTCACCAATGGTGGAATGGATAAAGAAAATGTGGTACAAATACACCATGGAATACTACGTGGCCATAAAAAAATATCATCATAAAGACCGTTATGCTAAGCAAATTAATGCAGAAACAGAAAAGCAAATACCGCATATTCTCATTTATTAACGGGGGCAAAATACTGGGTAAACATGAACATAAAGATGGGAACAACAGATATTGGGGAATACGAGGAGGAGGTAGGACAAAGGTTGAAAATCTACCTGTTGGGTACTATGCTCACTTCTTGGGTGATGGATTCAATCATACGCCAAATCTCTGCATCACGCAACATACCCTTTGTAACAAACCTACACATGAACCCCCAGAATCCAAAACAAACATTGAAAAAGAAAAAAAAAAACCTACAGCTCTCATCTCTAATATGACCCTAGCATACAAAGCTCTTTTGACCTGTTCTGTTATTTATTGCCAGATTTAGGGGACTGAATGGTAGGATTTGGACTCTCTTAAAAGTTGGACGACGCCTTTCCCCAAAGCACGCAATGTGCCTCAGTGTATGATGTTCTAGCTTATAATACTGGAGTCACTTCAACAAAAAGAGAAGACAAGATTTTTTTTTTAAAAGACCCCCCTCATCTTTTTTGTTTGCCCTACTTTATTCCACAGAACTAACCAGAAGATAAAACGCATATGTGTTCATCAGTAAGAACTGACACACTCAAGCTATGGCATCAAGCATTCTCCATAACCATGCACGCCAAAGGACGCAGAGATTTATGCTCTGGTAAAGATAAGATGTGTATCTGCAAAGAGCTCATAACAGAACAGCACTATGTCTAAGGAGACGTGTTAAAGGTGAATTTTGATGGGAAAATATATGTCAGCCTTGTAAATTGTATCCAATGTAGGTTAATCCATTCTGTAGCTGGAGTAGGAGGAGTAAGGAGAGCGCTCTGCAGAGACATGCATTAGAGGCAATGACCAGCTGTTCAAGCACTAAGTTCAAATAGGAGCACATGTTAGATGGGCCTCAGATTGTAATGGGGCAAAAACAAAACAAAACAAAACAAAACAAAAAACCTTTCTGAATTACAAATGCATTCTTTTATATTCAACAGTATGTTTCTTTTCTGGATTCCCATTAAAATTTTACTACAGATTCATATTTTTATTTGCTCTGTTGAGTCTCTCTTGTTCCTGCAAAAATGTTCTAGCTCCACTCTTGAGGTGAGAGACTGTGGGCAAAAGAAAATAACAGCTTTTTGCCCATTTATTCGTACCAGTTATTGTCCCCCAAAGAAATGGTGCTGGTCATCATCAGTGCAGGAATTTACCAGAAAATACCTATTTGAAATCTCATGCTTGCACAGCTGCTCAAATTTGTGAAAGGGCAGGACACCCTGACCAGCAACTAGACTTGACACAAGGGTCAGCAGTGCTGAGCCCAAATTATACACCAGAGGATAGAAGACATTGCTAGCCATCATCATGATTACTAATGCTGTTATGATTAATACTTTTGTGAAATCTTAACAATTTCTAACATCAGAATGAAGGCTTAGAAAGCAATCTTCTTTTCTTTCAACTTTTGAGCCACTGGAAATTTTAAACATGCTTTGCATTTGTTATATTTTGCAAGTGGAAAACCATAAGCATAAAGAAAGTCCATGACAAACAATACCCAGCACAAGGAAATGAGTTCCATTTCTTTTATTAATTCGGTATGTAAAATATATCAGTATACAGTCAGTAGATTAGGTAATAGCATTTTATCAATGCTAATTTCCTAATTTGGTAATTGTATTGCTAGACAAGAGAATGTTATTGTTAGGAATTACTCACTTAAATACCTAGGGTTGGGAGGGCAGCATGTCTGCAAAGGAAGGAATGGGGCAGGAGGGAGACAGGGACTGATAAAGCCAGTGTGATGAAATAAAACATTAAGGGAAATCAGGTGAAGGGAATATAAGACTTCTTTATATTATTCTGTGGCTTTTCTATACATCTAAATTACTTCAAAATCATAATTACACAAATATAAACAAAAATTTAAATATATGTAGGTGATACGGTTTGGATTTCTGTCCCTGCCCAAATCTCATGTCAAACTGTAATCTTCGATGTTGGAGGAGGGGCCTGGTGGGAGGTACCTGGATCATTGGGGTAGATTTCTTTCTTGCTGTTCTCATGATAGTGAGTTATCACAGATCTGGCTATTTAAAAGTGTGTAACACCTTCCCCTTTTTCTCTCTTCCTCCTGTTCTGGCCGGGTAAGACATGCCTGCTTCCCCTTTGCCTTCTGCCATGACCGTGAGTTTCCTGAGGCCTCCCCAGCCATGTTTCTCCACAGCCTGTGGAACTGTGTTCCAATTAAACCTTTTTTCTTTATAAATTACCCACTTGCAGGTAGTCCTTTATAGTAGTGTGAGAACTGACTTACACAGTGTGTGTATTTATTTGTATGAGTATATACAAAATCAGTGGGGACTTTTGTAAGTAGAAGGAGCAAGAAATCAATAAACATGCTGACCATATGACATGTAAAATGAGACACCTGCATCATGGCCACTTTTATTCTGTCATTTTCCTGATGAAAATACTCACTTTCCCCCTTACACTCCATTTGCAAGTGTGGCTCTGTTAAGTACAGTACACGGTGAGGTAGCTCAGTTGTTTCCTGCCCTCTGGCCACATCCCATCTAACACAAAACTTCATCCCATTCCTGCCAACCACAGCCAACTAAGCAAACAACCTACAAATTCAATCAATTAAATAAAGATGACATCCCAGTACAAATCATACAATGTTCCTGTGAGACAATATAGGAAGTGGATAAGTGGGCAGGACCTGTGTCCAGCGGGGAAGACACAGAGCGTCATCCATCTTCTCCAGCAGGAGCTGCCCAGAGGACGAGGGCCACACATCGGGGCACAGAGAGCCCATTTTCCTCCATAAAATTTCCCCAGCCTGGCAAGGTAAAGCAGTAAAATATTCTATGTGGAAACAATATTTCCCACTGAAAAAAAAAAAAGGGATTTTTCCAGCTGATGCATTTGAAGGATTTTATACAAGCAAAGCCTGTCTTCTAAAGAGAGACTACGGATTTCTTTGTGCAATCAAAGTCATATCCAGGCAGCTCCAGCTGTGAGTGCTCCTGGCAGACAGGAAGGCAGAAGGGATGGAAGGCAGGATTAGAGGAAAGGGATTAGACCTGAACAGGACAGAGCCTCTTTTAAATTCAAGCCTTGTCAAAAGCCAGTGCATCACACCTCCATTTCTGCGTCATTTTGACTTTGTCCTTGTCACTTCTGCCACCCAGAGCATCACAGCATCACAGATTCTAGGGCCAGAGGGACCTGGGAGAAGGATCATTTAGGTCATGGGTTGGCAACCTTATTTTGAAAGAAGCCAGATAGTAAATATTATAGTTCAAAAGCAACCACGGTCACCAAATAAATGAATGAGCATGGCTTTGCTCCCATAAAATCTGATTTACCAAAGCATGCAGACTAGATTTGGCCCATAGTTTGCCAACCCCTGATGTAAGCCATCTCCTATACTTTCCCAATGAGAGCACTGCTGCCCAAGACACCTACAGGGCTTTCCCATGTGCGTGGAATGCGTCCTCTTCAATAGCTGAGTCTTTGTTTGCAATTTGTTATTTTCTGGCTCCCAGTCTAAAGCAAGCTGGTGATGCTGGGTTATTCTTATCGAAAAGTGCAGTCCTGACTCTTTGGGTACATATAGCATGTAATTACCTGCCTGCCCTTTTAATTTTACACAACCAGAACAAAAAACTATAAATTTGTGGGAAAAAACAACAATAAAACTTTTTCATCAACAAACCAGGACATTGAGACATACATACATTGGGACATGTATTGCTTAGCAGTGGGGATACATTCTGCTAATGCATTATTAGGCGATTCCATCATTCTGCAAACATCATAGAGTGTACTTACACAAACCTAGATGGTATAGCCTACTCCATTACATAGCTCCATCCTAATCTGGTGGGTCCACCATCACACATGCGACCCCTCATTAACTGAAACATCGTTATAGTGTGTGACTGTATTTCATGTCAGTATAAGTAAACTACTTGTGAAAATAAGATCAATATAAAACAAAAGGGGCGGGGTTATGTGGCAGGGAAGAGAGTAGAGATAGAGATCTGAGAACTAGATGTTCAGGTGATGTTGCTGGGTATGGCTGCACAGGAACAAACTCTTCATTTCCCCTCTTATCTAGAGTCCTGTGTGGTTGCCCTTTCTTACCATACCAAACCTAATTACTTTTTCTTCCATCAGATCCATTCAGGGTCCTTCTTCCTAAATTCCACTGAGTAAAGGCCCTGTGTCATCCCATCCTGAAATCCTAGTAGGAAGCACATGCCATAGAAAGGGTGGCAGAAGATGCTTTGACTACTCATCATTCCCCCAATGCAGAGAAATGGCAAAAGAAACAGAAATACCCTGGCTCCTCCAGAAACAGAACCACACTGCAGCAGGATGAGTGGAACAGCTTGTGAATTCTTATGATCACACCAGTCAAATGGACCTCTGTTCTGTGGCCCGGTGGATAGTTTTCTTAACATATATATTTGTGCCACTTAACACATAAAAAATGGTTTACCCTTTGTCTTGTGTGGCCAGCTATATCTGCTAGCACAGCTGCTATTAATGCTTGCCCCTTAGCACTAAATCCATCCTAAAAGTTTCCTTAAAGAACACAGACTGTTAAGTTGATAAGGCAAACACCTTGGCTCTATGCATAGTGGTAGCCTTTGTCTTCACACTGTGAACTGACACAGAATCTGATCTCCAGGTAGGGGTGGCTAAGATAACCAGTCAGGCTTGATTTAGCTTGACTGTATGGATTTATCACTGTTTGGTGATAAAGATTATCCTTCAGTTTCTCTCTGTAGCTGCTATTTATAAAGGCTGGAATTACCTGAAACCCAGCTCCTGTGACTCATGACTGCCCAGAAGAGAGTGTGAAAAGACCCAGTTTGTCTCTAATTGCTGCTCCTTCATGTGAACTATGACTGCAGCCATTTTCCTATAAACCCATGTGAAGAAGTGCTATATTTCATCCTGATGTCATTTATCTGCCCTCCCTTATCTATACCGGTCATACTTCCACTGGCCACCAAGCAGTCTCTGAAGATACTCTCTAGGTATCCGGTTACATAGAACTGAATTGCACCAAGCACTGCTTTGATGTTGATTAGCCACCCTCAATATAAAAGGTTTTCCTTGATGATTCCTTTGTGCTTGTACAGTAGCTCTTGGGAATGAGTCTCATTTAATTTGGTCAAGCACAGTCTCAAGACTCTTTTCGGTAAATTACGATCTGTTGAAAAAGTGTGAGACATGGTAAGCTACTTTTCCACAATCTCATTTCCAACTTATAATGACAGCAAGTCTCAGATCAAATCCCCCTACACATACAGATACTTATTCAAGCAATAGCCATCAAAAAGAAGGCACAAAAGATCAAACTGACCTGGGAGCTAGTTAAGTCCTAGCTCTCTTTTTAGGTATTTGGACTACCAACTTCTTGAAAAAACCACTAGGGAAAATGCAGTAAGGTTCCAGGGCAGGATTCTGTTCTCTCTGGCAACAAACAACCAGAAATCTTCAAAACCAAAGACTAGAAACTGAGCGCTTTAAGGATGATCATTCTTAACAATAGTGAGGGCACAGAGGGAATGCATCAGTAAGGCTGTACTGGGTATCAAAATACTGAAATATGTACCTCGGTCTGTAGGTAAATAGCCACCTGCCCCAAGTTCCCCCAAAACCCTTTCTTCCCTTGGAAACCTTACGGAATCCTTGCCTCACATCCCAGAATCCAAAGAGCTAATGCCTGGCAAAGGAGAGCCCCATGGTAACCTACCTCTGCACATGGCCAGCACTTGTTTTAGGTCACATTTTCACACCATATGACATATTGATTATTAAATATTTTGAACATCACTCAGACTTACAGTGATAATACTATGGCTGGATGAATGCTTAAATCTTTTCAAGCAACAATAGGAAGTGTCTCTAACTACTTATGTGGATTCTACCAATCCACATTCTTATCTTTAATTTCACCAGTGAAAGTCCATTTTTAACATTCATCATGCTATTTAATAAAAACTAATTCTACCAACAAAAGTCCATTTTAACCATTGCTATGTTAATTAGTAAAGTCTTCAGTGTTGGTCAAGATGTGAATAATAGAAGCACTTGTACTAGCATCCATGAGTATCCACTCTGGAGTATGTGCTTGAGCTGTGGCTTCCCTTAAATAATATGCATATATCACTGTCTATGATGAAATATTTTTCAAGGAACTATAGGCATTGTAACAGTAGTGTCAAGAACTGTGAAGGGTTTGATAGTTTATTTGCAATTTAACAAGTTATACTATCACAATTTTGTGAATGCTGGTAAAAAATAGGAGACTCCTGGATCAGAGACAAAGGACTGCATTACTCACAACACAGCAGGTAGCATGAGCTTCATGTTTATGTCCAGTCCCCTTGCAATCCTTTCCTCACAGGGGCTGATGCAAAACAGCCCAGATGAATGCAGCAAACACAGGGGGTTTGAGTCACAGATGAGGAACCCAAACTAAGGGAACTTGAATCTTTTATAATGGACTGCAAGAAAATCTGCCCAATCTTTATTTGCCTCAGAGAAAAGTATTATTTTTGTTATAATAGACCCTAAACATACCTGTCCTCTGCTGTACTTTCAAGACTATTTACTATACAAACATCTTTGAAAAGATAGTTCAGGATAGAGTGTCTCTGCTGACAAGTTGTGCTAAGACACAAGAGATCTGAGAGGAACCATCTCCAACAGCAGCACTAATGAAAGTGGCTAAGATCCTAAGTGGATGCATATTCAATTCACTGGGAAGGCTGAACGCTCATTTTCACAAATATGATTTTGAATTAGAACTGGTGCATGGCATAGATATAAACATGGGAACAACAGATACAGGGGACCACCAGAGTGAGGCAAGAGGGAGAGGGGTAAGGGCTGAAAAACTACCTATGGGGTACTATGTTCCTTACCTGGGTGATGGGACCGTTTGTACCCCAAACTTCAGTGTTACACAATATATCCAAGTAACAATCTGGAACATGTACCCCTGAATCTAAAACAAACATTGAAATAACAAAAAAGACGAAAATGTCTTAAAAAATAAAAGTAAAAAGGAACTGTTGTATGGGAGTAGTTATTTGCATAATGCTTCTCGTAAGCAGAGGTGCTTTTCTCTACAATATTCCTTAACAAATATTTTCATAGATAATGAAATCAAGTCAAAAGGGTTCAGTCATGTTCTAGCTTTCTGTGGGGATTTGAGGACTGTTGGGAAGTTAGGTCTAGAGTTCAGATCTCTAAGCTTTCTCACGTTAAGACTTCCAAATGTTGTTTATTAGAGGTTCTAAGTCTTCAGGTGTCAAGAATTCATTTGATTAATAACAAAAAGCTATGAATACTCTCTCCAGAAAAAAAAAACACATGTCCAAAAGCCTATAAAAATTTCACAGCATTTCAGTAGGTTCTCAATTTCTCTGAAGCCTATTGATAGACTGTGAGCCACTTAAATGGTCTGGAAACCTTACGTTAAAATCAATCTGAAGATCAAAGGCTGCCATAACATTTAACTCTTTTACCAGTGTCATCAAAACATTCAGTTGCTAACCCAAACTAGCATGCTTAGCCAGATATCACATAAGCATTAATAACATCTCCAGCTATCCAAAACATGACCCCAAATCAGGAGGTTAAAAACTACTAGCCAGAACATGTAAACATCAATTCTTCAAAGGTATAAAATCCGGCCGGGCACAGTGGCTCACACCTGCAATCCCAGCACTTCGGGAGGCCAAGGCTGGTGGATCACTTGAGGCCAGGAGTTCAAGACCAGCCTGGCCATCATGGTGAAACCCTGTCTTTACTAAAAATTACAAAAATTAGCCGAGCACTGTGGTGCATGGCTGTAATCCCAGCTATTGAGTAGGGTGAGACAGGAGAATCAGTTGAGCCCAAGAGGCAAAGTTTGTAGTGGGTGACAGGGCAAGACTTTGTCTCAAAAAAAAAAAAAAAAAAAAAAAAAAACAAACAAGAATAAAAAAATCACCAAAAAAAAAAAAAAAAAAAAAAAAAAAAAAAAAAAAAAAAAAAAAAAAAAAAAAAAAAAAAAAAAAAAAAAAAAAAAAAGAAAATCGTCAGAAAAGAGAACCGAAGAGTGTTGCTTCATTGTATGAATTTAAAATGATTTATGATCTTTAGAAACGGCACAAATTGGAAGTGAGATAATAAAGAGAAACAGGTATCATTCATGACTATAATGAATAATCAATAACTGTGAGCAATTGCAAAGCAACAACTGCAAAACCAGAAAGAGCAAAAAAATAATTTGAGTCTTGATTTCTTAGTACAAGGGCAACAGCATTCTATAAATGTCCACAGCTCTCAGGAATGAGTGTATGACAACATAGCCACTCATGTTAAAAAAGGCCTTCTTTCTGTTTTATATTTGATATATTCTGGCTGAAATGATGGCAAAGAATATAATGGTTAGTATGGTTGCAGGTTGGTTGTTGCCAAGAAAAAAAAAAGAATATAATAGTTGAAAGCAAATAATACAAAAAATAATTAGAATAAAACAGCTCAATTTCTTAAGTGTCCTTAAGTACTTTCCATCTGAAAAGGCAAACTCAGGTACATCTTTAAAAAAAAATAATAATAATAATAAAAGGACAACATTAAAAAAATGAAGAAGAATCTTTAAACGGGAGACTAGCATATTCTCCCCAATAGTTTTGTAGCCATATCTCAAGAAATCTTATTTCCCACAGGTTTTCTAACAGATTTCCTTTTTCCCACAATTGCTGAATTCTCCTGCTATAAATCTCTGCAAGCTACTGAATAAAGCTTTACAAACGTATAAATAAAAGAGTAGGAATGATCCACACTGAAATACCAAGCCAAGAAAGACTTGAGAAAAAAGAATGTAGAACAATGTATATATATTTTTTCCCACCTATCAGGGTATCTTGTTCTTTAAATGATGATCCTAACTTGGATTTCTTTTTTTTTTCTGGGAGGTGGTTAGGCCATTAGTCTCTTAAAGAGTGATGCCATGATTCTTGCTAGGACATAAGTGGCCAAATATATACAGAAACATGATGGCAGCTGCTGTTTCTATGATCAAAAAACTCATAGCAGGTTGTTTTCCTCCTTTCCCTTCCTCCCTCCCCTTCCTCCCTGCCCTTCTTTCCTTCCCTCCTTCCCTTTCTTCCTCCCCCTTTTCCTTTTCCTCTTATTCTCCCTCCCAATTTCTTACCATTCAATAGATGGCAGATATATGGCATGCCAGTAAGAATCATCTTATTCGCAATTTTTTTTGTGGCACAACTTTTGATGCCTAGAATGTGCTTAATAAATATTTGCTGAGGAAGTAAGTGAATCTACTGAACACCAAACCTCAAGCTAGGCTCTGAAAATCCTATCCCACAGGTTCATCTTGGCCTGGAAAGCTGTGTGTAGGGAAGCAGATCAAATTTGATCTATGATTGTACAGAATGGGGTCCTTTTTCCCAAAGCGGGATAAGAGGTATTTCCTAAGTTACAAAGGAGATGTTTCTGCCCTGGTTTTGATAATGTGGAACCCACTGGAATGGGCAGGCTGAATGAACACCCCCTAAAAGAATGTGGCATTCTCTCTACCTCTGGAGTAAAGGCAGAAAACTCTTCATCTGATGGAAAGAGGCCTCTAAGAAAGGCTGAGTAACCAGAAAACCTGATTATTGTTGCCTTGGAGGTAACAATAACCTGATTATTGTTGCCTGGACACTTTGCCCAGTCATGTCATCCCTGGCCAGGGTGGGCTCCCTCAGCCTGCAGAAGTTTCCCTGCATCATTTGGAGCCAAGTTCCTGAGTGGCCCCCATGGGTTCCTACCCAATTTGGGTCTTTGTTGAATTCACAGCAGCTGCCTGGCTTTCCTGTCATTCTCCTGTGCTAGAGCTCTGGGTGAGGGAATCCAGGCTCATGCTGGACCTTCTAAATGACTTCCAGTGACTTGGATTTAATTGTCAAAAGTTTGGAAAACATTCATTTAATAGGCATTTGGGAGGTGGGACATAATTGCTGCATTAATGACCTTAAATTTGCCTACATTTCAATGCATATTCAATACCTTACTATTAACCAACCTCCCAAATAGCAATCTCATAATGGAATAATCCATTTACTCTAAGCAATGACCAATGCATCAAGTGTTAGGAGTCTCTTCCTGAGCTGAGTGACAGACACTTTTAACTGCTGCCCTCTGCCAACACTTGCTGCTTCAGTCAGGAGACCCCTGCTCCGGCACACACTCAGATGCCCACAGGAACTGCACAGAGCCTCAGCTGCCTGGCCTGCCTGAGCATGAAGCAACCCAAAAAGTCCACAGGAGTCATAGGAGCCTTCTAGCTTTTGGCCAAAATTGATACTGTCACAGAGATCAATAGCAGGTTCTCTTGCTTGAGAGGAACCCACTCACACCAAAAGTTCAAAATTAAAAAAAAAAAATTATTCTTTTGCTTGCATTTTTACCCAACTGACCTACCCAGAAATTCCAAACAGCTTTTTCTCAGGTCTGATTAGATTTGAGAGACGAGATAGCATGAGTCAGGAGTTAAAGAGCTAAAGCACATGTGTCCAGAGAGACATGGGATGGTCACTGTTCAAATTAGAGTAGAAGAGATTTCTTTCTTTCTTTGAAAATTGGAAGAAACAGACTGATCTTTTTCAACATTGAGAGGCTCTGAATTATGAGTTTATGGTTCTGCTCTGAAGAAGCCAGCAGCATAATTTCGAGAACAGGAAACATGATGGCTTCTTAATCAAATTAAATAGCAAAATGAAAGCAATAATTACTCACAATTATTTAGCAAAATAGTGAGACAAATTAATTGAAACACTACTTTTGATCACAAGGATGTAATTAGAAAAGTCTTTGGTGGATCGGAATATCTCTGAGGCATGAATTAAATCAACTGGATAACCTGATTATAAAGCCCTTATGCTTAATGTGTAAACCCAAACTTACTGTTGTGGAATGTAAAAGGGATAATAAAGATTGATCAGCAAATATGCATTAAAATGGTCCTGTCCAATTGCAAACATGACTGGGCTTTTATTATGTGCCAGATGCTATGTGACACATTCTTATTACTGGTACTGTTTATTCTCTCAAAAAGTAATAAATAAAATCAGCATTGTTAACACCTGCTACAACTGACCCTCTGACCACAACCACAGGCTGCACTGATGGAAGACCACAGACAATGAAGTCTGAAAAAGAAAGAAGACTGAAATGCCTTTTCCCCTCTTTACCTCATCTTCCTCTCACAAATCCCACTACTTCTTAGTAAAATCGAGTCTTATAAAACTCTACATGCATCTAAGCTGAACCATAAGAAGCACGTGGCATTCCCTGGCAGCCATGATCTCTTTGAGTGGACAGATGACCAAGCTGGTCTAACTAGAGTGAGGAGAGAGACTTTGCTTCCATTCCTGGGGAGATACTTGTCCTCTTCTTTTGGCATGAACAAGGATGTTTAGAGCCAAACCCACTTACAACCATGGGGAGAACTGATGTCAAAATGAAGCCAGCTTGCAGATGGCGATGGTTACAGCCAATCTACAGACATTTCTTCCTGAACATGGCCCTGGAAAACATCTTTGAGCTCCCGAGTCAGTCAAGTCTGCAGCTCACCTTTGCTCCTGCCTTGCTATAATAAGAGATCTTACATGTCGTCTTTGTTTTGGCCTGTTTAAGCCAGACTTTTGTAACCTGAACCTAAAACATCCTAGTCTGTACAAAACGTAATGAATGTTTGTTAAGCAAGGCAAGGTACAAAATAAAAATAACGTTCTATACAACTAAGGACAATTGTTTTCAAAGTATGCTCACTGACCACTTGCACCTAAATCACATGGGATACTTGTTTAAACCACAAATGAAAGAATTATGCAACCTGCCTGAACTCTTGTTTCTCTGTTTTAAAAAATGTGTGGAATCACATCGACTCCTTGCTTCTTCATAAATTAGTGTGATCCAAAACTAAGCAGAGTAACAGTCTGATTTGTGAAAGGGAACGCTTTTCGCAAAATTGCTTCAGATCTTTGCACGTAATAAAATATCGACATGCTTGAGAAAGAATCAATAGGATTATAAAATTGTTTTTAAGGCATATAAAAAGAATTTCTCTCCAATTCTCCTTTCTAAGGAAAAGAGTTTTTTTTAAGTAGGTTATTCCAGATTCCTATACATTATACTACAACAACAAATGTGAGGTTTTTATAAAGTCCTTCTTGCCTCTTACTTACATTTTTGAACTTAGTTTAAATGTTTTCACCTTGAGAGGCTCTTCTTGCTCTCTGAAACTAAATAAAGTATTATTTTGTACCATGGCTGATACTGGGAATTAAAACCTGTCCAAACAGAGAAGCAGTACATAAAATAGCCTCCTTCCCGACTTTTCCTCCTGCCCTCTCTGCAACCTACCTCTCCAGGTCACCCCAAACCACATCCAGGCTCAAACCGTTTACCTACCTAAATCCTACATGGGCTGAGAGCTCTGCCTCTGCAATACCTCCTGAGGAAGCTCCCAGGTGAGGTCAGGTGTCCTTGAAATATGAGATAGCAACTAAATATAAGTCGGTCTACTTTCAGTTCCAAGTAACAGTAAACAGGCCTCAAACATCACCCAACATGGAAATAAATTACTGTGTGTCAGTGAGGATGGACGTTCCTAGGGAAGGCCAGCTTCAGGGATGACTGCTCCACACACTCTGGCTTCTCTGCCCACCTCTATCTCCGCAGGCTGCTTACTCCTGCAGGTCCCCATGGTCAGAGGGGGCTGCCAGAGGAGGGAGAGCCAGGAATCTGTGGCTTCTCCCTTAGGCATGGGATCCCATCTTCCCCAAGATGCCTCTAGACTCACTGGTTCAAATGAGCCTAAGCCTTGCTATTCCACGCCAGTGTTAGGGGTTGGGTGACCAAGGCTGAGGTACGGTGTTTGCCACCTTCCTCCCCACTGCCACCGAAAACCATAGTATTTATACAGCGTACTTCGGTAGTTGGATGGGGCTGCTCAGTGCAGAGTCTTAAGCTGTCCTGGGTCCTGACCAGCTGCCCTGAGAGCTGCAGGGATTAATAAATGAGCACAGCTGAAACATAACCATTTCTGGCACACCAGAGGTATTCTTTGCCTGAGATCAGGGACTGTCAAACTGTGGCTCCACTGCTTGTTTTTGTAAATAAAGTGTAATTGGCAAGTGGCTAACAAACATGAGAAAATACTCAACATCACTAACTATCAAAGAAATGGAAATCAAAACCACAATGAGACATACCCTCTCACACCAGTCAGAATGGCTATTACTAAAAAGTCAGAAAACAACAGATGCTGGCGAGGTTATGGAGAAAAAAAAATGCTTATACAATGTTGGTGGAATGTAAATGAGTTCAGCCACTGTGGAATGGAAAGCAGTTTGGAGATGTCTCAAAGAACTTGAAAAAGAGCTACCATTCAACCCAGCATTCCCATTACTGGGTGTGTATGTATGTATGTATGTGTGTGTGTGTGTGTGTATGGGGGTGTGTGTGTGTGTATATATATATATATATATATATATATATATACACACACATACATATATATAAAAAATATCTTTCATATATATATATATATACATATATATATATATATATATAAAATAATAATTCTACCAAAAGACCCATGTACCCCATACATTCATCACAGTACTCTTCACAATAGCAAGGACATGGAATCAACTCTGGTTTCCATCAATGGTGGATTGGAATACAGAAAATGTGGTACATATACACCATGGAATACTACACAGGCATAAAAAGGAATAAAATCATGTCCTTTGCAGCAACATGGATACAGCCATTATCCTAAGTGAGTAAACACAAAAACAGAAAACCAAATACTGCATATTCTTGTTTATATTAATAATAAGTGGGAGCTAAATACTATGTACTCGTGGACATATATGTGGCAACAACAGACAATGGGGACTACTATGAGGGAGGGATGGAGGGGTCAAGGGTTGAAAACTAGCTCTTGGTTATTATGCTCATTACCTGGGTAGTGAGATCAATCATACCCCAACTCTCAGCATCAAGCAATATACCCATGTAATCAACTTGCACATGCATCCACTGAATTGAAAATATAAGTTGAAATTATAAAAAAATAAAAATAAAATTCGATTGGGACCATCTATCTTTTCTACAGGGTTAAGTAGCTGCAACAGAGACCATATAACTTACAAAACTACAGATATTATCAGATCCTTTATAGAAGTGTTGGCCAACCTCTGGCTTACATGCACCAACTAGTGTAGAATAATGTCGGCAAGTCAACCACAATTTCCATATGGTACCCAAAACTTTTCCTTTCTAACATTCTTCATGTGTATATTATCTTTTGAACATCTGCTTCCCTTGCTAATTTTAGGTTCCCTCAGGGCAGTGAATAGTGCCATTTTTAATTCATTGCTGATGCCACATCCCCAGCACCTAGCCCATGGGCTGGCACATTATAAGCACTCCATACATATTTGTTGGCTGACTAATTGAGATAATTGCACTACTTAAATACTCTTCTGTGTAGGAGCAAAAGCAATTATTTCTTTCAGGGTGCTCCAGATCGGAGAGTAACAACATATCAAAAACAGCATGCCAAAAAAGAGACACGTATTCCCAACAAGAAGGGCAAGAGCTTTAATAACATCAACATTTCACGACCCTTGGGAGGACGATCTGTCTATGTGCTGTCTCCTTCAAGAGGCAGAAACAGACTTGGATTCTTAGAATCGGAGAGGCAGGGTTGGGCAGAGACAAGCAGCATGTTTGCTGGAGCCTTTTTTTTTTTTTTTTTTTTTTGAGACGGAGTCTTACTCTGTTGCCCAGGCTGGACTGCAGTAGTGTGATCTCGACTCCCCACAATCTTCACCTCCCAGTTCAAACTGATTCTCCTGCCTTGGTATCCCGAGTAGCTGGGATTATAGGTGGGTGTCACCACACCCAGATGATTTTTGTAGTTTTAGTAGAGATGGGGTTTCACCATGTTGGCCAGGTTGGTCTCAAACTTCTGACCTCAGGTGATCCACCTGCCTTGGCCTTCCAAAGTGCTGGGATTATATGTGTGAGCCACTGTGCCCTGCCTGCCATCTTAACCAAGAATGCTCACTCATGACCTCACACTGTAGCTCACCAGCTACAGTTGTTCCAGGTACCCTCCCATTTTAACTTCATAATTTGTGACTTCACTAATTCACTGAAGCTCAACTTTCACTAGTGTTCAGGGGAATAGAAATGATTTTTAAAAGGTAGAAAGCATAGAGTGTAAAGTGGGATGGGCAGGTGGGGTGGCTCATGCCCATAATCCCAGAACTTTGGGAGGCTGAGGTGGACGGATCACTTGAGGTCAGGGATTGGAGACCAGTGTGGCCAACATGGTGAAACCCCAACTCTACAAAAAATACAATAATTAGCTAGGTGTGGTGGCGGGTGCCTATAATCCCAGCTACTCAGGAGGCTGGGGCTCAAGAATTGCTTAACCTGGGAGGCAGAGGTTGCAGTGAGCTTAGATCTCTCCACTGTACTCCGGCCTAGGCACCAGAGTGAGACTCTGTCTCAAAAA
>NW_016107460.1:2278146-2322579 GCF_001604975.1 Cebus imitator | reverse complement strand
CTCTTTAGGTTTTCTATTCAAAGAATAGATAAGAGCCCACAAACATAATAGAGAAGCAGACCTTGATAAACCCCAAAAAACTTATGAGTGAACCTAGAACTCATTTCATCTGTGGATGATGCCAGTTTATTTTTTTCTCATCAACCAATCTAAGGAAATTTAAAAGCACATGAGCAGAAATGAAAATGACTTTATAGTATTTTTAAATTGCCAGAATGGGTTTAGAGAGTATAACTATTACCACTAGTAAAGAGTCAAATATTTTTCAATGTTTAGTTTGACATTCAAAGTTTTATTCCACAATGCTGGGATATACAAAATACTGGGGTGCAGTAATGAAAACTGCAAAAACAGGACCTGAATTTCATTATAATCTGCTAATTAGTATAGCAATACACAATAACAACAGGTCAGCACACACAGGATCATAATCAAGTTGAGGCCTGTGTTGAACAGCCAAGAATGCCTCAAACAATAGGGAAAGAAAAATGCCAAGCACTGTATAAAAATATCTCCCCTAGACATGGTTTGCTTTCCAAAAAAGAAAACGAAAAAAAAAAAAAGCTGGCAGTCAGCTTTGCACGCCAGCATCTCAGCATTTTTTCCCCTTCTCTACATTTATGGCAATCCCAAATTAAACCAGATTTAGGAAAGTCCCGTCATCAAAGAGGGAAGAATAGGCAAAAGGAAATCTCTTATTTGTTTTATCCATGCAAATTAGGTGGTTTTTAGAGCAGTCTTCTCTACCAGAAGAGCCAGTATTATTTTTGATAGAACTAGGGTGGCTGTCATCCAACAAGTCAAATAAAAATTGCATCATTTTCAAATTCACAGACCTTTGCTATTGTATCATGCCTGCCCCTTTTTCTCAGAATCTATCAGAATTTTTTCATAGATGTTCTAACATAAAAACTTAAAATTAATATTTGGAGTATAGTAATACTGCCATTAGACCAATTCCCTCACAGTTTTTCTCCTTAAAATATTTAATGTAAAAAGTAGATGTCTAAGGTAGTAACTATGTACTAATTATCAGAATGTCCGTCTGTCCATCCACACAGTAGAGGAAAATATATTTGATATCACTTGGCAATGATGGGCTTCAGGACACGCTACCCTAAAATGCAGCATCTTGGCATTTGAGAAAACAGCAGAAGCAGGAAAGTCTCTCTCTCCTCCCCTTGCTGCCCTTCTCTCCTAACACATGTCATAAAACCTAGAAACGATTACCTGACCTTCATCTGAAGCTGGTCATAAGACATTCATTGGAGAGATGCTCTCACTATACCCGGAAGAAAAGAATATTCTTATCTCCCGATACAAGGACACCGAGAGGAATCTGAACAAACAGGCCTTGCTAAGTTCTGCAGCTTATCACCACTAGATCACACCCCCTTTGTCCAATCTGCTTCTCCACAACAATCCACTTCTTCATTAAACCTAGCATTAAAAGTACACAGGTTTACCTGCTTCTCCAAGTTTTCATTTCTTTATGAAAGGTCCCATGTCATGAAAATTTTCTTTTAAATAAATGTGTATGCCTTTCTCTTGTTAATCTACCTTTTGTTACAGGAGCCTTACATTTGAATCTAGCAATGGGGAAGATAAAATACATTTCTTTTCCTATACGATAAGTGTTTTATGGGTTCATATTCTTTGATCTAGGGATACCAATTCTAGAAAAAGATTCTAAGAAAATAATTCAGTAGGAAAAACACTTATATTCATTAAACTAATCATCATAACATGTCTTAAAACAACAGAAACTGGAATAGACTAACTGCCCAGCTAGAAAGAAATAAGAAAGTGGTTAAGTAAATGTAAGTTTATCAAGCAAGTGAAATATTACCCAATCATTACAAATTAAAATGATGCAAACCATGGAGCAATCTGCAAAATATTTTATATATTGCAACATACTACACTGTGGTTACAAGTGAAAAATACCTGAAATTTTCTTATTAGTCTGCAAAGAAACAAATTTTCGAGTTAAGAGCCCTTTATCAGGGCCAGGTGTGGTGGCTCACACCTGTAATCCTAGCATTTTGGGAGGCCAAGGCAGGCTGATCACGAGGTCAGGAGTTCAGACCAGCTTGACCAACACAGTAAAACCCCATCTCTACTAAAAATACAAAAATTTGCCAGCCTTCATAGTGTGTGCCTGTAATCCCAGCTACACAGGAGGCTGAGGCAGGAGAATCACTTGAACCCAGGAGGTGCAGGTTGTAGTGAGTTAAAATTGCACCACTGCACTCTATCTCCAGCCTAAGCAGCAAAGTAAGACTCGTCTGAAAAAAAAAGAGCCCTTAATCAATGTGCAAACTCTCACCCAATCATTGCATTTATCAGAGTGGCACCTAACTCTTCCTGTTGCTGGAATCCCTGTGGTCTCCTGATGAGTTTTTCCCATTCCTTCCTTGTGCCTTGGCTGCACTGTATTCCTCACATGCAAGGAGATTCCATCTAATCCTGATAATCCGCATGCAGCCCTTTGTTCACGACTGAACTCCATTCTCACCTCTTTATTAGACTGCTGACGTAAAACTGCTTTGAATTGCTTAGCTTTTATCATCATTTCCTTCACTGTTTTGTTGCCTCCTCTTCTCAGACTGCAAATTCTACAGAATTATTTTGAGCCCACAAAATGGGTAATAAATACATGATTTTGAAAAATGAAGTAATCAATGAGTATAAACTCTTCAGGGCAGGGGTCATTTCCTATCTTTCTATCTACAATACTCATCATAGTACTGGGCAAACAGTAGATTATTAATAACTCTTCACTAAATAAATGGATACATTTATATTGTTACACATGACTGTTGGCTGTAATATCCGGATAGATTTTTCTCATCTGTTGTCTTTCCAGTTTCTGCTTCTATGAAACCTCAGATGAGGTTCTTTTACTAAAAGGAATGCCATCCATGAAGAGAGCTTACCCAGGTCAAACTGGCCAGAAATGTAGCCACAAGTCTGCCGGACTTCCTCACTGTCCCAGCCCAAGGGGTAGAGGGCACAGCCAGCACCAATCAATAAGCCTGCAAAGAGATAAGACAAGAAGGCTTTACCGGAGCATCTCTGTATCACTAGATAAAGGTGGTGGAATCAATATTTAGCAATATAACAAGATTATAGCATCTGCTTTTTGGACAGCACCAGCCACAACTCTTTTAAGCAATCTAAGGTCAGTTTGACTCCAACAATTTCAAGTCTGCTTAAAAGAAAAAAAAAAAATCTCGACAACACGGTTTCTGTCTAACTTGGCCTTTTAGAGCATTAAAAGCCTTGCAAATCCTGTTTAGAAAATACAATTCCGAAGCTTTTTTAATCGCTTTTGTAAAAAGCCAACCAATTCCACCATTAATCCATGCAAACAAGTATCTCAAGAGCAAGCAAAAGTTCCTAATAGGCTATGATTTCCTGATCATTAGGTTTTTGTTTCCTATTTAAGAATCAAAATAGAATGTTTCAGCATTGTCAAATTTTGCCTGGGGCAGAAAGAACATAAAGAGTTTCATGAATGGCCTTGGCACATTGATCAAACCTCTGAACCATACTGCCCATTAACATGCGGTGTTGAGAATCACAGAGCATCCACGCATCTCAGAAAGACTCAGGAAGACAGACATTTATTGTAATCTAAGTACTCCTTGCAGTTAAAACCAAAAGTTCTGATGATGAAACTGAAGAAAGTGACAGTTTTCTTTTAATATAAATTAAGTTATCCTGGCAGCAATCTCTGAGCTGACAGCTTTCAATCGGTGAGTCTTTAGATTGCATCAAAGCCTAATATGGTTTTACAAGAAGCTAAATGAGATTTAAGCACACACTGTTTGAATTTGTGGCCTAATCTGAAAGTAAGATCTTGTTGTGTCAATCACGGGTGTTATCAACACCTGTGAGTACCACAAATGTGCTGAACTCAGAGGACCAACAGATACTAGTCTAATGAGGGGGAAGTGGGTTATCAGGCGCTAAATGAGAGAGTCCCCTAAGTGAGAAAATCCATTAATATGGTAATGTGGAGGAGGATGGCAGGGCCCCAATGTATCTAGGAGAGGAGGTCTTCAATATTTCTGCACCAAGTCCCTTCTTGGCCTTCTTTTGTTTTTTTCCTCCCCATCCCCATCACACCTGGTGGATAAATTGAGTAGCAGTAATCCACACAAATAATGTTTCCTCATAGGTATCTAAGGAGGAGCTAGCTGCTTTCCATCCCTGTCTTCAACCACCCTGCAAAGCTCTAAGGAAAGGCCTCCCTCACCCCCACACCCATCCTGATACATTTCCTACCCTGGTAACGCTTTCTCCAATCTGTCCCTTGATTGACATGAAGGGCCCTCTATATGCAGTGCAGAGCGCCATCTGCTTGTGTGAGTGCTAGAAAGAATCATTCAAACTGCGAATGACTAGTCCCAGGATGTCCTCCACGCAACTGCATAAATATAAATTATGTCGAAGCTGAAGAATAATCTAAAAGCACTTATACAAGCTTTTGCTGACGAGGCAAATGTCCTAGTGGCCAAGTTCCTTGGGCTTTTTTCCTCAGGATAGAATGTACAGGACTCTAAAGACAACTCCAAACTAGTTTTAGGCACCATCAAGTAATGAAATTATCAATGAGAATGCAAACTGAATTCCATGAATGTTTAATAAACATGAGGTATCTTCTCCGTGATACTCATGTCTTAAATTAATAGGTAGCACCACTTTCTGATAAGATTTTGTGAGCAATTTTTTTTTAAAGGATGACAAATGCAGAAAGGCATTTGGACGAAAAATATTTAAGTGTAAGAATGAAAAATACTAACATTTAAGTCAGGAGGCCACTAGTAAAGGTCTGTGGTCTGCTAGGAACTGGGCCACAGAGCAGGAGGTGAGCAGCAGGCAAGCAAGTGAAGTTTCATCTGTATTTATAGCTGCTCCTCATTGCTCACATTACCACCTGAGCTCTGCCTCCTGTCAGATCAGTGGTAGAATTAGATTCTTTTTTTTGTTTATTTGAGATAGAGTCCTGCTCTGTCACCCAGGCTGGAGTGCAGTGGTGCAATCTCAGCTGCAACCTCTGCCTCCCAGGTTCAAATGATTCTCCTACCTCTGCCACCTGAGTAGCTGGGATTACAGGTTCCCGTGAATGGATTCAGCTAATTTTTGTATTGTTTAGTAGAGATGGGGTTTCACCATGTTGGCCAGGCTGATCTCAATCTCCTGACTACAGGTGATCCACCCGTCTCAGCCTACCAAAGTGCTGGGATGACAGGTGTGAGCCACCACGCCCGATCTAGCATTAGATTCTTATAGGAGCATGAACCCTATCATGAACCATGCATGCAAGGGATCTGGGTTGTTCGTGCCTTATGAGAATCAAATGCCTGGTAATCTGTCACTGTCACCTGTCACTCTCAGATGGGACTGTCTAGTTGTAGGAAAACAGGCCCAGGGCTCCCACTGAGTCTACATTATGGTGAGTCATATAATTATCTCATTATATGTCACAATGTAATAATAACAGAAATAAAGTACACACTAAATGTAATGTGTTTGAATCATCCTGAAACCATTCCCCTCCATCCAGTCCATGGAAAAATTGTCTTCCATGAATCTGGTCTCTGGTGCAAAAAAGGGTGGGACTCCTGATTTAACTCATCAGTAGTTTCCTCTTTACCTGATAGACAAATAAATGAAAAACAGTTTTATTTGCTAACATTCTTTTCATTACGGGTAAAAAATATGTGCCATGAAGTCATGAAAACACCTAGTTTGGCCCAGTCTTATGCTAGTCACTTTGGGACACTAAATAGAAAGCAGCTTACATATGGAACACTTAGGCCAGGGGCTCTCCAAGGGGCAGGACATTTGGCAGCCAGGGTCTTTTGTGGAATTCTGGGCTGTTTTTATGATACTATAACCAGGGACCTCAGTTTTAAAAATCACCCAATTTCTTTTTCTTCCTTCTCTCCCCTCTCACCCCTTTATTTCTCCCCTCTCTAGACAATCCCCTCCAACAATGTACACTTATCTAATTACCTTCTTGCTCTTGAAACAAACCAGGCTGGAGCCCCATTGTAGAATCCTCTCACTTAGGGAGAGTCCCCCATTAGTCCACCACCATCGAAAGCAAGATAATGCCAGTCAGACTTCTGGACAGGCAGTTACCCAACACGGCCATCAGAATGTTAAAATAAAACTTGAGACAAATTAAAATTAACAGAGTTTAATTTAGCAAGGGTAAAAAAAAAAATCACAAATCAGGCAGCCTCTAAAATCACAGCAGATTCAGAGAGAATCCAGGGAAGCCTTATGGCCAGAGCAAATTTATAGGCAAAAAAAAAAAAAAAAAAGGAAAGTGATGTAAAGAAAACAGAAGTAAGGTACAGAAACAGCTGGATTGGTTACAGCTTGGCATTTGACTTATCTGAACACGGTTTGAACAGTCAGCAGCGTCTGAGTTGCTGAAGTATGGCTGCTGGGATTGGCTGAGATTCAGCTACTGTTACAGAAGCATACTCCTAAATTAGGTTTTCTACTAAGGCCACCTACTTGTCTACCTACTAAGTTAGGTTATGGTTCATTCTCAAGGACTCAAGTATGGAAGTATGGAGGTTTTCTCAGGCCATGTTTAGTTCAATTTAACAAGAACAAAATACACAGACCGTGTACCTTGCACTACTCCTGAATGTCTCCCATACCAAGTTTCCTTATAAAAGCCCTATGGAAAATGTTAAAATGTAAGATGGTATTTAGAACAATAGTTTACCATCTTCTCAGGTTGCTGGTTCTCCAATTAAACCTGCTTTCCTCCCACCAAACTTTGCCTCTTGTGTTCTGTCTGGCTTTCTACCAGCAGGCAGCCAAACCTAGGCCGGGTTACACTACTTTGTTTTTTCGTTTGTTTGTTTATGAGACTGAGTCTTGCTCTGTTGCTCAGGCTGGAGTGAAGTGGTGTGATCTCGGCTCACTGCAACCTCCACCTCCTGGGTTCAAGAGATTCTCATGCCTCAGCCTCCTGAGTAGCTGGGATTATAGGCACGTGCCACCATGCCCAGCTGATTTTTGTAGTTTTAGTAGGGATGGGGTTTCACCATGTTTGTCAGGCTGTTCTTGAACTCCTGACCTCATGATCTGCCTGCCTTGGCCTCCCAAAGTGCTGTGATTTCAGGCGTGAGCCACCATGCTCAGCCACATGACTCTGAAATGTAGATTCAACCATACAAATTAGGAACAATTTTATTACACAGAAAATTTGTGGTATATGTATGAATTTTTAAAATATACCATGAACATAGTCTCATGTTTTATAAAAGTTGTTCAGTGGTAGGCAACTAGCTTATCTGAATTTTTCTGTTAATATTTGTGTAGTTTTTGTTTTGTTGTTTGCTAGTATTTGCTAGCAGGGAAGATACTGCAGACTCCAAAAATTTGAGAAACATTTCTGGGAGAAAAACATGTTACAAACCATATGATCAGGCTAATTGGCTATCAGAATTATTAGGATATATAGCAAACACTTCAGTGGCTTCCCCACTCACTTGCTACCATTGTTTGTTATGGCAAGAGGGAGTTTCAGACCAAATTTGGCCAAATATGTAACAAATGTTTATTAGTAAGCTGGGACTAGAAAGAGTCAGAAGACCAATTCGGTACGTTCAGTGAAATCCAGTGGCCTGCCCCCACCCCCAACACAACTTCATCATATAGTCATTCTAACAAAGTTCTCACATGAAGTTTTCAACACACAATAAACAAATACGAGACAGTTCAGGGAGACTTTAGGTCAGATCAGGCCGCAATATTTTCAATTAAATGGAAATGGAGAGGGAGCACAAGTCTAAAGAGAGATCTAAACCTGCACTGCCCCTGGCAGTAGCCAATAGCCACAGGTAGCCCTTTAAGTTTAAACTTAAGTAAATAAGATTAAATACAACTCAAAAATTAAATCCCTCAGTTGCACTGTTAGAAGTAAAATTTCGGTGCCACAGAAGAAATAGCACTTGAAGATAAATCCTCTCAGCAAGGCAATTACTTCCATAGAAGAGTGCGGCTAATGGACGGAGCAATGGTGGCCGCACACCTGGACAAGGGGGGGAGGGGCAATTATGCCTGACGGGGGTCGTCCCTACTGCTGTGTTGTTCCCCTATTGGCTAGGGTTAGACCACACAAGCTAGACTGATCCTGACTTGTTATTTTAAAGAGAGCAGGGGTCCAAGCTGGAGTGGCAAGGTGGGTGTTTTGACGGGAAGGATGGTTACGGGTGGGTCAGAGAAGGTAGCCACAGGTGACCTAGGTCAAACAGGTGACTGGAGCAGGTGACCGGGATGAGTCAGGATAGAGCTGGGGGCTGGGAGAACAGATGTGAACTACTAATTAAGCCAGTGGAAAAGGTTGTTTACTGGAATTACAGGGATGCTAAACTTTAAAATAGAGAATTAAAAAATAAGAGAGCTGAACATACTGACATATTGATTCTTTGAAGAGAAACTTGGGGTTCACTATAACATGCACCAACTATATTTCAAGTGCTCAATAGCCATCTGGCACTAGTGGCTACCATATTGGACAGTGTAAATTAGACCATTTCCGTAACTGTAGTTCTACTGGAGGATGTCTGTAATAGATATAAGACACACTTTAAAAGAATGCTGGACTTGTCAGATCCTTAGGCCTTAAGGCTGACAGTGCTTGTTAACAATCAAAACCATCCCTCTTTAAAATTCTTCCTTTTAGGTAGGCCTAGAGGCCAGGAAACTATTTTCCATAAACTATAGGCGTTCTGGGTCATACTCTGTCAATAATAAGCTCTCATGTGGAATATAAAAGTTAGAAGGGATAAACTGTTATTCCACATTCACACCTGCAGCCAGGGACAAGCCTTTCTGCAGACAGTAGACAGTGAGATTTTGGGAGGATTTTGGGAGTGATTTCCACGTGTCCCCCTCTTCATCACTCACTAAGGGTGGATTATCAGCTGTAGCTTCTTTTGATCCCAGCACTTCCCAATTTCCTGAATTCTCCAAAGCAGCTTCTCTGACCTTCACTTTCTCAGACCTAATAGTAGGTCTACAAAACGTTAAATCCCTGGGCTACATCCCTTCCTGCTGGGAATATCTAGAGTGGTTTCTCTCACTGGTCAAACTCTGGTACACATCCACTCACAAAAGGTAGAAGAGCCAATACTGGTCTTATTATCCTACCATATTTCTTGAACATTACCATTTCCTTAATTAAAAATTATCTCTAATTCACAATTTATGCTAATTATTACACTTCTGGGGCAAGTATAGATAGTGATATTGTAAAGCTTCGCCTTTTTTTTTTTTTTTTTTAAAAAAAACCATACATCCTTTTTATTAAGTCATAAATAGGTATCAAAATTAAAAGCAAAAATTACAGGGTAAGACTTAACAAAACTACTAGGAGGGTCAGAGGAAGTGAAAATGGGACTAGGCGCAGGGAAATATGAATTAATGAACGTGGGAAGGGCAAGGATGGGGAGAACAGTAAGCATGTGCTGAAGATAGGGGAGAGGATCTGGTGAAAAATTTGATCTTAGATAAGCGCATCGGTAACGACATAATGGGATAAGATTTCTAAACCCCACTATGTGCTTAAGAGTCATCCTCTCCCTCCTCAGCCTCTTTTTCATCATCCTTGATCAGCTCCAGCTGGTCATCCCCGATCTTCATTATCATCATCATCCAGTAGGTCCCCTCCTCAGCAGAGTCATCTGCAGCCCCCTCAGACTCCACCTTCACATTAGTCTCATCTTTCTTCACGGAGCTGCTGCTCTGCTCCTCTTCTGACTTATCATTCTTCATCTCTACTGCTTGTTTGCTCTGTTCCTTTTCAGTTTTTTCCAGGTTTTCCAGGAGAGAATCCACTTTTTGTTTTATCTGGGTCAGTTCCTTCTTAATGGCCTGAAGGTCATCTCCTTTCAACTTTCCAGACTTGGAAAATCCCCACTGTCCACTCTTAGAATTGAAGCCAGTTTTGCCCCTTGGTGAGGTGTTTCCTGATACACGCTGACGTTTCGAGGGCACTGCAGCCCGAGCAGCAGGAGGAGGAGGTACACGTGCTGGGTAACTGTACATCCTATCATAACAATCCCGTTGAAAGTCATAGGCCAAGTCAAAAGAGGAGCCGTACATCTCCGCTGCAGACCGTTTCACACCTGCTTTTCCTTAGTTCACTTTTGGCTCTGCAGCCAGGTTAGTATCTAAAACCTGGCCAGCAATCATTCTACCAACCTCTCCAGCTACAGCAGCCCGGGCATTTCTCTCATTAACATATTGAACGAAGGCAGAGCCCTTATGAACAGAGCAGCCCACAATTTTGCCATACTTCGAAAAGATTGCCTCCACGTCAGATTTCTTGACCACGAGAGTGTTGAGATTCCCAATGAACACACAGGAGTTCATGGAGCAAGGATGTCTCTTGTTGGTAACGTTACTGGCCATTGTGTTTGATGATAAGGTTTCTCACAAACCCAAAAACAGGAGGGAGGAGGGAGAAGAGATTCGATTCTGAGTCTCCTACTCCCGGGTTCTACGTGGAGAAGCCGACTGCTGCTCAAGGTCAGCAACGTGGACACAACCGCTCAGTCTTCGTCCAAAGCTTTGCCTTTAAGCATGTCTGCGGTGAGGTCTCCAGTTAGGAAATGTAACAGGCTAAGTAACCTCTCCTGAAATGTAGATTTTTGAAGAGGATACTTCAAATGTTAACTAACTGCCTTTTGGGGGAGGACTGACCTCAACTAGCATTTTGTTGTCTATACTGAAGTACTATTTTGTAAAGTAAAGTAGAAGCAATTAAATGTAAAAGGGAGAACATCTTTCGAATGGGAGAAATCTGTCATTGTTCAGTTCCGGCAGTGTTAAATCTTAGTCCATGTTGTGGAAATCTATGTTTGACGGAAGCACAGTTTAGAAATCTCTGAATTAAATACTACTTGGGTATTATGTAGTATGCAGAAATGGAGCTCAGAAAATTTTCTGGAATTTGAAGTAATTGCCCAAATGATGTCTTAGAGACCTGACAGATTTTAATAGCTCTCATTCCCTAATTTGCTTCTGGGGAAGTAAAGGGCTCAATTAGAATCTCTAGTTCACAAGCTTTCATATTATTTACATGGGTTTTCTTTATTAGACTTCCAAACCTTGTGGTTACCACATGGGCTTAATTTCAACTAAATTCCTTTGTCACTGCCATAAAAGACAACGTGAAAAGAAGTCACAGTATCACACCTTTTGGAAATCTGTGCATACCAGTGGAAGTGAGGAAAGATGTTGTGAAGCAGGTCAGCAACCTGAGGAAGGTGGGAAGCAAGGTGAGTTGCAGGAAGAGGTGTGAAATCATTTGCAGCTACAAGCTCATTTGCAATTAAGAAGCAATCTATTTCTGCAACCCTAAAGATTTGAAACTTTTAAGGGGTCATAAGTCAAACACAAATTACTGTAAATTAGCTCAATCTTTAGTTTTTACCAGCACCTTGCCACAATCAGCAATCTAGAGTCAAAAGCCACATGAAAGATCGTTTTAAAAGTGGTTTTAGGACTGTAGAGAGATGCTGCCTCCTAAAAAAAAAAAACCAATCATCCAACAGATGAGTTGATAATTCTTAAATCTGAAAAAGTTCATTTTAATAATGCATTGACTACTAAGCTAGTTCATCCTGAGTCCCCTGAGGTTTGGGGGCTCACCTTGTTCAAGGACAATTAAAATATTTTAAGAGCCAAATCAGTGGAATGACCTCTAAGGAGAAGCCAATGTGAATGGAAAAGGGCTGGCATAGATAACTACGAAAAGGTAGGCAATGCTACTGTGATGAAATTTGTTCTTTAGCTCCAAATGGGCTCTTGGGGCCAAACCTGAGCCTGGATACACTCTGTCTGGCCGTAAACCACCTACGGGAGAGTTCCCAGTAGAAACTGTTCGTTTTCATAAAATGCTAGAAATATCGGCCATGATACTAATTGTTTCTAAGAATTTGAGTGTGTGAAGTCTGAAGTCTGTAAAGCAGTCAGTGGTCGGAATAGGAACCTGGGGCTGGGAATTTTCTCCTCTGCAAAACTCCTTCTATTCAAACACAGTACTTAACACTTAGCCAGAGGACTATTAACATAACAATTCAGCTCCTGCCAAGAAGGCAAAACAAACCTCTAGTCAGCCAGTGCCAATTACTCTCCACAGGTGGTAAGAATAGAGTCCTCATGTTAAACTCATAAAGCCTTATTTTTCCAGGCCAATCTTGAAAATTTTTAAATGTGATCTCACTTTTTTCCATGACTATGGCTCCATTCTTTTTCCACTGTTTATTTTTTTTTTTAATGGAATGACTTTTTCCACCCATGACCCCTTGAGTGGTCACACCAGTGTTTCCCATCAATTCATCTTTTATGCTTTTTGGATACTTTTATCCATCCTCCAGTTCCTTTATCTTCCTTTCTGTGGTAAGCGCCGAGGGAAATTGTTTTCTTTACTGTTCTCATGAAAGCTGCTCAATCTTGCAGCCTGTTATCTGGACTTCTCTTTGGAAGAGGCTGGCACATTTCCATCTCAAAGTCTCCATATGCTAATTTATGTACACAAGTTTTATCCATTTTCATCCCTAGATAATGGCCCCTTTACAAAATGTAAGAACAAGAAACATAACAATAAAACAAATACAGCGGGGCAGGGGGAGGAACAAGAGCATGGGTCCGTAGTGTAATTTTTCAGACCCTGAAAACCCAAGGAGTACATTCTTTAGTCTACAAAAAATAAATAAATAAATAAATAAATAATAAAAAGAAGGCTTGGTTGGGCTCTAGTAAACCACACCTCCTATCAAGGTGCCTTCTGGAAACTGAGGCACAGAGGATGTAGGAAGCCTGTCCAAGGACATAGAGCTCAGATTAATCCTGGGCCTCCTGAATCCCGGGCCAGGGCTCCTTTCCACCTGTCATGATCCCAGTGATTGGACATAAGTCCACTCCATGGTCACACACTCACCACACATAATCTGAGTCAACCAGACACATGTTGGATTTGGCCATCATCATGTTTTACCAAGTGGAACTTAGTATGTCTAAGGCCAGGTTTCTTGTATCTCCTGAATAATTGAAACATATGCCAACACAAAGCCTGCAAGTGACTGGCTGGAGCCAGGTCCTGGTCATCCTGTTAACTGCTTGGGTAACCGGGCCAGTCTCAAAGGCATTTCTGACAGGGGATCCCTGACTTACTGCACCTACTACTGGTTCTTTGCCTCTGTTTTGAGCTTTTTCATCTCTGAAAGTCAACTCCCTTCTCTCTGAGACACTCTCACTACTTACCTTAATGCTCAGAAAATGCTAGCACTGAAGGTCTAGAAACCTCAGCACATAGGCGTCCCTGGTCATCCCAGCAATGAGCTATAGGTTTTGCCTCTCCTGTGAGCTGCTATTGTGATGCACTCTCTACCTTTAACTTGAGGCTGGCCATCTTGCATTGCAGATATCTATAAGTATTACATGTCCTGGAAGACCAGATATCTATGTTTACTTGCATCCAACTCACTCATTCACAATATTTGTTAAATAGTAAATAGTAGTAATATTATTTGTTCGGTACTTAAAAATCCTCAGAATAACGTGTTTTTGTACACATGTATTTTTGAAGTCCAGATATCAAGTCATAGTTATAGAATATATCACTATTCCTATTTAATAGGTAAAGGAAACTGAAGCTTGCACAAGCAGGCCTATGCTTATACATCTATGCAAGTGGTAGATCCAGGGACAAACATCCAGGTCTGAGCCCTGAACCAGTGGTCCTAATCCCTCTTCTCCAATGCTTCCCAAATCCCAGTGTTCCCTGACCCATCTCTGGGCTTACTTTCCATATCCACATGTGCACTGAACCCTGTGTGTAAATGGGAAGGAGGAATGGGGCAGAATATCAAGCCAAACTGCCAGTCGCCATTTGTCCAAGACTGACACTGATTGTAGGTACGGGGAAGACTCCCACTGCTACCTGTGATTAACGACAAGGGACGGGCTCTTGGAAGCTCTGCAAATCCCTTTCCTGGATGTCAGTGAGTGAGAAGCGCAGATGTGAGAGCTGGCACACAAAAAGCACCTGTCCAGAAATAGCACATGGAGGTATAAAGATGGGAAATGGGTTGTTTATTATCAGAAATTTAGCCAAGTAAAGCATATCTTATTCAAACACTAAAATATAAAACAGAACTATGATAAGTTGACAACCTATCAAAAATATTTTAACAAATCAAAATAAGACAGTTTCTTGGCTGAAAACATACTGCAGGAGAGAGCATACTTTCAGTTTCCTTAAAATGTTTTTCAAAATGGTACCTTGATTCTCATTCTTCTTCAATTCATGTGACAGAAAACACAAAAGACATGTCCAATGTGTATGTACCACAATACTTGTTCCTTAGCTTAGAGCAAAAATTCAGAAGCTAATTTCAGTCATGAGTGACTTGTCACCTTTTCTCTTCCTGGAGTCCTAGGCAATCATCAGAAGAAAAAAATAAAGTTGTTTCAAACAATGAAAATTTGGGGGAGATTTTACAATTGTTATGGGACAGTTTTCTGGGAAATTACATCTGATTAAAAGCAACGCCTTTCTAACCCCAATAGTTAAGTGCATCTCAGTTCTACCACTTCACTTCTTTAGGACTCAGTTTTCCTTATCTATAAAATGGGAGGAAAATGTCTATCTTTTGAGACAGTTGCAAGGATCAAAGGAGATAGCAGTGCGTGTGTAAAGGAGTAGATACAATGCTTCACAGGAATAGTTCAATGTATGGTCTTCATCGTTAAACTTTAGACCTTGTTGTGCAGGCAGGGAGGGCGTGAGTTTGGTTAAGGCCAATGTGTTGTTGTACATATTTGTCTGATATCGAGTCCTCCTCTCTTGGAGAAGCTCCTTTCCTCAGAAGGAATGCAGGGAGGGCCGCAAGCAAAGACATTGCTGGCACTGTGAACAATGAAACCTTGGCCCAGCATCGAAACCTCAGAAAGCACAAGTGAAAGAGCTGCAGAGGCCCTCACAGGAGTGAAGGATTAGTACACTGCCACCATGATAAGAATGCTTCTGTCTGTTCCTTTCTGTTTGTTTTTAGAAACCTGGTCTCGCTCTGTTGCCTAGGCTGGAGCACAGTGGCAGGATCATGGCTCACTGCAGCCTCAGGCTCCTAGGCTCTAGTGATTCTCCTGCCTTGGTCTCCTGAGTAGCTGGAACTATAGGCATGTGCCACCATGCCCAGCTGTTTCTTGTCTTTTAAAGGCACCTTTGGCCTTTTTGTGGGGCAGGTAGAGCCAGAATTGATTCACCCGCTTGGTAGTTGAAGACACAGAGTCACACGCTGATGGGGAGCTCTAAGTACCATCATCACACGTATGACCAGAGGCAGGGCTGGGACACAAACTCAGGCATCTGAGTCCTGTGATAGGAATAGGAGCTTTGATTCACTGCCTTCACTCCGATACTGCTGGAAAGGAAGCTAATAAGGTTCAGTACTGCAGCTACCCCTCTGGAACAAAACAAATGCCATTTTCATAGACCCTATGGTGTCCTGCATTACATGGAGAGAAAAATAAAAACATGGTCCCAAATTTCCAGAGTACCACGGTCCAGTGCAGCACTGCTCAGACTGATGTGCACAGAAACAGCCAGCGGGTTTGTTAAAATGCAGGTTCTAGTTCTGTAGTTTTGGGATGAGGCCCAATGTCCCGCATTTCCAACCAGCTCCTCGTGAGGCTGAGGTTGCTGTCCAGAACCACACATTGATCCTCGAGGGTCGAATGGAAATTGCATAGACTTTGATGTCCATCACGTCAGGCCTGAATGCTGACACCAGCCTTAACTAAATATGTGACCCTGAGGAGCATGCCTTTGACCTCTCTGAGCTCAGTCTTTCATCTTTATAAAATAGAGCTAATGGTTCCTGTTCATTTAGCATGGTACCTTTATCTTTAGCACTGTTATTAGAAATAAATTAATGACTTGATAAAAGTGACAGGTCTAGGGCTTGGCATCTAACAGGGGCAGCATATTATAGTTGTTCATGTCAATATTAATAAAGATATTACCACTGTTCCAGAATAGCAAATGTTTCATTCTATTATACCTGCCACTTTCAGATTCTTCATTAGCACCTACAGGTGTTCACCAGTTTAAAACAAACAAATAAACCAAACGCTACCCAATCAGAAGCAGAAGTTTCTGCTGTATCATTTGCCCACATCTTCACAACAAATACATTTGCTGGAACTAACCACATCTCTACACCTAAGAGTTAATACATGTCTTTTTATTCCCTCTGACATGGCATTATGAAAAATTTCAAACTTACAGAAAAGTTGAAAGAATTGTATAGTGAATATCCAAATATCCACCACTTAGTTTCTACAATTAACAGGTTTTTGAAATTAGGATCTACCTATTTTCCTATTCCTCTATTAATCCATATATCCATCTTTTTTTTTCAGGGATGGGGGGTGCTTGTCATAGTAGGTTTCAGGCATCAGTATATACAGCTCCCTTTCATCATTCATACTCCATCCTCTTCTTTCTTTGGCCCAGGAGTCTATGCAGATCTATGACACAGACACAAAATTAGATCCTCAAAGCTATAACTGAGACAGGACTGTATCCTGAAGGCCTGATAGTACTAAATTGGGATCCATCAGCTTGGAAAGTGATTTTTATACAAATACAGAGTAATGGATACCTTTAAGCCTTTCACATTTCTCAAACAACTATCCTACAACTTAAAATAGGATCAGTTTGCTTCAGCTACCTGACCCAGAAATTCCAATAAGAACCTTATAAGACATTTCACAAACCTCAGAATGACAAAATAAAGACTCCCAGCACAGATATGCTGCGCAGCTCAGACTTTTCAGTAGACATATTTTCTCTTAATGATAACTGTCATTTTGTGCAAAAAAAAGGAATTACTCCTGACACTGACTTTCTTCAATAAGAAAATAAAGAATGCACATAATCACCACACTTCAACATGAAATCTTCCAGGAGCAGGGCTAGGCTCCAACAATATTCTGTCAGAAAAGTCCTGACCAGAAAAAACAAAAGCAAAAGTGCATAAGTAAATCTGCAAGACAAACCCTGGATACATTCTACCCTTGCTTTGAAAATGCAACGTTAGGCCGGGTGCGGTGGCTCACGCCTGTAATCCTAACACTTTGGGAGGCCAAAGTGGGTGGATCACCTGAGGTCAGGAGTTCAAGACCAGCCTGGCCATCATGGTGAAACCCCATCTTTAAAAAAAAAAAAGAAAATGCAACGTGAATGCCAAACCAGACTCCAGTCGTGGTACGTTCCTAAACTAATTACTCACGAAAATAAATATTCCAGTGGCAAAGGGTCAGAAAGAAAGGCTTAGGAGTCAGAAAGTGCTGTATTCAAATACCACGCATGCCACTTACTAGGTACTGCCGAAGCAAGTCTTGTAAACTTGAGCCTCAGAACTTTCTTCCAAAAAATGTGTGTTAGTCCATTTGTGTTGCTATAAAGGAATAACTGAGGCTGGGTAATTTGTAAAGAAAAGAGGCTTATTTTGGCTTATGGTTCTGCAGGTTGTACAAGAAGCATGGTACTAGCATTTGCTCCTGGTGAGGACTTAGGAAGCTTCCAATCACAGTGGACGGCAAAGGGGTAGCCAGTGTATCCCATGGTGAAGGAGAGAAGCAAGACAGCTGCCCAGCTCTTTAAACCACCAACTCTAGCAAGAGCTGATTACCACGGGGCAGGCATTCCACGAGGGATATTCCCCCATGACCCGAACACCTCCCATCAAGCCCCACCTCCAAGATTGGGGATTATGTTTCACCATGAGATTTAGCAGGGACAAGCATTCAAATCACATCAACATAGATACCCAGTACTTCTTCACGGAATTACTGACAGCATTGGAGAAAATGCCTTCAAAATCCCAGCACAGTGGCAGAGCATGTAGAAGCAGCTTCCTTCTTATGAAATTATGAGGACGGGGAGGTGACACTTTGACCCTTTATTTTTATTTATATAACAGTGACTTTATGAAAACAAAGCGCACCATCATTACATCAGGATGTGCAGTGTTGTGGGAGAGATTTGCAAAACTTCCGCTTGAAGTGCAGGGCAGATGATGCCATGTGTTTGAAGTCTCATGGGCGACACACCTTGGCATCATGAAGTAGAATGGCATCCCTGGCCACTGCCAAGCTTTCCCCCAACATCTGTACAGACCTGTGATTCCTGCTAGAGCCCTAACCCATGGTCTCCTTCCCGCGGGCTTGTAGAGTGATTTACTCTGGGCTTGGGAAATAACATCTTTTCTACAGAATGCACTCGTTGTGCAATTCTCTCAGGGATTCTGGACGAGTTGATATGAGGGACTTTGTGATGGGGCTAACTCTGTGCATAGACAGTTAGCTGGAGAAGAGACTCCTGAAATAAATACACTGTCTCCTGAAAGAACTGGAGCAGAATTAGGGGTTGCATCCTGTTTGAATGGAGACAACGGTAGAACGAAGTTGCCCTGATTCTGTGCAGATCATATGAGGAACTACACTGTTTGTCATGCTAATTCATACACACAGCTTCTACCCTGGATCCCATGACCTCAGGGGAGGGGCTGATGAGTGGTGAACTAGTGGGGTGTGAGTAACCAAACTCCCTGGGAAGAAAGGAAGAGTGGGCTTGTGGGTTGAGAAGAAGGGGCCCAGGAAATGCACCTTCTCATATGGCTGTGAGAAATAGTAATTTATTATTTTTTAATCATTACCTAAGGCCAAAAACTATAAAGAAGAAGCATGGCCAGGTTTTAACTCAAATGGGGTCCTGAACTGGGAGCCTTCTGTAGAGGAAGGGCTGGAAGCTTTGGAGCCAGAGGGCCACTGGTGTGGAGCCAGCCTCTGCACTGGTGAGTGTGGCCTAGGCAGGCCGCTTGTTTTGAAACTCAGGTTTCTCTCGGGGCAAGTGTGAACAAAGCCACCTGCAACTCTTGGGGATGGTGTGACCATCAGAGCAATGCACACCAATTGCCCAGTGTGCAGTAGGTGGTGGCATGTTATGTTTGTATATGATAAAGGAAGATGGGCTATAGGAAATTACTCAGGAGAAGCACACACAGAGAGGGCAGACTATCTGAGGAAAAATATCTCCCTCCTTAGTTTTGATATACTAATATCATAAAATTACCCAAGACAGTGCAGAACTCAGGTAGAGAAATCTTCCAAAGGAGTGATGAGTTCCCTGGGGCTTTCACTTCAGCTTCTCTCCTATATAAGTTCTATTTCAGAAACTCATTTCAGTTCTAACATAACAGTATTTAGGAGGAAGAGTTAAACCTTTCTCCCCATGAGTGCCCTTAACCAACACATCAAGAGCCCAAGTACCAACAGATTTCCAACTATCTTCATTCATTTCTACTTAACTTTTAAAAAAATAGTTTTGGTAAGAAGTAATTCCTCTTCTTATATATTTCTAAGGTTCTTAAGTAAATCATGAGCCCCATACCAACAGCAAAGTAGGATGTCAGACACATTTTTAAAAAGTAGTAAAACCTACATTTGATGAAATGGATAGGAAAGAAAGACCTTCTACAAATTTATATACACTCTGTGTAGTTTGTCCTGCCACAGTGAGCCAATTGAAGCCACTTACACAGATAAATAAGAAGAGCACCAGCCTAGGCAACACAGCAAGACTCCTTCTCTTAAAAAAGAAAAACATTAGCCAAGCATGGTGTTACATGCCTGTAGTCCCAACTACTCAGGAGGCTGAGGCAGGAGAATTGCTTAAGCCCAGGGGTTCAAGGCTGCAGTGAGCTATGACTGCACCACTGCACTCCATCCTGGGAGACAGAACGAGATGCTGCCTCTAAAAATAAAGAACAAAGAAAACAAACAGGTTTTTTTTGTTTGGTTGGTTGGTTTTTTTTTGAGATGGAGTCTTGCACTGTTGCCTGGGCTGGAGTGCAATGGTGCGATCTCGGCTCACTGCAACCTCTGCCTCCTGGGGTCATGCGATTCTCCTGCCTCGGCCTCCCTAGTAGCTGGGGTTACCAGGTGCACACCACCACATCTGGCTAAGTTTTTGTATTTTTAGTAGGACGGGGTTTCACTATGTTGGCCAGTCTCGTCTTGAACCCCTGACCTTGTGATCCACCTGCCTCGGCCTCCCAAAGTGCTGGGATTACAGGTGTGAGCCACTGCGCCCGGCCAGAACAAACTTTTAAAATGTAATACAGAGTGGGAAGCAAGTGAGAGATGAAGTATTACCTGTAAGGTACAATGTGCGCTATTCCCGTGATGGGCACACTAAAAGCCTAGACCTCCCCGCTACGCAACACATCCATGGAACACACCTCTATGTGTACTCCTAAATGCATACAAATAAAAACTTAAAAAATCCAATCCAAAAACAGTAATGCAGAAAGTATCAAGTGAAAAGCCTAATACTAATGAAAATAAGTATATCATGCCTTAATACAGCACGTTTCTTTAAGTCCTAGATATTCTGATGGCAGATATTACTTATCCCTAGCTTGCAAACAAGAAAATTAAAGCATGCAATTGCATGGATTTTTATTTTGATGCACTACAGGATAGACTTGAATCCAGGTCTTTTTTTTTCAGACCGAGTCTTGCTCTGTCACCCAGGCTGGAATGCAGTAGCAGCCCGATTTCAGCTCATTGCAAACTCCACCTCCTGGTTTCAACCAATTCTTCTGCCTCAGCCTCCCAAGGAGCTGGGACTATAGGTGTGCACCACTGCACTGAGCTAATTTTTGTATTTTTAGTAGAGATGGGGTTTCACCATGTTGGCCAGGCTGGTCTCGAACTCCTGACCTCGTGATCTGCCTGCCTCAGCCTCCCAAGGTGCTGGAATTACAGGGATGAGCCACCATGCCTGGCCTGAATCCAGGTCTTTACTACTCATTGTGATGCCACAGTGAACCAAACACCCTATGAATTTCACAAACACTACTGCAGTGTTATATGGTAATGAAAAGGATGGCCTTAGAAGTATGGCTATGTTCCCCTTTGGCTTTGTGATCATGGGCAACTATCTTGCCTTTCTCTGAGTGTGTTTCCTCATCAGTAAAGAAGGCATAAAATACATATCACAGAGCTGTTTTAAGGATTGTAAGCATTTATGTAGGAATTTATAAAACATACATATACATATGTATGTGTGTATCAAACCTTATGTATAATCATCTACAACCTCATGTATAATTTCTATCTACAAATTATATATGTAGCTTATTTTGTTATTATGAATGTAATATATACAAATTATATACCATATATTTTAAATATATAAGCCATTTATAACAGTCATTTACTAACTTCTACCAACTTTTCAGCTTAGGATATATATTGTTTTCACTATTTATACTCACACAGCAACTTTTTCATCACTAAAATTTAGAGAATATGAATGCATCATAAGACTGCTGATATGCACCATCAATACGGTGGTACAGGTGGCCAACCCACTTAAAAGAAACAATTCTTTAAAAATAGTTTTCCCTTCATCCTCCTTCTGGGACATCAGGAAAGAAGAACCTCATCTATTTTCCTCAGGTCTTTTTAAAATACCTTTACTTCTGCTAAAAAAAACCCAGCAAAGCCATCTGGAATAGCTGACAGAGAGCAGTTTGAAAGCAATTTCTTTCAAGACAGCTATCATGATTTTCCTGTTTTCTTTCTCTCTTGAAATGTCAAGGATAACTGAAACTTTTTACTTTTCCATCTGTGATGTACTGATCAGTCCCAAACAAGTTTCGAAAGTACTTGAGAATTTTGTTTCCAGTCAGTTCAATACTTTTTTTTTCCACTTTGACTCGATTTAAATCACATCTGTCTTTAGCATTTTTTTAAATATTAAAAGATATAAAAACATACCTTGAAATATGATTATAAAGTATTTTACAAAGGAAAAAGTATTTAAAATACTACCACAAGCAGTCACAATGACTTATAAATTTTCAAATAGATTATCCAACCAGCAGAGAAAAATTAAAAAAAAAAGAACAAAAACAGACTTCAAAATCCATAAAAGTGGCCAGGTGTGGTGGCTCATGCTTGTAATCCTAGCACTTTGGGAGGCCAAGGCAGGTGGATCACCTGAAGACAGGAGTTCGAGACCAGCTTGGCCAAGATAGTGAAATTCTGTCTCTATTAAAAATACAAAATTAGCCAGGTATGGTGGCAGGCACCTGTAATCCCAGGTACTTGGGAGGCTGAGGCAGGAGAATCACTTGAATCTGGGAGGCAGAAGTTGCAGTGAGCCAAGATGACCCCATTGCACTCCAGGCAACAAGAGCAAAACTCTAACTCAAAAAAAAAAAAAAAAAAGTGGGGGGCAAATGCCGCATTTCACATTGCAAAACTAGCAGAAGGTAGAATCAGGAATACTCATTTTTAGCCTGATATTTTAATTATCTCAGTATGAATTTTCCGCAAACAAAAACATGAACACCAGTTGTATACCCATGAATCAAAATATGAGATATATTTTAAGGTATTGTTTAAAATGTAGTTATATATAAGAAATATATATGTGTAAAATATATAAGATAGAATCAGCCCTCTGTATCCATGGGTTCTGAATCTATGAATTCACCAGCTATGGATCAAAAATATTTGGAAAAAAAATTACATCCACATTGAACACAAACTTCTTTTCCTTGTTGTTATTCCCTAAACAATACACTATAACAACTATTACATTGCATTTATACTATATTAGTTATTACAAGTAATCTAGAGGTGATTTAATTTATATAGGAAATGTGCATAGTTTATATGCAAATACTGTGCCATTTTATATGGACTTGAGCATGTGCAGATGTTGATATCTAAGAAAGTGCCTGGAACCAATACCCCAAGGATAATAAGGAATGACTGTATATTTAAAAACGTATTTGGCAGAGAAAACAATATTGACTGATCTCTGTTTCATGCATTGAGCTGGTGGGCTTTGACTCTATGTCAAGCATGGGACGTCTTGCTGTGGAAACAAACATTCAAAACACAGAAGAAGTGGTCTATTTACTCTGGCATCTGAGAGGAAGAAGAGTAAGGCAGAGATAACCCAAAGTCAAGGCTATCCTTGTGTCATTTAGCAGCAAAACCAGCAGTTACCAGTTAAGTCCGTTCATTTTAGGCTGGACCTGCGGGGGAAGGAGGCGGGTTAGGGATGAGTGCGTTTTGAGAAGTAGACACGTAATCATCTCAGGTGAAGAGAATAGGCCTGGCGATGGGCAGGCACAACATGAAAACAGAGCAAGTTAAGAATTAAGGGAGTAGAGGGCAGTGGTGGCTAAATGGTGAGGATGGGGTCAATGACGCTCGCAGAAGGTCATTAATTCTGGGCCAAGGAAGTTGGCCTTTATGTAGTAGGCAAAGGGAACCTGTGTTGTTTGCTAAGTCTGCAATCACAAAACACCACAGACTGGGTGGCTCAAACAACCTTCATTCATTCATTTGTTTATGTATTTATTTATTCCCATTCTCGAGGCTTAGAAGTCCTAGATCAAGGTGTGGGCAGGTTGGGTTTCTTGTGAGCCTCTCTTCTTGGCTTTGAGATAGCCATTTATCACGGTATCCTCACATGGTCTTTCCTCTGTAAGCAGGCATCCCTAATGTAAGTCCAAATTTCCTTTTCTTTTTTATTCTACGGAGATGGAGTCTCTCTGTGTCACCCAGGCTGGAGTAGAGTGGCCTGATCCTGGCTCACTGCAGCCTTGAACTACTGGGCTCAAGCGATCCTCTGGCCTCTGCCTCCCAAATAGCTGGGACTACAAGCATATGCCACCACACTCAGCTAGTTTTTTATCTGTTTTAAGATATGTTTTATCAACATATTTCTTCCTATGGTGCCCAGGCTGATCTCAAACTGCAGGCCTCAAGCGATCCTCCTGACTGAGCCTTCTAAATTACTGAGTTTACAAGTATGAGCCACTCCACCTAGCACCAAATTTCCTCTTGTGATGAAGACACCTGTCAGATTAGATTAGGACCCACCTTAACGGCCTCGTTTTAACTTAATCACCTTCTCGAGGTCCTATTTCCACACAGTCACATTCTGAGGTGCTGGGGGTTAGGGCTTCAATATTTGAACTTGTAGGGGGCAATGTTCAGCCCATAACAGAGGTTTATTGTTGAATCCCCAAATATAAGAGTAGAAAGGCAGCCTCAAGATGATCTAATCTAGTGCTTCTCAAACTTTTTTCCATGACAATATTCCTAAAAACAAAGAGTAGTGAACTCATACTTAAGTTATTACTTCTCTGAAACAGGTTTGCCTTGACCCTACTGAAAAATTATTGTGAAGTTCTCCATTCTACTCCATGGGTAGCCTTGTTTCTCACATAAAAATGCTTTCTTCAAAACGAGGCAGTAAAATTGATGCTCTTAGAAGATATTTTGGGTTTATCCTGTGGCTTCACATATCTGGAGCCATTTCCCTTTAAGTACATGGATAGCTTGGTTTTAGAAGAATGAATCTAGGCTGCAGATCAAAGAGATTAGATGGCGTGCTCAAAGTCACAGCTAGTAAAAGAATCAGAAATGGAATGAAATCTTTTGTTGCTCAATCCAAAGCATTTTCTGCAGCACCACACTGTCACAGAGAAAAGAAGAAAGTACTTGATCTGCCTGGCATAGACCATATCACATTCAAAAAGGTGCTGAGGTCACCCAGTGCTGCCCTAAGAGTGAGACACAGACTTCCCCAATTGGCCTCATGGATTCCCCACTGCTCCTTCCCACAGGGCTGCAAACAGAAGTGTCCAGAGGTGTGAAAGAGGAGGATCAGACCTGGCTTCCTCTGGGAAACTATTACCAGCAGCAAATTTCTAGCTTATTTATGAAGGGAGAACAGTGTCTCAAATAAATGCCTCCTTTCCTCAGCAGAATGAGCAGCTGCTAATCAAAGGTTGTCAAGCACAATTTATACTACCCAGGGCTTCATGGGAGGCATAAAAAGAAAGATCACAACATCATGTTTATCTCCCTTTCACTGCTGTTTCTGTCAATAGTATTACAGTCAGGCAGGCTGAGTAAAAACAATTTTCTAAAAATATGGATCAGCTGAGACCATTTAAAGCTGCCTTTTATGGAGTTATCGTCAGGACTTTTCCCCTTGGGCAGCTTTGTGTGCTTTCCCAGAGCCTCCTCTTCCTGGATCTAGTTATCTAAAAAATATAATTCTCCTTGCCAGGGAGATCACAGCCTCCCAAAGACTGATAAGCAAGTCTGCATTCCTCCCAGGAGCCTGAGCAACTATTCCCAAGAGTTCCATCACTCCGGGCCGGAGGCGGCATGGACCTCAGTCAGGGTTTCTGCTGAGGAGTCAATTGGTTTTGCGGGTGGAACTTGTGCTGCTAAGCAGGACTGGCTGTCTTTCCAAGAATGAATTTCCCACTTTCCCAATCTTTATGAAAGGAGGGAGTTAGATTCTAGAGGGTGAGCTGTATGCTACCATTCTCCATGGACGTGAACATGTAGAGGGGAAAAATCAGCCCCCAGTCTGTTGTAGGCTTTGAATGGGTGCTGGTAGCAGTGCTAAGGTGACACTGGAAAAAGTCTGCTTTCAGTAGATTCTATTTCCTTTATGTTAAAACCAACAAACAGAGGAAATGCAATTGCTCTCCAACAAGCCTTATAAACAGACTATTTTCAGAGTTTGCGTTCCTTAAAGCTGCCTGTTATAAAAGCATAGGGTGTTATTTGAGAAAGGAAACCAATGGAACATCTAGTTTTGCAGCTTTTTCTGCTGTGACCCTTGAAGCCCTGTGGGGTGTGGGGGTGTCTCTGTGGCATCTAAAGAACATGTGCCCAGGTGGGATGGAACAAGGTGAGCTGGCAGGGGTGCAGAGCAGAGGGGCTGCCCTCCACTGCTGCTCCCAGCAGGGGAGGGCTGCGCCCAATATTTTACATAAGGGCAAGGTTCAGCTCCTCCATAATTTTGAAACCTATCCTAACCTGGTGTTATGGGCTAAACTGCATCCTCCTATCTCCAAAAAAGAGGTATATTAAGGTCCTAATCCCCAGTACCTCAGAATGTGAACTTATTTGGAAATGAGGTTGTTGCAGATGTAATTAGATAAGATGAAATCACACTGAAGAAGGCTAGGTCCTTACTCTAACTTGACTGGTGTCCTTATAAGAAGACAGCCAGGCTGGGTGCTGTGGCTCATGCTGTAATCCCAGCACTTTAGGGAGGCCAGGGCAGGAGGATTGTTTGAGCCCCAGAGTTAAAGACTGGTCTGGGCAACATGGCAAGACACTGTCTCTACAAAAAATGCAAAAATTAGCCAAATGTGGTGGTGTGCACCTGTGGTACCAACTATTTGGGAGGCTGAGGTGGGAGGATCACTTGAGCCAGATAAGTCATGGCTGCAACAAACTGTGATTGTGCCACTGCACTTTAGCCTGGGGTGACAGAATGAGATGAAAGGAAGGAAGAAAGAAGGAAGGAAGGAAGGGAGGGAGGGAGGGAGGGAGGGAGGGAGGGAAAGAAAGGAAGGAAGGGAAAGAAAGGAAAGAAAGAAAAGAAAGGAAAGAAAGAAAGAAAAAGAAGAAAGGAAAGGGAAAGGGAAAAGGAAAGGAAAAGGGGAAAAAGGAAGACAGGAAGAAGGCAGGTGAAGACACACACACACACACACACACACACACACACACACAGACACCCGGGCAGAGTCTGGAGTCACATTCAAGGCTGCCATAAGCCAAGGAATGCCTAGGGCAACCAGAAGCTAGGAAGAGGCCAACACCTTTATTTTAGACTTCTAGCCTTCAGAACTGTGAGAGAATATATTTCTGTTGTTTTAAGTCTCATGCTTGGTGGTCCTTTTTTATAGACGCCCTAGGAAACTAAAACATCTGGTTAAAAATATATTCTTCTCTCATTTAATTTGTTTTACCCTCTTAGGCAATAAGTTAATAAAGTAAATTGAAAAGAAAGTAGATTTTCTCAGTTTACTAACTTCTGTTTCCCACCCCATCCTCAAATGTCTTAAGAAAATGCCCCCAAGAAGAGGCACAGATAGAGGCTCTGGTTTCTCCAAGTACAACGTCACAGCTCAGATGCTCTGGACTCAGATGCCACATGTAACACCATCAATCTCTGTCTTACCACCACGTCAAAGGAGGGAGGTCGATCCGGGATCCTCATGGCTATAACCTGGAGGAAGCATAACTTACACATCAGACACAGTTAACCATGCATGCCTGACATGTGAGATGTAAGCTGCATGATCATAATTTATATTTAAATAGCTTCTTTCTCCAAAGAGCTTCAAGAAATTTACCGACTTTTACTTAATTAATCCTTGTAAATCATCCATGACGAAGGTAAAGTAAGGTCATATATCCCTCTTTCCTCTGGCACCTCAGGGTTTGGTTGTTCTCCTCTTTTTGTTTCTACATCTGTTGAGTTTCTCCTCACCCAATGCACAGACTGTTATTCTGAAGCTGATGTTTTATTTCCATATAAACTCTATTTCCGGGAGCTCCTGGTGAGTAGAATAATTTCCGTTGTCTCCCTTTCGTTGGGGAGGGGTGTAACTCAGAAAGTCTCAATCTATTCTGAAACTGCCATTTATTTAGAGCCTTAACTAATGAATTATTTTGAGATCTAGGAAACTCAGAGTGAGTGTGTGAGTGTGTGTGTGTGTGTGTGTGCATGCGTGTGCTTGTGTAGAGAGAGACAGAAGCAGTAACTCTGCTGAGGGGCATTAGAATGACATTAACAGTGTTTTGGGGTGGAGGCAGCATCTCAACCAAACTTTTGTTCATCACACACACCTTTAGTGACCCTTTTGGCCAGTCTTCAGAGTGTATTCCATGGGCACTCCCCCGAGGACTGCACAGCTGGGACACACGGACAAAACATCATCAAGGAAAGGGAAGAAGGAAGGACTTCGGAGACAAACCCCATTTCAACCAGGGCTGCTTCTCCTTTGCCCATTTTCCTACTGAGTTTCTGAATAGGCTCAATGCAACAAAAAAATAAAATTGTAAAATCTCCTAAGGAACTTTACGGATGTTATATGAAGATTTAAGAAAGAACAGTCAATTTCTTTGAGCTCTTTGAAGGACAAAGTTATTAAACATTCTAGTAGCATTGAGTTATCTGGACCTGACCTGTGAGGCTCATCCTTTAATTTACCAAATAGTAACAAAGATATATTTCCAGAAACCTGTATTTCTCAACTGCCTAAGAGATAAAGCCTTTCTGCAAAGCGCAGAGCAATGGAAGCTGCTTCAGTCTTCACTAGCTCAAATTTGAGGTGACTCTGCAACTGGAAAGCTTTGGTAGCACTACTTTGCCTTCTTGGATATTGTAAATTTATTGGATTTAACCAAGTGCCACCAGCCTCTAAAACAGGGGTTCCCCATTCCCTGGGCTACAGACCACCAGCAGTCCCTGGTCTGTTAGGAACTGGGCCGCATAGCAAGAGGTGAGCGGTGGACAAGTGAGCATTATTGCCTGAGCTCTGCCTCCTGTCAGATCAACAGTGGCATTAGATTCTCATAGGAGCACAAACCTTATTGTGAACCCTGCATGCGATGGATCTAGGCTGTGCATTCCTTAAAAGAATCAAACTAATGCCTAAGGATCTGAAGTGGAACAGTTGTATCCCAAAACCATCCCCCACTGTGCCTCCCTGTCTGTGGAAAAATTGTCTTCCACAAAACAGGTCCCCAGTGCCAGAAAGTTGGGGATTGCTTTGGGGATTGCTACTCTAGAACAGCAGAGCACATTTTATAATCATTTGACGTAAGTGTGGCCAACCTACCCTACAACTCCAAGTCTTTCCTAGAGGAATGATTAGTGCAGGAATTCAAGTTTTAAAAACCCTGTGGTTATTCAGACACCAGAAAAGGGGCTTTCAAAGTTTCAACATACATGTTTGTAAGCCAAAAGAGCATAGGGTCAATCTGGTTTATTCTGTGACTTCTATTAAAATATATGAACACATATCTATAGTATTTGAAGCTATCTTGTTGTGAAAATAAGAAACCACAGTCTAAAGTGGTTTTACATATTCATTCCTGTTTAAAATGGTCTGAAGAATTCAGAGGAAAAACTAAATTTAGCCTCTTTACACAGAAGAATATTAAAACAGAAGGCTCTAAACAAGCAAGAAAAGTAGTTTAATTAGCATTTATTAGGGAAGGAAAATGATAATTAGGAAAGAGAAAAACTGGGAAGCAAGAGTTGAACAAGTTCTTTCTAAACTCCTATCACAACACGTATATAGGTATATCTTAATTGGAAATTTAGGATAACAAAATTGGCAAATCAGGACAAGAATTATGAACTCTTGTTTGTGAAAGAGGGAGAGGCATGGGGATTGAAAGGATAGTGTTCTAAAAGGTCAAGCTGTAGAAAGCAAAGAAATTCAATGAGAAACCAAAATGTTCTGACTAATATTGCCTCTTACATTTGAGGCAAGATAAGTTCTAGCATCATCGGCACCTCAAAAAAGCTGAAGCAGCTCCAAGATCAGAAAACTTGGACTACCACAGTTAAGTAAGAAAATTCATAAAACCAAATTTGATCCAAAAAACCAGGCCTAAGTAAGGTGAAAATTATTAATAGCCAAATTTAAAATGAAGGGTGGCAGTAATGTGCACCTCAGCATACCTTCACTTCAAACTGGTATTTGTTGTCGATACTAACTTGGAAAAACATTGATGTGATTTCAATAGAGAAATGTAAATTCTTAGAAAATAATCAGGTTTTGGTTTCAGAGTCATACAAGTCACATTTTTTCATGTCCAATAGCCAGATGTGGCCATTGGCTTCCTTACTAGATAACAGACAGGAGACATTTTCATCATTTGCAGACAGTTCTGCTGGACAGTGCTGTGTTAGAGGGAATGGCTTTCAGAAGTTTCAGACTATTGTAAGAATGATAAATATTAGTAATATCCTTCTGTATCTTCCCAGCACCAAAATGCCTGTTAGTATCAACTACTGTGTTTATTCCAAACCTTTTTCATTCCTTTTCATTGCTAAGTACCAGTTTCAACTATGTTTAAGCTGAATCACCAAAGAAATAAACAAAGAAGTATTAGAGAAAATGATAATTAAAACCATAGAGCAAGCCATCCTATAATTAACATACAGAAAAGTGATTCAAATTATTCCTTTTTGAGCTTGTGTGACATTAAATTGCAGTCTCATGATTATGTTGAGCATAACTACAAATTCCACAGTAGACACATTCAGTAGTCTAAGTTCAACAATTATAGAACCCCTGAAATCCTTTTACGTGGACTTTGGGTGGTGGTTTTACAATGTCTTTTTTAATTTTTAGAAATGCACACACAGGCACCAAAATCATTTGCATGAACTGCTTACATAACAATGAAAGTAAGGGCTAGGCAGGAAGAAAAACAGAACAGTTTGTTCCTCTCTCTCTGTCTCTCTCCTTTAAAACTGAGAGTTCACTGTTTCCACTTAAGAGGGGAAATTCCTCAGCTTCATGATGATACAGATGAGAGAGACTTGGAATCAACACTGGGAGATGATGACCTTACTGTCTCATGCTGTCAGATTCAATAAGGTGTGAGGAAGGGGGCATCTTCTATCATTTGTGTCTGTTCTTTCCGGTAGTCATTACTAGGCTGGTGCTGAAGCAGAAAGATAAGCAGCATGAGTATTCATGAGCTTTCTGGAGATACACATGCTTAGCCTTTTTCTTCCGAGTTTTTAAAATTTAGGTTTCACAAAAGTACCATGAGTTCTACTGCTTACTCATTCTCACACCTTTCCTCACTTGCCAATGCTCTATTACTATCAGCAATCAGTCTATTTCTATCATTTTTATATCACTGTGAACAATTAACCAAAATGGCTAGGGCATGGAACTAAAGACTTTTACATGTTTGAATTTCAAAAAGCCAATTAGCTGTCCTCCAGTAATGTCCTAAGCCTGTCATCTCAACAGTAGGTGCCTTGGTCACAAAAGCCACTAGGAAGATAGGGAATGATCCAGGCATATGCTTTACAGAATGAACAATGGGTTATTTAGATAACACATTTCTCAGTACTCTTAAACAGATGCGTACTGTCCAATATAGTAGCCGCTAACCACATACGGCTATTGAGCAATGGAAATGCGGCTATTCCAACTCAAAATGTGTTGGAAAAGTATAAAAGACACACCAATTACAAAGACTTTATATGAAAAAAAGAAGGTAAAATACCTCATAATAATTTTTGCACCTATTACATGTTAGAATAACAATATTTTTGATACATTGATTTCTATAAAATATATTATTAAAGTTAATTTCATGTCTCTTTTGCTTTTTTATTTTCATTAATTGTTTATTTTTTGAGTTGGGTTCTTGCTCTGTCACCCAGGCTGGAGCGCAGTGGCACAATCATGGCTCCCTGCAGCCCTGAACTCCTGGACCCAAGCAATCCTCCTATCTCAGCCTACTGAGCAGCTGGCACTATCGGCATGCGCCACCATGCCTGGCTAATATTTTGCAATTTTTTTGTGGAGACAGAAATCTTGCTATGTAGGTCAAGCTGGTCTTTAACTTCTGGCCTGAAGCGATCCTCGAGTCCTGGCCTCACACAGTGGTAGGATTATAGGCATGAGCCACTGTGCCTGACCCTTTTTGCTTTTTTAAACGTAGAAATTTAGCTCCAAGAAAATTTAAAATGGCATATGTAGTTCAAATTATATTTCTATTGACAACACAAATACAGATCAGGATCACAGGCTCCATCTGTAACGTAAAAAAAGCATAGAAAATGCTGACTCATGAAAAGCAACCCTAAAAATGATCTGCTCTGAAGGCAAACTAATCCTCCAGCAACAAAAGCAGAAGAGTAGCTGGAAATGGAGAAGTCTTCATAAATATCTCTGCTATTGAGAATGGCATAAAGGCATAGCCAGCAGCTGAATCTATGTAATCTAATAGTGTCAAAAAGATGTCAAACACGGATTTCAAAATCCCTGCCTTGTCTTTTGAACTGGCTGTGGGAAAGTATCTCTCACAGTCTGCTAGAGGTTAGGGCTGTGACTCCCGCAGTACTCAAGTCCTCACTTTGATTTTCTTTTGATCAAAGATGGAACCTCATTACTGAAAAAAGCACCAAAGGGTCCTCGAAGGAATTCCCTCAACCGGATACACAGTAACAAGATAATTTAATAATTGTAACAAGAGTTTTCTGATGAATATTTTAAGCTCCAGATATTGAGAAATAGGGAAAAGTGGGGATCAATACGTTGTGTGAGATATGGAAGAAGCAATGCTTTTAAGTGGCAATTCAAGTCATTCACAGAGCTAGACAATGAAGGCATTTGCTGGTTTATAAAAGTGAACATTCAAGCAGCTCTCCATTTCCTCCTTTATTTCTTTGCTCTCTATAAGCACTTGTATTCTATAAATAGGCAAGAAGAAAGTCAATTAGCGTCAGCTTTCTCATCCAAGAAGAATTTTATCCTTGCCTCCTTTTCAATCTTTCCAGGCTCTGAGATGGCCATTACTCTTCTGTTACAGTCTGTAATTTACTTTAAATTACTCCAGCATAATCAGTGTGATATTGTGCATATATCAGTTGGTTTATACTTTCATGTTCAGGAGTCATCAAGGCAGTGTGCTATAAAGGAGGCAAGACTAGGGTGGCAAGGTAACATTCAATCAGAAAGAGACACACTCCAGAGGCAGTGACTACAAGCCCTTTTATCATCCATATATCAATCAAGAGCAGAAACTTTGCCAGTAGCCAATGAATATCAACATTAGGTTTTCATTGATGAAAGTAGTATATTGTTAATTAGCATGATAGATGTAATAATGAAATTTCATTAGGTGATGTTTAAGCTATTCAAAGTATGTGCATGGCTAGAAATATGTTAGACATACCCCCATCATTGTAGAAATATGTAAGAATCCAGCCAGGCCTGTTATCATGTATCCCTTAGGCTTGAATCCTGTACCTCTTAGAGAAATGGTGCCTGTGGCTTACTACGTAGTTGGATATGTGCCCAGCATTGGTTTAGGAGAATTTCTGATTTACGATGCCAACAAGAAGGCCTAGAATCATGCCTGATAAATGCTGTTGTTTTTGCCTTAACAAACCTTTCGTATAAGGCAAGGCCAGCTTACCTGGATGTACAGAGAGCTGAGACTTTGTGAAGCTTAAGTAACATAGTGTGTGAACTGCTTTGTGCCTGCTTTGCTAAAGGCTGCTTATTAAATAAGTATGTGATGGAATTCTGTTTGAGACACTTTTCAAAACAAGACATTTATGTAGCCAACAAACATATGAAAAAAAGCTCATTATCACTGGTCATTAGAGAAATGCAAATCAAAACCGCATAGAGATACCATCTCACGCCAGTTAGAATGGTGATCATTAAAAGATCAGGAGAAAACAGATGCTGGAGAGGAAGTGGAGAAAAGGGAATGCTTTTACACTGTTGGTGGGAGTGTAAATTAATTCAACCATTGTGAAAGACAGTGTGGCGATTCCTCAAGGATCTAGAAATAGAAACACCATTTGACCCAGCAATCCCATTACTGGGTATATACCCAAAGGATTATAAATCATTCTATTATAAAGACACATGCACATGTATGTTTATTGCAGCACTGTTTACAATAGCAAAGACCTGGAACCAACCCAAATGCCCATCGATGATAGACTGGACAAAGAAAATGTGGCACATAAATACCATGGAATACTATGAAACCATAAAAAAGGATGAGTTCATGTCCTTTTCAGGGATGTGGATGAAACTGGAAACTGACACAAGAACAGAAAACCAAACATCACATGTTCTCACTTATAAGTGGGTGTTGAACAATGAGAACACAGGGACACAGGGATGGGAACATCACACACTGGGGCCTGGGGGAGTGGGGGGCTGGGGAGAAATAGCAGTGGATGGAGAGATTGGGGAGGGATAGCATTAGGAGAAATACCTAATGTAGATGACAGAGCAATGGATGCAGCAAACCACCACGATGGCATGTGTATACCTATGTAACAAACCTGCACGATCTGCACATGTACCGCAGAACTTAAAGTATAATAATTTAAAAAAAGGAATTCTGTTTGAAATTTACATTTTTTATAGCCTAGTAGCCAGGTGATAAGGGTACCTATAATACTTTAAACTTATTAGTTGCTAACTAATAAAATCAATCTAAGTGTTGTTCATGGTCAAACTGGTTTAGATCAGTAGTCAACAGCCTTGTTTTTCACCGTGATCCAAGAAACAAGCCTCCTCTCAATCCCTTGGGTATACAGTCCTTTCAAACTCAAGAAGACTATATTCCCCCAACATTCCTCACCTGGTCAATTCCGACTCACTCTTCAGGTCTCGGCCTAAATCACTGGCTCCCAAACTCTGATACGTATTAGAATCACCTAGACAGCTTTCAAAAATCCCACTGCCCAGGTCACAGCCTATACAAATTAAATAATAACAATGGGAGGTGGGAACTCCAGTTTTAAAAACCAGTGTTTTTTAAAGATTCCCTAGATGGTTCCATTGGGCACTGAAGTTTGGGAACTACTGGTTTCAATGTTATTTTTCCAGCAAGGACTTCAATAATCGCTCCAGCTAATTTAGGTTTCTCTGCCATTTATGAGAGCCATTTTATAGCTTTCTTACTTCTTCTTATTTTATCCTTAGCTGTGCCATCTTTGTTCTGATCCTCCCCCTATACCTCCAAATGGTGTACCCTACAAGAGCCAAGACCTTGACTGTTGTATCATCACCGCATCTAAGCATCTAGTACAGTACCTGGGACAGGATGATATTTATTTGTGCAAATGAATAAGTCAATATATTCAATATTTACCTTTTCATGGATGCTTAATCCCCCAAATTAAAACTAGCCAACTAACCAAATATTTGAATACGGTGTGATCAGTTTTCTAACAGGTAATTTGGAGTGACAGAAAAAATCTTGTAACCTCTTTACAAGCATAATTAATGCATATGAAACCATAAGAGAGCTGGATAATGCAGAATATATTTAAAAAAAGACCAATAAAATTGAGTGCAAGGTGATAAAGAGTAATACACATATGTGGACACCTGTCCTCCTTGACTTAAATGAGCGAATCTGGGCATGGACAGTCTAATTTATAAATCATGTAGTACAGGCTATCTCTATCCATCCCAACTTTGTCTTCTGTCTCAGTCTTGAATTTCCTTACCCAGCAAGTCTTCCTGAGCTATATGAAACATTTGCATAAGTTGGCATCCTTTTGTTTACCTGAGTCAGAAAACCAGATTCACTCATAAAATGTGAAAGAGCGAGCTCCATTTTGAAAACTATCATATTTAATTTTGATCAAGCATTTGGCATAATATTTAAATGATTAGCCTGATGAATCATAGAGCAGTGCTAGAATAAACAGATTGGTTTATGTTCTCTAAAATATTTACTTTCTTCACATTTTTATATTCCACCCAAATCCTTGATGACACAAACATTTTCTGGGCTGTCTCCACAAACTACCATTCCAACATCCAGCATGAACAGATAACTTCTGAGCAGAAACCAGACTGAGGAGAGGGGACAAGAAACATTCTTGCTAATTTCAAAGAGCTGTCTCACAAACAGACCAGAAGATGCTCTCAGGCACTTCTGCCTCATAACAAAAGCAGGTGCTGCAAATTAAGGTAGTGTTCACAGGCCACATCAGAGACAGAGTATGCATAAATTCTAGGGAGCTCCAGGGTGAAAGCAGGCATGTGGTAAAAGTACTAATGAAGGATACACAAGATTAGTCCGAGCTGCTCGAGGGCAGAGACAGCTCTTTACGCAAATGAAATCTGAGTTAACCGCAGGACTCATCCTATTAAAACAAAGGATGAAATTTGTCCAAGGTATTTTTGCAATGGGTAGCAGCATAAAAGAATCCTCATGGGTGTGACTGACATTAACTTATTATTCTGTATTGTAACTGAGCTCACCAGAGTTCATGATGAACGGGAAATAACAATAAGGGTTCAAAATGCAGTTTCACTCCCTGGTCCAGCTTAGTTCTGTGCCACAGAAAATGGCTTATACTCTTTCCCAATCAGGGTTTGACATAAAAATGTATTAGATGTGTTTCATGTAGCAATTTACATTGTTATGCAAAATGCTGTCTGTTTGGGAGCCATTTTTTGTGAGATGGAGTCTTGCTCTGTCGCCAGGCTGGACTGCAGTGGCACGATCTTGGTTCACTGCAACCTCTGCCTCCTGGGTTCCAGTGATTCTCCTGCCTCAGCTTCCCGAGTAGCTGGGATTACAGGCACGTGCCACCATACCCAGCTAATTTTTGTATTTTTAGTAGAGATAGGGTTTCACCATGTTGGGCAGGATGGTCTTGATCTCTTGACCTCGTGATCTGCCTGCCTTCACCTTCCAAAGTTCTGGGATTACAGGCATGAGCCACCGAGCCCAGGCAGGAGCCTTTTTCCCCCCAATAAGCAATACACTATTTGAGGAAGAATAGTGTCATTATAGTATCAATGTGTGGCTTTTGGTTAAGAGTTAAGATTACCTAGAATTTATTTTTTTCAAAATAAATATTCTCAAAGTTTCTAAATCCAAATTAAAATATTTTTAAATTCTCTTTTGAAATTCAGGAAGTATTAACAATTGCTTTTAGGGAATCTTTGATCAATGCCTGGTCTCATGTATTTAATCAAATTCCTTAAACATTTTAAACTTACATTTATTTATACATTTTCTTTTTAATTTCCTTAATTGCCTCAGTTGTTTGAGGACAAACAAACACTACCACACACGTAAGTTGTTCTTGTCAATATAACAAATTAAAGTCCAAACACAATGGATCCTAAGTTATCTCAAGTTGTTCAATATTTTTGATAAACTTACTAAGATTTCAACTTAAAAACCCAAATCTGAATAAAATTGTCAATTACCCATTTTAATGTAATCAGTGTTCAGTGAAGATACACACTTAAAATGCCAAATACATCTGGATTTATTAATACAAAAGCATTTAATATTATGGGGTGATTTTCTTAAATACTGTACATTTAATTTTAAGTCTTAATAGAAACAATGGAATCACCTCAAACAATTTTGTGGTCATGCTGACAAGCAAATAGCAACCACTAGGAGTGGTTGAATATCAATTGCAGGTTTTAGCCTAGAGGTAAGTTGTGAGATTGCAAGAGATCCAAGGTAATTTTTCTTACCACCATCATTGACACACCAAGGAAACCCTGTTTGACAGTCATTAGGTCAACATGGGCCTCCAGACCATGCCCTCTACACAGAGTGGTCTTGCAGCACAGATGTCTAGATGAAAGTCATATATTTATTTAATTTTCCTCTATTAGAATTTCACAAACCACATGAAGTTTTGAGCTAATATCCTTCACTGCTTCCACTGTATTAATTTGTATTTATTTGAGTTTCATAGACAATTAATTTCTCTATCGGATTCCAAAGTTTCTCCTTTTCATTTAAAAAAATTCTGTACTGACCAAGTCATTAATGATTTTCTCAACCTCTCCAGTCCTTTTATAGATGCTCTGCCTGAGAAAGAACTCCCGGGGCAGAGTCTGATTCTTCCAGACCAAGCCCTTCTGAGTTCCCCCACCTTCTGGCCATACTGCAGTCTAAAGTTCGCCTTGATACAGGCTAAGGCATTTGTCTACAGCAATTAACTTTTCTGTTTTCTAGACTTTTAGCCACAAACATCACTAACCGTTCTTGATCCTTCCCAGGTGAGTGTCAAATGGGACATGGGCCAAACATCTTAGAAACTGAAAACTGGAAGAATTAGGTCATGTCATATAAACTTGATATTTGCTAAGGAAAATAACTTAGAAATGCTTTAGAAGATATCTGCCTATAATGGAAAAAATAAGCCACAGATAGGAGTTAAATGTAATGAACTATGAAAGTGACGCTCTGCTACCTAACGAATATTTGTTTAAAAGGGTGTTTCAATAGTCACTGAGCCATTCATATACAAGTACACAGAACATACACCTTTGCACATAATTATTAACAATGAATTTATGACCTATCAACTTGTTTCTTCAAGAACCATGTTATAAAGGTCAACTCATTTAATTAGCCATCAATGAATATATTTTAAAAAAACAATTATTAGAGTCAGATAAACAGTAGTAGATTCTCTTGGAAAGAAACAGGGTAGTTTTTCTTCTGAGAATGAATAGAAGGTGGCAGATGCTGTCTGGGACACAGTGTTCAATGCTTCACTTTCCTTCTGCATAACTCGGTAACCAAAACGGATGCCAGAGACTGCTTATGCATCTTTGTACCTGACATGATCTAAAGCAGTATGTTTATACTTAGCTATCTCAAATCCCTTTTGAAATACAATGGAAATAAAATAAGTAAATACAACATATATGCATTCTCCAAAGTGTCAAAAGCCATTGAATAAGTTATTCAGTTATGTTAAGAAATAGCTGAGTTTAATGTACACTTATTAATAAGTTAGATATAAATTGAAATTGCTATTTGATTTATGAAAATATCTTGGTTGTCTAACTTGTAGACTAAACTTAACTGCCCTAATGCAGGCAGAAGTCTTTCCCCAGATTATCAGAACAGAAGGGCAGGAAATTATTCCATAGTAATGAAGATATCTTTTCATCTTCAAATTGAAAACAATGTTAGAAAGTTCCTGGTACAATCACTTTAATTAAGTGCAATTCATTTGATCCTTACACAGATCTTGCAGGATTATTGTTTACATATAGCCAATTATAAACATCCAGAGACTTCCCAGTTCTTATTACAGGAAAATAAAATGACTTAATAAATAATGCATTCTTCCATGATTTGGGCCCATTCTATTTTTATTATAGTGCTTTCCTCTATTTCGCACCAAACAAACAACAAACACTCATTCCTCATCTTTGAACTGCTATGGCTTGAGCCATTGAAAATAAAAGTCAAGTTCAAATATAAGCGAACTGTGAAAAACAGCCAATGCCCTGTCACCATGACACCCTGCCTATCAACATCCAAAATAGAAAGCAGATCGAGTCTGGAGCTTCCAGCAGCATGACCAGAAATGTAATTCAGAAAAACTTTTTAAATAGTAATAGAAGGAATGAGAGGTTTGTGTCGTTATCCTTATTCTTTAATTCACTATAATGGTCATCTCTAAGAAAGTAAAAACTTCTTATGTGGCTTTTTCCAACCCCAAGCCATCTGAATGTTTCGTAAAGAGCCATCACAATAATCAAAGTATTTGTAGTGGTCCGTTTGTGCACCATAGTGGGAAAGTACCTTAGTGCACTCTAAGATATGAGAAATTTGTAGTGTTAAGCAGGTAACTTTGACATCACCTAAATCTACAAGCCAAATGCCTTTTGTTTCATATTTCTAAATGATCTGTCCTTCAAGACATTCCCTGAGTCATCATACCTGATGTCTACAGACTTCATAGCTCAAACTGAAATGTACTGCTGGATGTGGTGGCTCATGCCTGTAATCCCAGCACTTTGGGAGCCCAAGGCAGGCAAATTGCCTGAGGTCAGAAGTTTGAGACCAGTCTGACCAACATGGTGAAACCCTATCTCTACTAAAAATACAAACATTAGTCAGGCATGGTGGCCCATGCCTGTAATCCCAGCTACTTGGGAGGCTGAGGCAGGAGAATCACTTGACCCCGGAAGGTGGAGGTCACAGTGAGCTCACATAGCACCACTGGACTCCAGCCTAGACAACAGAGCGAGACTCTGTCTCAAAAAAAAAAAAAAAATTGAAATGTACTCAGATACTATGCATGACTACCACTGATAAGCATTCTTTGTTGTCACATTGTTCTCATTCCTGATAAGTTTCAGGGACTTGTATGTCTCTGAGCCAAGCTGTACTTATCGATTCAAATGCCTGCCTTCCACAATAGACAGGTTTGATATGACAGTTCAATAAATGCACTTGCTCTTTATGTTTCCTAAAGTAACCATCGGATTATTTGGGTAAAACTTACCAGAACGTCTTCAGGTTAACAGTAATTAAAACTGTCATTTGGTTAGGGAAACTATAATGTGAAAGGAAAGGAAAGGAATAAAGGAGAGGAAAAGAAACAATTCAAAAATAAATTGTTCTCTAACAATAACTTCCTTTTAGCACAGTCATCTAGATAAAGAATAACTCAATACCATTCAATGCTATTCAATAATATGGTAAGATCCGTAAGCCAGGTTCTATGGAGTTTATCATTTTTGTTACAGAAGCAATAATCTTGTGTTGGATCATGGCCAGCACAAATACCAGACAAATGTTTAAAGTGGAAGCTTTCACTTAATGTAAAAATTCTCAAAAGACTTATCTAGACTCTGAAAATCATTTGTAAATCATATGTTAAAACTGTCTACCTATCTTCATTATACATCATATTTTGGATAACAAAGATATCATCTGAAGAAAAACTTTGCTAGTGGTGATTTGAAAGAAAAAAAGAAACCCAAGACACAAAAACTCTTTCACAACAGTTCAAAAATCTTGAGGCCAAATTTATGCATTCATTTGGCTTTCAGCAGGCAACTGCTTTGTCCTCAGCAGTATTATGCAAGCTTACTTAAGGATGCAGAAGAGCTCAGAGAGCTGAAAATTCTATTCCCATTGCCATGGTGAAAACCACAATGAATGAAGATAGCAGCCCCTAAGCACAAGTAGGGTGGTCTCCAACATCCCCATGGAACACCACCACTAAACTCAAAAACAATGTTATTATACAACTTAGAAATGAACTCTCCATCTAGGATCTAAAAACTCACTTCGAATATCGTTTCAGAAAAACAAATCCTCTTTCTCCCCATCCCACCAATGACAAAACCAACAAAAGACCGTCATGAAAAACAAGGATTTCTGAGTATGCAAAAAAAATATATGAATAACCTTCACAACAAGTATTTCTCATGTTCTGGGGAAATGCAGCTCCTTATTGCACATTCTAAGAGTATTTTGTACAAAACCTCCCAGAAGACACCCCCACTGAGATGATCAATCAGCCCACAGTAGCTTCAGGATGCTTTTCAAAAGTGAAGTCTTTGAAGAATGTTAACATTTCATTACTTCCTTTTCTGGGGGTTATTGAATCAAGAAGTCATTGCCCCCTAACAATCTTTGCAGGGGAAAAATAGAAAGCTACAACAACTTCCTGATAGCACAGCACAGCTGCTTGACTTATGGACAGCATTCCATATTTCAAGCAATTATAACATGTTAAGCCATTGTATTATAAATAGGTGGTTGATTACAGGGGAGCCTTCTTCACTGACTATCTCTGTCAGAGGGATATTTAAATAAAAGGCTATATTTACCTTTTATATTTTGCTGCCTATAATAAATACATGTCCGCATGGATAGTATGATATGTATGTGTGAGAAACCTTTTTATACCCGAGGGGTGGTTAGTTGCTCGTTGTAGGAATATGCACATCAACTGTAGTTGCTAGTATTTCATCAAATGGCCACACTCCAGGGCGGCTGCTGCAGATCTGCTTTCCTTATTTTTATGTCCACACTAACCTAAGAAGCTTTTCTAATTGGCAAAATGGATATAAGAGGTGAGAGTTTTGTTAGTAAAATTATTGGTGCTCAAAATATGTAAACTGGATAGAAACTAAAGACATTCTTCCCTCTTATGTGTAATACTAGCATAATCCAGTGAGCTAAGGAGGTGAGCCACTTTTTGGAAGTGAGCTGTTTTTGGAAATGGTTGCTGAGCTTGATTCCAAAACAGTGGTATATCCAAGCATGATTCACAGGACTTTGGTTGCCTGATTCCATCTCTAAGCTTAACCGTGAGTCCTGCCGCTAGAATAGTGTTGTGTTTATCTCCAGAGGACCCTTTCATGTCAGCTGTGATTAAAGTACCTACAGGGACAGAGACCTGGGACTTTGATGAGCTTCAGAAAAGGCACTCTGATTTTTAAGGCTGGTTGCTATTACATACCTGTGTGGGAATGTTATGAGGATGCTTCTGTATTTGCAATGGAGTTGTCAGGAAATAAAACTATAGCCCTCATCTACCTCTAAATAATGACGAGCACTGCCAGCTATTTATAAAATTCAATTTATTCTTCTGAGGCACATACTTAAGCTAAATTTTCCAGTGTCTCTTCAGTGGGAGGTAGCCATTAGGTGAAATCTAGCCAAGGAATATAAGAGTAAGTGACATGTGCTATTTCTCATCATGGCTTTTAAGAGAAGTAGATGGATGCAGCCTCCCACATTCTCTTTCCCTTCTGTCAGCGGGACATAAGTATAGAAGAGACTTAGGGCATTTTATACCTATTGATAGAACCTGGGTTCTTGAATCATCATATGGAAGCTGACTAGTCATATCTACTTGGGCTCTAATGTGAGCTAGAAATAAACCTTCATTGTGTTTCAGTCATTATACATTTTTGGGTCTATTTGTTACCATAGTCCTGCCTACCCAACTGAATCAGGAGACTGTCAATATTTACAAAAAATAATCTGGGAATTGGTTATGACCAGAATGATTTATAACACTTTGAATATATTTAACTACAAATGATCAGTGCACTTTATTTGAAGAACATCTGAGAAACACATTGTACTGGGGAATTAGCAGACAGAAACTTTACCAAGCAATTCTATATTTTTACATATGACTTTTGACTCACCACTACTTCTAGGTCTTTCTAATTTTTTTTTCTTTTTCTCATTCAGGAATCACTATCGGAATCTTAATTATACTGCAATGCCTAAAAAGAGCAGCTAACAATTCCTGAGCACTAACTATGTTTCGGGAACTGTCCTCAGAGCTTTATGTCGATTGATTCATTTCATCTTTACAACAACAGTAAGAAGCAGATGCCACAATTGTCCCCATTTTACAGAGAAGGAACTGAAGTACAGAAGGGCTGCTTCCCCACATTTATACAAATTGTAAATGACAGCGAAGAAACCAGAACCTCAGAACCCATGTCTAGCATCAGTAAGCACTCTCTTAACAACTTCACTATATTGCCTGCCTTCTGCAGATATCACAGTAGATTCAAAGATGAATGAGACTTAACTCCAAAGAGTTTATAAAATTATATGCAATACAAAGTAGTACAATATATGCATCATTAAGTAAAATACCAAATATTGTGGACCTTGAAAAAAAGGGAGAAGATGATATTTAATGAAAGACATCTGGAATATTTACGAAGAAAAGATAGCATTTGTTATTCATTTTAATCCAATTCAACATACTTGTAGTAAACAATATTTTATGCCAGTTCTTCAGAGTCTGTGGTCAAATAATAACTACAAAATGTATCCACATTGATATGTACTCAGGAAAATATCCTACTCTTTAAAGTGGAAAATAAGACTAAAATATTTATAAATTATGTTCCTATTTAAATGTCAAACCCAAGGCTACACAGGATCTTTTTATTTTAGGGATTGGATGTAGGGGGGTGGGTCTCACTATGTTGCCAAGGCTGGCCTCAACTTCTCTGCTCAAGAGATCCTCCCGCCTCAACCTCCTGGGTAGGTGGGACTACAGGCGTGTGCCATCATACCTGACTAGGTTTTTTTTCCTTTTAGTATGTCTTAAACTTTTCTGCTGTGTTGCTCCTGTTAATAAGTGAACATATGTTTGCATTTGCACAAGTATATTAAACTCTAACATGCATATTGACAAGTGTGCATATAAGGGCAGCACTCAAAGAATTTTCATAAGCTGAATACACTGTGTAACCTTTACTCAAATTAAAAAAAAATTGACCAGCACCCCAGTAGCCCTCCTTCTGTTCCCTTTTAATCACCAACCCCTCCCAAGGGTTATCCAACCTCCTGACAAAATAGATTGGTTTTGCTCTCTTTGTACTTAAATAAATGGAATCTTAAATTATGGGCTTTTTTGATATGGCATCTTTGACTCAAATTTATGTTTACGAGAGTCATCTACAGTGATGAGTATAATTAGAATTGGTTTATTTTCATTGCTGCATAGCATTTCATTATATGAATATACCACAGTTAATCCATTCTACTATTGATAGGCATTTAGACAATTTCCAGTGTTTGCTATAAAAAAAAAATTCTGTAAACATTCTCACATGTCTTTTTATTCACATATCTATACATTTTTATATGGACCATATGGATTTAAAAAGATATTACCTATTTGGAAATCAAGCTCAGTAAATAACATTATGTGTTAGTAGTAGCACAAACCAAACGAGAAATGCGTAATAAAATAAGCATTATCTGTGAGAATATGTGTCAACATTCAGACAACATCTTCCTAATTCCATCTTCCATCTTCCTCTTTCTAGTATCAGATTTTAGCCACAGGTCAGTAGAAGCTTATTGTGTCACTTTCCAGGAAATTGCTTTTATAATATCACATTAAGCTTCAGGACATGTGTTTTAGGACAGTCTTCATGGTGGATT